>NC_053025.1:111298138-111626482 GCF_003073215.2 Triticum urartu
CGCCCTCGCCTCGCACCCTGGGCCCTTCCGCTGCGTCCGCCTCGTCTACAGCCGCATGGGCGAGCGCCAAGCTGCGCTCAAGCGCTGGCTCCGTCTCCTCGCCGCCAAGGGCGTCCAGGAGCTCGTCCTCGTCAATCGCCCGTGGCCGCGTGAGGTGCCCCTCCCCAGCACGCTCTTCACCCTCTCCACCCTTACCCGCCTCTACATCGGCGTCTGGAAATTCCCGGACGCGGCCGGCCTCCGCGGCGTCTCCTTCCCTCACCTCCGGGAGCTCGGCCTCTGCCTCGTCGAAGTGGAGAACGGGGACATCGATGCCGTCGTCGCCAGGAGCCCCGTCCTGGAGATCCTCAACATCCAAGGGAGTCTCAGGGGGAAATGCCTCCGCCTCGTCAGCCAAAGCCTCCGATGCGTCCAGGTCTGCACCTCCGTGACCGTGATGGAGAGCATCGAGGTGGTAAACGCCGCACGTCTGGAGCGGCTCATCGTGTGCGAAGATATGAACCTCTCCGGCGTGTGCACCAGGGTGAAGATTGGAAATGCCCCCAAGCTGAAATTGTTCGGGTACCTCGAGCCAGGGAAACATACTCTAGAGATCGGGGACACCGTGATCATGGTACATACTATCTCAGTTCCCACGCATCTTTCCATTGTTCGATTGGCAACCATGTGTGAATAAATGTGTGATATTTTTTTTCTGTTGAATTGAGTGCATTCCAGCCTGGAGTGGAGGCGAGCCCAAGCATGATGCTCACAACCGTCAAAATTCTGAGTTTGCATGTGTGTTTTGGAGTTCACAAAGACATCAAGATGATGCCAGCCTTCCTCGGATGCTTTCCCAATGTCGAGTCGCTGCATATTACGGTACTTTCTAGCTTTGCATTTTCTTTCTGTTGCTGCCTGCTACTGCATGATCCATCACTTCCTGAAATGTTCACTGAGTTGAACAATTTGCAGTCTGCAAAATGTGATCAACCCACTGACAAGCTCAACCTCAAGTTCTGGGAAGATGAGGCTGGCCCCATCGTCAATGTGCTGCTGCGCATCAGGGTGATGACATTCAGGGAGTTCCGGGGGGAGCAATATGAGCTTTCATTCCTTCGGTACTTCTTCAAGAGTACATATGCTTTAAATCAAGCAGTCATTTCGTTGGCCAATCCAAGCTTCACTTCAAGGTCCGAGGATGAGATGATATCCAGTGTGGTGAATATGAGAATTGGAAATTTTGCCAGTGAATTTGAGGTCCTTTTCTACGTGAGCACCGGTCCTGAGGGACTCAGTCGCTGGACCTTCAAGCGAGGGGCAAAGTTTTCTGATGATGACCCTTTTGCAACAGTTAAAATCATTCCAAGGTACATGGTTCGTAATATTGTTTTCCAGTATCTACATGTAGTGCACTGCTCTAGAATTGTTCTGCATATGTTATCTGAACATTGGATAGTTATCAGATTTTACTAGAAGGATTAGCTTTAATTGCTGGGGTAACTAGTAGTGGTATTGTATAACATGACCATCTGGCAGCATGTTTTATTACTTGCTGGTTGCATATTGCCTGTCATCATGATTTATCATGACCATCTAGCAGTGTATTTTAGTATTTCACTCTGGGTCGATTTCTGAGTTCTTCGATCATGATATATGAAGCTTTATGTGCAGCTATGTAACAAGGTTGCTTGAGCTAGATGAATTCTGGGGATGCTATATCTTGCAAGTTTCAACTGCATGACAACTAGATATAATTGGCCAACTGTGAGCCTTGATATTCATAATGCTAGGGTTGCATGTTTCTCAGTTTTGACTTTGCACAAAGCTACTACGCATTTTATTGAATGATTGCTCTGCTTCTTGTATGTTCACATTTTCTGCACAGTACTCTGTTTGTCAGTTTTCAAGCACCCTTTTATGTCTAGTTTATGCACCTTGTGGCTGCTGTACCAAGTTGCTTCACGTTGTGTACACACCTTGTCTATCTACTAATATAAGATCCCACGCCGTCGTTTATTTCAGGTTTCTACGAGTTAACTTCTAGTGATGCTATTTTTTTTGCGGGGTAAAGCATGGGTTTTATTCCTTAGAAGTAGTGTTACAGTACCTGAATATTTACCTTGCTTAGAGAACCCACTAACTCATCATATATACTGTTACATAATCTGGCTCACTTGTTACAAAAATTTATGCATCGCCAAGACCTTGAGTGTTCAGTGAAATATACGCTCGCTTTATTACACTCTGACTCAGGTCTTCTGCTTTGTGTTACTAGACCACATCTTCACTCATCTTTTGTTGTTAATTCATTTATAGGCCCGGAGACCAGACGTCGCAAGCTTGTAAGTGTCACAACTGAGGTCTTTGACACGCGGTGCATGGACGCAGGCATACGCTGTCCCGAGAGCTAAGCTGAGTACCTGATGGACTATTGTGGTTCTGTAGTGAGTTGTGTAATGATGTTAAGTTGGCACACTGTTTTGCATCAGAGGTCTGTATTTAACTGTGGGTGGAGATCACTCTCTAGTAACTGAGAAAGACAAGTCTGAGTTGGGAAGTTCAGGCAGAAGGAGCCGCTGGGTTATTGGCAACTTATTTCTCCAGTAATTTTTTGCATGCAATTTGTGAATGCTCTTTTGTATTGAATGGCTTGGGCGCAAGCGCAATCGTGTTTTTGCTTCTTCTTTTTAGAAATTCAAGCATATAGCAAGGTGAAGATATTGTTGCAAGTGTTCCAGCATTGTGAATTTTGTTTCTAAGGTTGATTCCGTGGAAGCTGTTTATACAACAGACCACAGAGCAAGTCCAACCAACCCTTCAAATTTGACTCCTCAAATCCTCGTATGAGATGGCTTGTGTAACCAACTTGCTTCCTGTCGTGTAGACACCTTCTGTTAATTGATACTCCCTCCGTCCGAAAATACTTGTCATCAAAATGGATAAAAAGGGGTGTATCTAGAACTAAAATACATCTAGATACATCCCCTTTTATTCATCTTGATGACAAGTATTTCCGGACGGAGGGAGTACCGCACAGGCGTTGAGGTGAGGCTATTAGCACACTATGTATGGCATTTCAGTTGACAACTCTAGGTGAATAATCTACCTTGCTTAGTGAATCCAGTAAGCCATCTTATATACTGTTACGTGGCGTTGCCCGTTAGCACAAATTACGCTGTATCTTTAAGAAGTGAAGTTGTGACTGAAATGTGCAGCCTGATTTTCTTACACTCTGACTTTTGGTGTGTGTTACTATTGAACTGCATCGTCACTCGTTCTAATCAGGTTGTATTTTGTTGTTGTTACATCAATTATAGGTGCTGCTACTGCTACGAGTCAGTAGAAGTCACAAGCTCGCAACTGAGGCCCTCGACGCACACAGGGCATGAATGCCTCAAGTTGCCTGATTTTTTTTCTTTCTGTAATGTTTAACTCAAGTTGCTACTCTTGTCTTTGCATGAGGTGTGCTTGCAGTGTGGGCTGTTCTAACCGTGGCTGTACCTATTTGCTCTATGGCCAGAGATAATCATCTCTAGAAAGCCTGAGGCAGACAGACACAAGATGCCGAAACCCTGTGCTTGCAAAGCTTCTCATGCCGCAACAAGCAATTCATTCATAGCAGACTTGGGCTCATGTTTCCAACAAGCCATTCATTCATTCATAGTATACTTCATAGCTTGCCGCAAAATACATCAGTATCCTACCAGGGCAGTTCACAATCTCCAGTTACCAGCATTCATGTCAGTCAATGCCATACAAACCAACCAGGCCGAATAATCCACGACGAAACCATCACCGTCCACCGACATTCATGACAAAATAACGTTGATACACTTCTAGTAGTAGTAGATCACTGCTTCGGGAACCTAGATACTTGGGCTCAGCGCTTCCGCCTCTGTGCCTGTGCGCGTCACTGCCTCGGGACGTACCGGACCACTTCTTTCAGGGTTGCCTTCCTCTTCTCTTTCTAGTTCCACAGCTCCGGCGCAGAATAGCGCCCGCTAGGGTTGTACTCGTTGACTCTCCTTCAAGCAAAGCCTTTGTCACCAACCCATACACTTCCTCGCCGTGCTCTTCTTTCACTTCCCGCAGCTTCTCGTCATCCTCGCGGAGAATTTCCTAACATCAATGCACACACCATAATTAGAGGAACCTACTGGTCCATTCTAGAAATGTAAGATGAACACAGCATTAACAGCTTCAAAACATTGTTTGCAGAAAGTTCCAACAGCCAAGACATTGTTTGCAGGAATGTAAGGACCTTTTCATGCCTGTGGTGGAACTAGTATGCTGCAGAAAGTTCAGGGAAAACATTGTTTGCAGATGGTAGGAGGGCTTTGAGCTCCAAGTATCAAGCATCATGTGAAATTCCAACAGCCAAGACACATCGTGTCCAACTTAAGCAAGCTACAAACTGAGAACCAACTTCTGCATATTCTGCTACTTTTGCCCCTTTAGATTAATGTAAGAATATGCAGGGCACTAAATTAAACTTGGTGTCTCCAATTTTCAGCTCTCGCCACAATTTACTTATGAATAGATGAACCGTGTTAATGTTTGCACAACAGGAAATTCAATGTGAAATTGATAACTCGAGATACAAGCTATTGGAGAACATCAAGTGTATAAAAGCAAGGGCCAAGATATTACTACCTTCTCTCTACCGTCGACCATGATAACTTTAAAAGGGTGCCATTCTGGATTTTTAATCTCCTCCTCCCACGTTGAACAAAGAATGGAAGCGGTACCTTCTGCGTCTTCTTCTGACATTTTACCTTTGCAAGCCTTAGCAAATGTTTTCAGATCAAGATCACCCATCCTTTTAACGCCTATAGTTGCTCGGCCAGTTGTAACATCCCACAAACCCTGCAGCATATGCAATACATAGCTTTGAAATATAATTCAAACATAATACTAGACAAGTGCAAGTACTCAATCGATGAGATAACTTACATCTATTAGCTTCTTCCGAGCATCTTGCAACTCATCGTTGCTTATCCTTTCCTTCATAAGCAGAGTGTGGTGGAGTGCTTCCACTGCATCCATTTCATCATACTTGTCCTGAAACTCAGCACTAAGTTCATTTATTTTCCTCTTTGATTCAGAGTCTTCTTCACCTAGCATATGCTTTATCACTTCCAATTTTCCCTGCAACTGTTTTATTTCTGTTTGGCATCCAGTTTCTGCTCTAACTTGATAATCTCGTCTAGAGCAGCCTTTTTCTCCCTCTGCAGTTTGCCATTTTCAGCACAGCAAGACAGTCATAGATATTAGTATCTCAAAACCTCAAGTGAAACAATGTATAGTAAGGCACAAACCTTGTGTTTTGCCACAAGCTTCAGCATATTTTCATCTGCCCTCTGTTGCTCTTGCTCCAACGTTGCCATCTTAAGATATTTTGCTTTTATCTCGTTCTGTATTCACCACAACAGCCTGACATGAGTTTTATGCAGAGATACCGGGGGGGGGGGTACCAAATGGCATCTACATTTCACATCTAGCGTCATGCCCTCTCTGTAAAAAAACAAATTACGTGCATTTTGCTGAAATTGTCCTACTGGTAAACCCTCTGCAATCTATTATCGTCCAAGAGCGGAATTTCGAGTGATGACAAAAATAAGAAAAATGCAATGATAGGAATCTATCTATTATTGTTAAACCAACATGACATGAGTATTGCATGGACGAAGATTTGGCCAGCAGGCGCAACCAAAAACACGAAGGGCGGTGTAATCTGGTGTGATATGGAGAAGATGTTCAGTGGGAGTTTCATGAGAAATAGTGGGACTGGGCCACATGTTAATAAGATGAACAGCGGTGAGAAAAGCCTCATCCCAAAATTTGAGAGGCATGAAGGCAGAGGCTAATAGGGCCAAGCCTACTTCGACAATATGTCGATGCTTTCGTTCAGCAGAGCCATTCTGAGCCATTCTGCTGATTTTGCATGTGGGCATGAAACATGGTGAGAGATACCTATCTTTTGAAAAAAATAGTTGAGTTTCTCATACTCACCACCCCAGTCGGACTGTACAACGATGATTTTACTATCGATTTTTCGCTCTACAAGAGCTTGAAAGTTGTGGAACACTTGAAACACGTCAGAACGTTTCTTAAGAAGATAAATCCACGTATATTTGCTAAAGTCATCAATAAAGCTTACATAGTATTGGTGTCTACCAACAGAGGTGGGCGTTGGACCCCATACATTAGAAAAGATAAGTTGCAAAGGTTTTGTAGAGACACTAATAGACACAGGATATGGTAATTGATGACTTTTAGCACGTTGACAGGAATCACAAATTGTTTCTGAGTTTCTCTCACCAACAACTGGGAGATTATTATTACTAAGAATACGATGAACAGTAGCAAACGAAGGATGTCCTAAGCGATTGTGCCACCGTTCAGCAGAAAGCTTGATGGCACCATAGGCTTGTTTATTGTATCGGCAATACTGCGGAAGCAAAGAGTAGAGGCCTTGCACACAAACACCTCTATGAAGTACTTTCGTGACCTGATCCTTGATCAAAAAAAAGAATGGGTGAAACTCTAGATACACATTGTTGTCAAGAGCAATACGATGAACAGATAACAAGGTTTTGGAAGCATTGGGAACGTGCAAGATTTCATTGAGCTCAAGATTTTTTTGTGGGGTTTTGATAAATGAGTGACCAATATGACTTATCTCCATACCTGCACCATTTGCGGCGGTGTAGATTTGATCATGGCCACGGTATTTTTCATGCATTGTCAGCTTCTCCAATTCACCAGTGATATGATTTATGGCGCCTGTGTCCATATACCAATTGGTATCGACACCATAGAACACATCAGCTGCAGCTGCAATTTTCTTGCTTTGGGAGTTAGGATCATCGGCATAGCGCCAATCACAGTCCTTTGCAAGATGATTTGTTTTCTTACAAATTTGGCAACGTCCCTCATAACCATCATACCCTTGGAAGTGACGCCCTCTGGTGTTGTTATTGGGAGGGCGCCGAGTGTTGTTGCCGCCACCAGAGGGCTTCTGATGATAGTGGCCGCCACCACCACCACCATAGTGGCCTCTTCCTCCATTGTTCTGATGGTAGCCACCACCAGAGCCGCCGCCCGAGTGGTAGCCGCCAGCGATGCCGTTGTAGCCACCTCCGCCGGTGCCGTAGTTGCCGCCACCGAAAGCACCATAGCCACCGCCGTTTCCGCGGGAGCCACCGTCACCGCCGCCCTTCTGGTTGCGGTAGCCGCCCTTGCCGTTGTTCGGACGGCCCCGAGAAGCAGTGTTTGCCGATGACTTGAAGCCACCAGCACCACCGCCATGGAACATCTCGATCCGCTGATCGAAGTTTGCCACCATGGAGAAGAGCGCGTCGATGGTGACAGGTTCAGTGCGCACGTCGAGGGCAGAGATGATTGGTTGGTAGTCCATGTCTAGGCCCGCGACAATGAAAGAGATGAGCTCCCCCTCCCCGAGTGGTTTGCCCGCCGCCGCGAGCTCATCGGAGAGGGAGCGCATGTGCCCGAAGTATGCCGAGGCCGACTGAGTACCTTTCTGCGCGTTGGTTAGCGCAAATCGGATGTTGTTGACATGGGACAATGAGACGGCAGAGAACATAGTCGCCAGTGCAGCCCATATCGCATGGGAGGATTCAAGCGAGGCAACTTGGACAAGAACTTCTTTGGACAGGTTGCGGAGGAGATAAGCAACGATTTGTTGATCCTGGATCAGCCAGGTGGCATAGGCAGGGTTTGGAATCACCTGGTCCTTGTCGTCTTTGTCTTTGGCGGAGATGGTTTTGGGAGGATCCTCTAGGGTTTGATCTAAATAGCCAAACAAGCCGGCGCCCATTATCTGGGATCGCGCTTGAGCTCTCCAGAGGACATAGTTCGTCTGGGAGAGGGGCTCGGAGGTGTTGTAGTTGAGGCTGGAGGTGACGGGGGTGGTGGAGGACGACATGATGGGAGGGAGGTCATGGGAGATTGATGGAAGCTAGCTAGATGTGATGGAAGGGCCTGCTCTGTATACCATGAAGGAAGATATGGAAGCGTCTCAACTCTCCAACAGGGAGAGCCCGCAGGTTATATTGATCGAGCGAGGGGTGTCTCGCGAGGGGTACAAAGGGATTCGGTTGGGATTCAACCAACCAGAGATACTACAGAGAGAGATAGGGATAGAAGAGTTAAACAGAAAAAGGACTCTATCTATGGCGCAAGACAAGTCCTTGCCGCCATCTATATCCCTACAATATCTTATGTTTAACAGACAACAGAGATTCATCAAGATCAATTTAACAACAAAAACTAAGATGTTCAGATGGACGCACACGCACAAAACCATAGACCAATTTCAACTGACAATAGTGCTTGGTATAGAACTGTAAGATAAAACTAGGAAAGAACTTATGTACATCTGAATCAGAATCCCATACACGTGCTTCTCTCAAAATAAGAGCCTGTACGCTTAAATCAGCTTAGGAATCGAATAGGGGAAAGTCACCTATGCATCTCGATTAAGGCATACTCCTCGTGAAAGTTCAGATCCCTCATGCTTGAATCAGCTTAGGAGTCGAATTACGAAACGTCATGCACCCCAATTTGTACTACACATCGACTTCAGGCTACTTCTCTTACAAATTTGAGCAAAGTGCAAATGAATAGTAATGTCAAACTGATCAAGTTCTGGAAAAAATAAAAAACCATGCATCTCAAAACTACACATCAAACGCAAAGAAACGCAAGAAAAGCGCAACAAAAACTGTCAGTAGATCAAGACCGAACAATATAGAAATACTTTCTGCAGATTCAATAGCGATACTAGTACGCACAGCGTTAAGAAAGAAAGGTTCACATCGTTTACTTCTAATGGCCAACATGATAACAGCTTCGATTGCTTCTATAAAAAATAGAATATCTACACCACATATTTTGATGTATTTCAGAGTAACAGGAAACGCTACGCAGGTTATTTTGATGCATGTACTATAACAGTGTTTATGCATTAGAAGAAAGTATCTACTCAAAGCATTTATTTTGGTAAAATCAGATCGCAACGGTGTAGATTACTATGAAATTGCGTAAAATCAGGCCAGCAATTTTAGTGTAACATGCCATGGATCTAAGTACATGCATCGGGTGCATAGTTTTATAACCATGCATGCACGTATGGATCAGCGGTCAAAAGTTTACAGCAATGAAAAAAGACAGAGAGAAGTGGTAGATTGGAAAGGATCAAAAGTCTAAGCATGCATAAGGACCACGTAGAGAGCATGCATGCCATCAGGTAACAATGATCGATGGCAATGCATTGTGTGTAGAGCGAAAACATATTGTATATAAAATGCAAATTGGTGTCACTGTTGTTAAAGTAAATATTGGAAGCAACAAATCACGTGAAGGGGTATCAGGTGAAAACGATTTATCAGTAGGCGACTCCTTAGGCGTTCACTGGGATGCCGCCGGCAACCCGCCTGCCGCTAGATCGGCGGGTGGGAGGCCGGTTCTGGGCGTTGGCCGAAGAGGGAGATGAGGGGGAAGGCAGTGAGGATGAGGAAGGGTCGCCGTCGACTCCGTCCACGGCGGAGCTGCCAAGTTCACCGGAGTTGGATGGATCACATTCGACGATGATTTGCGCGCAGTTGAACCAGGCTTAAAGATGACTTAAAGCTGGTGGTCGAGACTCTGGTGCCGGCGTCTAATCCAGCGAGAGACGGCCTTGCATCAACTGATCACAAGGAGGTGATCCGGCGGATGGTGCTTCGCCGTACTTCGTCTAGGCCATGGCGAGGGACGATACCCAAGGTAAGACTACCAGCGCTGACTTTTGGTGATTTTCTAACCCCAGGGGCTTGGTTGCAGGGTCGTGGAGTATCGTCCGGCGCCGGTCGTGGCGATGCCGGCGGACATGCTTTCCGCGCCCCGACCGGAGGTTTCGTCCAAGGGCCGGTGGGTTCTCAGCAATATGTGCCTCGCCGGGGAGGCTTCTTCAGAGGCGAACGTGGCGGCACAGGCAGATTTGGCCGGAATGGTCCCCGTGCCCCGCGTCGTGATCCACCACCTCTCCGCGACCCGACGCCGACTACCGATCTGGATACAACATCGGCGGAGGACAACGTGGTTGCTTCGACTTTGGTAGCTGACGCACCGGCAGATAAGCGGCTTCCCGCGGAGGCGGCTGCGGTGGTTCGGGATCTTGCGAATGTGGTTGTTCCAGCTGCGCAGACACCGGTGGAGAATGCTTCTGACAAAGGTGATACTGATAAGATGAGCAAAGGTCAGCGTAAGAGGGAGAAGACCTATTGTTATCGTTGTGGAGAACCTGGACACTATGCGGTGGGTTGTACGAGAGAGCTTTGTAATATTTGTTTGAGACCGAAACATGATGAAGCGTGTCCCCTTTTGTCAGCTCCTAAGCCGGTGGTGAACTTTTATGGTGTGTGTGATGAAAAACTTATGTTCTTTGAGACACCAACAATGAGATCTTGTAGACCAAGGCTGGAGAATGCTAGAACTGGCATTATTCGAGTGACTAAGGGCACTCTTTCAGAGGACCAGATTATTCTGCAATTTAAGAGATTGGTCTGTAGCTCTTTTCAGTGGGCTCTCGTTCGGATTGATGAGACGACGTTTAAGGTTGACTATCCCATGAAATTTGATCTAGACAAGATTAATGAGTTTGGCATGTGTAAAGTTCCTGGCAGTGCTTGTATTCTAGAGTTTGATGAGTGGAAGTGCAATGATCCGGTGGGAGTTCCACTTGTTCAGATTTGGGTCAGACTTTTTGGGCTACCCCCGGAACCGCTTAATGACTTCTTGGAGACTTGGAGCCTAGGATCTCTTATTGGAAAGACTCTGGAGGTCGATATGCCTTTTACTCGTATGCATGGCATTGCACGTATGCGTGTGGGAGTTCTGGATGTGGACGCGGTACCGTGCTTCTTAGGTTGGGTTTACGAGGGTATGAGTTATGATCTGAGGATTGAGATTGAGGGAGTTCCGATGATCCAAGATGCAGACAAAGGCATCTGAAAGGATCGATATGGTTGACTAGAGGGGGGTGAATAGGCAACTAACAATTTTTAGCTTTTCTTTAGCAATTTAAACTTTGCATCAAAGTAGGTTGTCTAGATATGCAACTAGGTGAGCAACCTATATGATGCAACACGGATAGGAACACAAGCAAGCAAGATATATGAAACAAATAAGCTTCCACAAGTAAAGGCACGAGATAACCAAGAGTGGAGAAGGTGGAGACGAGGATGTGTTGCCGAAGTTCCTTCCCTTTGAGAGGAAGTACGTCTCCGTTGGAGCGGTGTGGAGGCACAATGCTCCCCAAGAAGCCACTAGGGCCACCGTAATCTCCTCACGCCCTCACACAATGCGAGATGCCATGATTCCACTATTGGTGCCTGTAGGATCGAAAGTATGTCTAGAGGGGGGGTGATTAGACTACTTGACCAAATAAAAACTTAACCATTTCCCAAATTTAGTTCTTGGCAGATTTTAGCTATTGTAGGACAAGTCAAGCAATCATCACACAATTCAAGCAAGCATGCAAAGAGTATATTGGCAGCGGAAAGTAAAGCATGCAACTTGCAAGAATGTAAAGGGAAGGGTTTGGAGGATTCAAACGCAATTGGAGACACGGATGTTTTTCCCGTGGTTCGGATAGGTGGTGCTATCCTACATCCACGTTGATGGAGACTTCAACCCACGAAGGGTAACGGTTGCGCGAGTCCACACAGGGCTCCACCCAAGGGTAACGGTTGCGCGAGTCCACACAGGGCTCCACCCATGAAGGGTCCACGAAGAAGCAACCACCCACAAAGGGTCCCCGAAGAAGCAACCTTGTCTATCCCACCATGGCCATCCCCACACAGGACTTGCCTCACTAGCGGTAGATCTTCACGAAGTAGGCGATCTCCTTGCCCTTACAAACTCCTTGGTTCAACTCCACAATCTTGTCGGAGGCTCCCAAGTGACACCTAGCCAATCTAGGAGACACCACTCTCCAAGAAGTAACAAATGGTGTGTAGGTAATGAACTCCTTGCTCTTGTGCTTCAAATGATAGTCTCCCCAACACTCAACTCTCTCTCATAGGATTTGGATTTGGCGGAAAGAAGATTTGAGTGGAAAGCAACTTGGGAAGGCAAGAGATCAAGATTCATATGGTAGGAATGGAATGTCTTGGTCTCAACACATGAGTAGGTGGTTCTCTCTCAGAACATATGAGTTGGAATGGTGTGTGTGTTCTGATAGCTCTCTCACTGAATGAGAAGGAGGTGGAGGGGTATATATAGCCTCCACACAAAATCCAACCGTTACACAGTTTTCCAATCTCGGTGGGACCGAATCAATAAGCTCGGTCGGACCGAAAATGTAAACCTAGTGACCGTTAGTGATTTTCGGTGGGACTGACATGCAACTCGGTAGGACCGATATGGTTAGGGTTTGGGCATAACGTAATCTCGGTGAGACCGATTACACAAACTCGGTGAGACCGAATTTGGTAATTAGCTAACCAGAGAGTTGGTCAGGCAAACTCGGTGGGACCGATTTGCTCTTTCGGTGAGACCGAGTGGAACTCGGTGAGACCGAAAAGTTACAAAGGGGAAACACTGAGTTTACATTGCAATCTCGGTGGGACCGATTTGCTCTTTCGGTAAGACCGAAAAGTTACGAAAGGGAAACAGAGAGTTTGCAACCCCATCTCGGTGAGACCGAGATCCTTATCGGTAGAACCGAATTGCTAGGGTTTGGCAGTGGCTAATGACAAGTGAAACTCGGTGACGCCGGATAGGAAGAATCGGTAGAACCGAGTTTGGCTTAGGGTTTAGGTCATATGTGGATATGGGAAAGTAGTTGAGGGTTTTGGAGCATATCACTAAGCACATGAAGCAAGAGGCTCATTAAGCAACACCTCATCCCTCCTTAATAGTATTGGCTTTTCCTAAAGACTCAATGTGATCTTGGATCACTAAAATATAAAATGAAGAGTCTTGAGCTTTTGAGCTTGAGCCAATCCTTTGTCCTTAGCATTTTGAGGGTTCCACTTTCACATCCATGCCATGCCAATCATTGAGCTTTCCTGAAATAATCATCTTGGAATAGCATTAGCTCAATGAGCTATATGTTGTTATGAATTACCAAAACCACCTAGGGATAGTTGCACTTTCAGTGCCCTTGGAGGCGGCGACCGAACCTTTATAAACAAGGTTAGGGCAATCTCCACAACTCAATTGGAGGCTCCCAACGACACCACGAAGCTTCACCACAATGGACTATGGCTTCGCGGTGACCTCAACCGTCTAGGATGCTCAAACACCCAAGAGTAACAAGATCCGCAAGGGATTAGTGGGGGAATCAAATATCTCTTGGTGGAAGTGTAGATCGGGGCCTTCTCAACCACTCCCGAGCAAATCAACAAGTTTGGTTGGCTAGGGAGTGAGATCGGGCGAAAATGGAGCTTGGAGAAATAATGGAGCTTAGTGGTGGAAGAGGTGAGTCAACGGGAAGAAGGGGACCCCTTATATAGTGTGTGGAAAAGATCCAACCGTTACCCACCAACCAGCCCGTGGCCAGCGGTACTACCGCGCCTGGCCAGCGGTACTACCGCAAGGCCCGCGCGGTACTACTGCTTGCAACCAAGCGGTACTACCGCACGGCTGTGCGGTACTACCGTACCGACCCATGGTACTGCCGCAACCCCAGCACAAAACCGATAAACAGATGCACAGAAGCTGGGGGCGGTACTTCCGCACGCGCGGTACTACCGCGCCCCCCATGCGGTACTACCGCGAGGCAAAAATCCCAGCCAGGGGAGAAGGGAAACTTCCGTGCCTACTTCCGCAAAGAAACGGAAGTAGCAAAAACCCGACACAGTAGTACTGCCGAGGGGCGGTACTACTGCCTGACTGCATAGCGCGGTACTACCGCTCGGCGAAAACGGTATTACCGCGGTAGGTGCGGATGTAAGAAATTACATCCGCTCCTACTACCGCAAAGGGGCGGCACTAGCCTGGTCGGCAGAAGTAGTGCGGCTCCAGGGGAGCGGTACTACCGTGGGCACCTGCGGTACTACCGCGCCACCGCGTGGTACTATCGCGGATGCCTACGGTACTACCGTTGACCTGGGAGCAGTACTACCGCAACCAACAACGGCACCCAGACAAGGGAGGCAAGAAAACAAAGGAAGCACCAAGGAAGAAGGAGGGGATAAGAAGGAGACGTGTACGTGATGATTCCACCCAAACCTTCCCAACGCGGACCCCCTCTTAATAGTACGGCTTTCCTACGACTCAAATCCACCAAAAAGAAACGTAGAAAAGACGTCGTCTTCGTCAGTCTTCGAGGGGCACCCAATCGTCTTGTGCCTAGCAAAGAAGTGTCTGGAATACTCATGGCACACGATTAGTCCGCAAATGCATTGTCATCAATCACCAAAACACTTAGGGATAAATATGTCCTTACAGCATGGGTACGGATGGTGGGACTGATGGTGGGGACGGCAGGCAAGATGATCTCATGGACCATGATCAGCCAGCTAACCAATTTGATGCTCCCGGGGGGCAGGGTAAGGAGTCCGAGGCCCCAGTGGGCAAGAACTCTAATTCTGCGCCTATAGCAGGGCTTCGCCATGATGCACTGGATGCGATGGTGACATGTAACACCCACGATACGGCTATATCTCCCATGTGTCGGAGCATGACTTAGAGGCATAACCGCATTGTAGGCATGTCGCAAGAGGAGTAATCTTTACACATCCCATGTACTGAATTGGAAAGAGATAAAGAGTTGGCTTACATCCGCCACTTCACACAATACATAAATATAGCATTACATCATCCAGAATACAATCAAGGTCCGACTACGGAACCAAAATAAAGACAACCCCAAATGCATAAGATCCTAGATCGCCCCAACTGGGCTCCACTACTAATTGTCTGGAAAGGAAACATAGTAACGTCCTGAATCCTCGTTGAACTCCCACTTGAGTCCAGTCACATCCCCTGGGCTGGCATCATCGGCACCTGCATCTGGTTTTGGAAGTAATCTGTGAGTCACGGGGACTCGGCAATCTCACACCCTCGCGATCAAGACTATTTAAGCTTATAGGTAGGAAAAGGTAGTGAGGTGGAGCTGCAACAAGCACTAGCATATATGGTGACTACCTTACGCAAAAGAGAGCGAGAAGAGAAGGCAAAGCATGGTCAATACGCTACAAAGATCAAGAAGTGATCTTGAAAACTACTTACGTTCAAGCATAACACGAGACCGTGTTCTCTTCCCGGACTCCGCCGAAAAGAGACCATCATGGCTACACACGCTGTTGATTCATTTTAATTAAGTTAAGTGTCAGGTTTTCTACAACTGGGTATTAACAAATTCCCATCTTCCCATAATTGTGGGCATGGCTTTAGAAAGTTCAAAACCCTGCAGGGGTGTCCCAACTTAGCCCATCACAAGCTCTCATGGTCAATGAAGGATATTCCTTCTCCCAGGAAGAACCGATCAGACTCGGAATCCAGGTTACAAGACATCTCAACAATGGTAAAATAAGACCAGCAAAGCCACCCGAATGTGCCAACAAATCCCGATAGGAGCTGCACATATCTCATTCTCAAGGCACACCAGATAAGCAATCCGTACAACTAAAACCAACCCTCGAGTTTCCCCGAGGTGGCGCTGCAAGGGGCTCTAGTTTGGACCAACACTCAGAGGAGCACTGGCCCGGGGGTTTAAAATAAAGATGACCCTTGAGTCCAGGGAACCCAAGGGAAAAAGGCTTAGGTGGCAAATGGTAAAACCAAGGTTAGGCCTTGCTGGAGGAGTTTTATTCAAGGCGAACTGTCAAGGGGTTCCCATTATAACCCAACCGCATAAGGAACGCAAAATCAAGGAACATAACACCGGTATGACGGAAACTTGGGCGGCAAGAGTGGAACAAAACACCAGGCATAAGGCCGAGCCTTCCACCCTTTACCAAGTATATAAGTGCATTAAAGTAAACAAGATATAATAATGATATCCCAACAATAATCATGTTCCAACAAGGAACAAACTCCAATCTTCAGGGTATGGTCATCTTGCCTGCAAAGTTCTCCGAGTTGACGTAAGCTTGATCCTCGTAAGCGTACTCAACGGGTTCCTCGATCATGTACTCGTCTCCCGGCTCTACCAAGGAAAGAACACAAGAAAAGGAAACCACAATCAACCATGGTACAATGCGCAAGCAACATGATGCAAAACATGGCATGATATGAGGGATGTGCTATGCAATGCATATGCGTGCTCCGGAAGGAAAAGATTGAATCAGGCCTCAACTAGGAAAACCAAGAGCACCGCTGGAAAGATGAGTTGATTTTGGTCGAAATCAAATTAAAGATCACCGGAATCGGATGCACGGTTTGCAAATGGCTAGCAAAACAATAATGGCATAATTCTACGATTAACAGCACGATGCCATCTAGAATACCACAAGAAACTAAGCTACTGCACTCCAACATAGCAACAAAGCACATGGCAGTGATCTACTCAAGATGCTTGACAAAAGATGAACATTGAGCTACGGCTAAATCACACAATAACAGGTTCAAACAAGCAAAGCAAAAGTGCAAAAGATAACAGCATCACAGACTTAGTGAAAATAACATGTCAGGATTTAACATTAGGAAGCAATGTTTAGAGCAAGATAAAAACATGCTACAGGAACATATCATGGCAAAAAAAACCATGGCATGAATCTACTCAAATCATATAACAAAAGTCCCTTACTGACCATAAGCCAAAAAGGATCAAAAAATATGATGGCACCCATGTAAACATAGCAAGTTTCGTTAACAGATTCAGACTTAGCAGAAAACTGGACATGGCAAAAACAGAGTTACGTAGGCATGTTTGTGAGCTCGATGCACTCAACACAAGGCATTGCATGACAAGCTAAGCATACTACCAGCAAGAAGACATGTTCAAGAAGCTAACCATGGCAAGAACCATCTCATAGCATGCATGGATCAACTATAACAACCTTGGCAAAATTGATTAACACGTAAACAATCTGCCAGGAACATTTTATAGCAAAATTAGAGCAAGAATGATTCATGCTAGGGTACTCCATAAATGCAAACAAACACATGGATGGATAGAGCATAACCATATGCCCAAATCATCCTTACTGGACATACTCAAAAGAGTCATGGATCACTCTGTAGCAACATGAATACATGGCATAAAAATAACATCAGGGAAAAGACTTAGTGAAATTCTAAGTCCCTGAAATCACCACATTGATCAAAAAAAATACATGGCATACACCCCTGTAAAGATGGCATGGCATAGCCCAAAACACATGTAGGGCTCAAGTTCATATGCAGCACACAATAAACATGGCAAAAATGACAAAAGCTCATAATCTGTTAAGAAACAAAAACTAACATTATGAAGCACTCTTGCAACAGCCATTTGGGCATCAAGATGGACTCAAACAATCATGGTGAAATGGAATAAAATGAAGAGGGCATCCTAACGAACATTTTGATATATCACATGCGCAAAACGGAGCTACTGATGATGAGATATGGTATGAAGAAAAGTGCTACAGGATGCAAAATAAAATAATTAGAAGGAAAAACAGGGGTCAATGCTACGTCTTGAGCTTGCGTTGGTTTTCCCCGAAGAGGAAGGGATGATGTAGCAGAGTAGCGTAAGTATTTCCCTCAGTTTTTGAGAACCAAGGTACAATCCAGTAGGAGGCCACGCTCAAGTCCCTCGTACCTGCACAAAACGATAGCTACTCGCAACCAACGCGATTAGGGGTTGTCAAGCCCTTCACGGTCACTTACGAGAGTGAGATCTGATAGATATAATATTATTGGTATTTTTGATATAAAGTTGCAAAGTAAAAGGTAAAGGCAAAGTAAAAAAGCAAAGCAATATTAAAGTGATGGAGATTGATATGATGAGAATAGACCCGGGGGCCATAGGTTTCACTAGTGGCTTCTCTCAAGAGCATAACTATTCTACGGTGGGTGAACAAATTACTGTTGAGCAATTGACAGAACTGAGCATAGTTATGAGAATATCTAGGCATGATCATGTATATAGGCATCATGTCCGTGACAAGTAGACCGAAACGATTCTGCATCTACTACTATTACTCCACTCATCGACCACTATCCAGCATGCATCTAGAGTATTAAGTTAAAAAACAGAGTAGCGCCTTAAGCAAGATGACATGATGTAGAGAGATAAATTCATGCAATATGAAATAAACCCCATCTTGCTATCCTCGATGGCAACGATGCAATACGTGCCTTGCTGCCCCTTCTGTCATTGGGAAAGGACACCGCAAGATCGAACCCAAAGCTAAGCACTTCTCCCATGGCAAGAACTACCAATCTAGTTGGCCAAACCAAACGGATAATTCGAAGAGACTTGCAAAGATAACCAATCAAACATAAAAGAATTCAGAGAAGATTCAAATATTATTCATAGATAGACTTGATCATAAACCCACAATTCATCGAATAGATCTCCACAAGAGAGGGGGAGAACTTTGTATTGAGATTCAAAGAGAAAGAAGAAGCCATCTAACTACTAACTATGGACCCGAAGGTCTGAGGTAAACTACTCACACTTCATCGGAGGGGCTAGGATGATGTAGAAGCCCTCCGTGATGACGGCCCTCTTCCGGCGGAGCTCCAGAACAGGCCCCAAGATGGGATCTCGTGGATACACAAAGTTGCGGCGGTGTAATTAGGTTTTTTGCTCTTCTTCTGATCGTTTGGGGGTACGTGTGTATATATAGGAGGAAGAAGTACGCCAGAGGAGCAACGAGGGGCCCATGAGGCAGGGGGCGCGCCCTAGGGGGGGCGCGCCCCCCACCCTCGTGACCGCCTCTTTTGTTCCTTGGAGCAGGGTCCAAGTCTCCTGGATCACGTTAGATGAGAAAATCACGTTCCCGAAAATTTTATTCCGTTTGGACTCCGTTTGATATTCCATTTCTTCGAAACACTGAAATAGGCAAAAAAAAAGAGCAATTCTGGGTTGGGCCTCCGGTTAATAGGTTAGTCCCAAAAATAATATAAAAGTGGAAAATAAAGCCCAATATAGTCCAAAACAGTAGATAATATAGCATGGAGCAATCAAAAATTAGATACGTTGGGGACGTATCAGGCATCCCCAAGCTTAATTCCTACTCGTCCTCGAGTAGGTAAATGATAAAAAGAGAATTTTTGATGCGGAGTGCTACTTGGCATAATTTCAATGCAAATCTTCTTAATTGTGGTATGAATATTCATATTCGAAAGATTCAAGACAAAATTTTGTATTGACATAAAAAAATAATAATACTTCAAGCATACTAACAAAGCAATTATGTCTTCTCAAAATAACATGGCCAAAGAAAGTTATCCCTACAAAATCATATAGTCTGGCTATGCTCTATCTTCACCACACAAAGTATTTAAATCATGCACAACCCCGATGACAAGTCAAGCAATTGTTTCATACTCTAACTTTTTCAAAACTTTTTCAATCTTCACGCAATACATGAGCGTGAGCCATGGATATAGCACTATAGGTGGAATAGAATGGTGGTTGTGGAGAAGACAAAAAGGAGAAGATAGTCTCACATCAACTAGGCGTATCAACGGGCTATGGAGATGCCCATCAATAGATATCAATGTGAGTGAGTAGGGATTGCCATGCAACGGATGCACTGGAGCTATAAGTATATGAAAGCTCAAAAAGAAACTAAGTGGGTGTGCATCCAACTTGCTTGCTCATGAAGACCTAGGGCAATTTGAGGAACCCATCATTGGAATATACAAGCCAAGTTCTATAATGTAAAATTCCCACTAGTATATGAAAGTGATAACATGAGAGACTCTCTACTATGAAGATCATGGTGCTACTTTGAAGCACAAGTGTGGTAAGAGGATAGTAGCATTGTCATTTCTCTCTTTTTCTCTCATTTTTTTATATATTATTTTTTTATTCGGGCCTTTTCTATTTTTTTATGGCCTCTTTTTATTTGGGCTTCTTTGGCCTCTTTTATTTATTTTTCGTCTGGAGTCTCATCCCGACTTGTGGGGGAATCATAGTCTCCATCATTCTTTCCTCACTGGGACAATGCTCTAATAATGATGATCATCACACTTTTATTTTTCTTACAACTCAACAATTACAACTCGACACTTAGAACAAAATATGACTCTATGTGAATGCATCCGGCGGTGTACCGGGATATGCAATATGACAATGATGAATGTGTCATGATGAACTAGATGGTGGAAAGTTGCATAGCAATATATCTCGGAATGGCTATGGAAATGCCATAATAGGTAGGTATGGTGGCTGTTTTGAGGAAGGTATATGGTAGGTGTATGATACCGGTGAAAGGTGCGCGGTATTAGAGAGGCTAGCAAAGGTGGAAGGGTGAGAGTGTGTATAATCCATGGACTCAGCATTAGTCATAAAGAACTCATATACTTATTGCAAAAATCTAGAAGTTATCAAAGCAAAGTATTACACGCATGCTCCTAGGGGGATAGATTGGTAGGAAAATACCATCGCTCGTCCCCGACCGCCACTCATAAGGAAGACAATCAATAAATAAATCATGCTCCGACTTCATCACATAACGGTTCACCATATGTGCATGCTACGGGAATCACAAACTTTAACACAAGTATTCTTTAAATTCACAACTACTCTACTAGCATGACTTTAATATTATCACCTCCATATCTCAAAACAATTATCATGCTTCAATCTTTTCTTAGTATTCAACACACTCAAAAGAAAGTTTCACAAATCTTGAATACCAAGCATATTATTATTAAGCAAATTACCATGCTATTAAGAGACTCTCAAAATAATTTAAGTGAAGCATGAGAGATCAATAGTTTCTTTAAAACAAATCCACCATCGTGCTCTAAAAGATCTAAGTGAAGCACATAGAGAAAAATTATAATGCTCAAAAGATATAAGTGAAGCACATAGAGCAAAACTACTTAGCTCAAAAGATATAAGTGAAGCACATATAGTATTCTATCAAATTTTAATTCATGTATGGCTCTCTCAAAAGGTGTGTACAGCAAGTATGATTGTGGCATACTAAGACACAAAGACACAAATAATACAATACGCTCCAAGCAAAACACATATCATGTTGGTGAATAAAAATATAGCTCCAAGTAAATTACCGATGGAAGTGGACGAAAGAGGGGATGCCTTCCGGGGAATCCCCAAGCTTTGACTTTTTGGTGTACTTGGATTATCTTGGGGGTTCCATGGGAATCCCCAAGCTTAGGCTCTTTCCACTCCTTGTTCCATGATCCATCAAAAGAATTCACCCAAAACTTGAAAACTTCACAGCACAAAACTCAAAGAAGAAAACTCGTGAGCTCCGTTAGCGAAAGAAAACAAAAGACCACTTAAAGGTAATGTAATTAACTCATTATTTATTTATATTGGTGTTAAACCTACTGTATTCCAACTTCTCTATGTATTATAAACTATTTTACTAGCCATAGATTCATCAAAATAAGCAAACAACACATGAAAAACAGAATCTGTCAAAAACAGAACAGTCTGTAGTAATCTGTAGCTAGCGCAAGATCTGGAACCCCGAAAATTCTAAAATAAATTCCTTGACGTGAGGAATTTATCTATTAATCATCTGCAAAAATAATTATCTAAATAGAACTCTCCAAATAAAAATGACAGCAGTTCTCGTGAGCGCTAAAGTTTCTGTTTTTTACAGCAAGTTCAACAAGACTTTCCCCAAGTCTTCCAACGGTTCTACTTGGCACAAACACTAATTAAACACAAAAAACACAACCAAAACAGAGGCTATATAATTTATTTATTACTAAACAGTATCAAAAAGCAAGGAATAAAAATAAAATTGGGTTGCCTCCCAACAAGCGATATCGTTTAACGCCCCTAGCTGGGCATAAAAGCGAGGATAGATCTAGGTATTGCCATCTTTAGTAGGCAATTCTTCAATTAGGCATCTACCATCTTGAGGAATTTCTTTCTTTTTATTAATTATCAAACTTTTTGGCACAAGATCGAAAAATTCATTTGTAATAAATGGTTCCTTAATGATAGCAAAAAGATTGGGATGAATACTTATAGATTTAAGATCAGCAGTTTCCTTACTAGATGATTCACCCTTATTTTTAGGAACATACATAAGCTTGGCAATTTTAGTAGGAGGACTAGGATTATTCTTTACGGAAGAAAAAGCGGTTCCCAAATTTTTAATGATACCCTCAAGTTTATCAATTCTAGTAGAATCTAGGTTTATCTTCTCATTAACTACGGGTTCCTTTTCCTTAAGATTTTTCAGTCATTCCTACCTTAGATCCATATTGAGTAATTTGATTGTGGATCTTTTTATCTAGATTTTCAATTGATTCAATAGTAGCAACTTTATTTTCAATAATTTCAAGTCTTTGCATAACATGCTTGATACGTCCATTTTGCATCATGCTTTTATATCGATATTTATTGCATTATGGACTGTTATTTCACTTTATGTCACAATACTTATGGCTATTCTCTCTTATTTTACAAGGTTTACATAAGGAGGGAGAATGTCGGCAGCTGGAATTCTGGGCTGGAAAAGGAGCAAATATTAGAGACCTATTCTGCGCAACTCCAAAAGTCCCGAAACTCCACGGAACGTCTTAAAATAAATAAAGAAAAATCCTCGCCAAAGATGAAGGTCAGGGGGGCCCACACCCTTCTCACGAGGGTGCCCCCCCTAGGGTGCGCCCCCTACCTCGTGGGCCCCCTGGTGGCTCTCCGATGCCCATCTTCTCCTATATGAGGTCTTTCGATGAGAAAAAAATAAGGAGGAACTTTTCGGGACAAGACTCCGCCACCACGAGGCGGAACCATGGCGGATCCAATCTAGAGATCCGACAGAGCTGTTCTGCCGGGGATACTTCCCTCCCGGAGGGGGAAATCATCACCATCGTCATCACCAACGCTCCTCTCATCGGGAGAGGGCAATCTCCATCAACATCTTCACCAGCACCATCACATCTCCAAACCCTAGTTCATCTCTTGTATCCAATTCTTGTCTCAAAGTCCGGGATTGGTGCTAGTAGGTTGCTAGTAGTGTTGATTACTCCTTGTAGTTGATGCTAATTGGTTTATTTGGTGGAAGATCATATGTTTAGATCCTATATGCATATTATTACCCCTCTGATTATGAACATGAATATGCTTTGTGAGTACTTACGTTCGTTCCTGAGGACAAGGGAGAAGTCTTGCTATGAGTAGTCATGTGAATCTGGTATTCGTTTGATATTTTGATAAGATGTATGTTGTCTAACCTCTAGTGGTGTTATGTGAACGTCGACTACATAACACTTCACCATTATTTGGGCCTAGAGGAAGGTATTGGGAAGTAATAAGTAGATGATGGGTTGCTAGAGTGACAGAAGCTTAAACCCTAGTTTATGTGTTGCTTCGTAAGGGGCTGATTTGGATCCATATGTCTCATGCTATGGTTAGGTTTACCTTAATAGTTTTGTTGTAGTTGCGGATTCTTGCAATATAGGTTAATCATAAGTGGGATGCTTGTTCAAGTAAGAAAAGCACCCAAGCACCGGTCCACCCACATATCAAATTATCAAAGTATCGAACGCGAATCATATGAACGTGATGAAAACTAGCTTGACGATATTCCCATGTGTCCTCGGGAGCGCTTTTCCTAGTATAAGAGTTTGTTCCGGCTTGTCCTTTGCTACAAAAGGATTGGGCCACCTTGCTGCACTTTATTTACTTTTGTTACTTATTGCTCGTTACAATCTATCTTATCACAAAACTATCTGTTACCACTTATTTCAGTACTTGCAGAGAATACCTTGCTGAAAACCGCTTATCATTTCCTTCTGCTCCTCTTTGGTTTGACACTCTTACCTACCGAAAGGACTACGATAGATCACCTATACTTGTGGGTCATCAATGCTCCAAAGTTAACATGGTTCCATTAACCAAAAGAGGTGGTGAGCCAATTAAAT
This sequence comes from Triticum urartu, assembly GCF_003073215.2. Taxonomy (NCBI): domain Eukaryota; kingdom Viridiplantae; phylum Streptophyta; class Magnoliopsida; order Poales; family Poaceae; genus Triticum; species Triticum urartu. The sequence continues at coordinate 111,322,151 of NC_053025.1, forward strand.
TTAGCATAGCATTATAGGAATCAAAAAAGTATGGCTACCCAAGAAGTTCCCTCCGGTAATGGTATCGAGGATATATCTATACCAAGGATTAACACCTACATAAAAATTGCGGAGAAGAACTAAGTTAGATTGCTTCCTAGTAGATCTATTTTGAGCATTGCAAATTCTATACCAAGCATCTTTTAGATTTTCTCCCTCCCTTTGTTTAAAATTTAGAACTTCACTCTCGGGAGACAACGGAGAAGATATGAGACTAGTCATGACGACAAGCAAACAAACTAGCACACGAGCGGAAAGGAGAGGGAGGATAGAGAGAGAGAGGGCGAATAAAACGGCAAAGGTGAAGTGGGGGAGAGGAAAACGAGAGGAAAATGGCAAATAATGTAATGCGAGAGATAGGGATTGCGATGGGTACTTGGTATGTTGACTTTTTGCATAGACTCCCCGGCAACGGCACCAGAAATCCTTCTTGCTACGTCTTGAGCTTGTGTTGGTTTTCCCCGAAGAGGAAGGGATGATGCAGCAGAGTAGCGTAAGTATTTCCCTCAGTTTTTGAGAACCAAGGTATCAATCCAGTAGGAGGCCACGCTCAAGTCCCTCGTACCTGCACAAAACGATAGCTACTCGCAACCAACGCGATTAGGGGTTGTCAAGCCCTTCAGGGTCACTTACGAGAGTGAGATCTGATAGATATAATATTTTTGGTATTTTTGATATAAAGATGCAAAGTAAAAAGTAAAGGCAAAGTAAAAAAGCAAAGCAATATTAAAGTGATGGAGATTGATATGATGAGAATAGACCCGGGGGCCATAGGTTTCACTAGTGGCTTCTCTCAAGAGCATAAGTATTCTACGGTGGGTGAACAAATTATTGTTGAGCAATTGACAGAATTGAGCATAGTTATGAGAATATCTAGGCATGATCATGTATATAGGCATCATGTCCGTGACAAGTAGACCGAAACGATTCTGCATCTACTACTATTACTCCACTCATCGACCACTATCCAGCATGCATCTAGATTATTAAGTTAAAAACAGAGTAGCGCCTTAAGCAAGATGACATGATGTAGAGAGATAAATTCATGCAATATGAAATAAACCCCATCTTGTTATCCTCGATGGCAACGATGCAATACGTGCCTTGCTGCCCCTTCTGTCACTGGGAAAGGACACCGCAAGATCGAACCCAAAGCTAAGCACTTCTCCCATGGCAAGAACTACCAATCTAGTTGGCCAAACCAAACGGATAATTCGAAGAGACTTGCAAAGATAACCAATCATACATAAAAGAATTCAGAGAAGATTCAAATATTATTCATAGATAGACTTGATCATAAACCCACAATTCATCGGTCTCAACAAACACACGGCAAAAAGAAGATTACATCGAATAGATCTCCACAAGAGAGGGGGAGAACTTTGTACTGAGATTCAAAGAGAGAGAAGAAGCCATCTAGCTACTAACTATGGACCCGAAGGTCTGAGGTAAACTACTCACACTTCATCGGAGAGGCTAGGATGATGTAGAAGCCCTCTGTGATGACGGCCCTCTTCCGGCGGAGCTCCGGAACAGGCCCCAAGATGGGATCTCGTGGATACAGAAAGTTGCGGCGGTGGAATTAGGTTTTTTGCTCTTCTTCTGATCGTTTGGTGGTACGTGTGTATATATAGGAGGAAGAAGTACGCCGGAGGAGCAACGAGGGGCCCATGAAGCAGGGGGCGCGCCCTAGGGGGGGCGCGCCCCCCACCCTCGTGACCACCTCTTTTGTTCCTTGGAGCAGGGTCCAAGTCTCCTGGATCACGTTCGGTCAGAAAATCACGTTCTCGAAGATTTTATTCCGTTCGGACTCCGTTTGATATTCCGTTTCTTCGAAACATTGAAATAGGCAAAAAAAACATCAATTCTGGGCTGGGCCTCCGGTTAATAGGTTAGTCCCAAAAATAATATAAAAGTGGAAAATAAAGCCCAATATAGTCCAAAACAGTAGATAATATAGCATGGAGCAATCAAAAATTACAGATATGTTGGGGACGTATTAGTCAACCCTAGTGGATCTGGATCTGGGCGCGGATTCTGAGGATCGCCGGAGTGGGCTCGCCGCAGCTGCGGGAGGAGGTGGCCGGAGCTGGAGGAAGACGGGGCGCCGGCGAGGAGGGACGGGGAGGCCGGACCTCGCCGGATCCGGTGGAGGCGGCGCGGTGGCCTTGGGCGGCGCGCGCGGTACGTTCGTCGGCGGCGGCGAGGCCGGCCGGTGCTGGGCGAGGTGTTGCGGCGCGGTGGGGAGCTCGCGAGCGGCGCGCGGCTCCCTGGTGGCGGCGCGGGCGGAGGGAAGCGGGCGCTGGCGGCAGCGGCTCCCGCGGGCTCGCGCGGGCCTGCTCCGGGCCCCACGGGCCGCGGTGGAGGGAGGCGGCGGAGGCGACAGGTGGTGGTGCATGAGTGGATGGGGCGCGGCGGCGGACGCGTCCGACGCCGTCCGGACGTGTCCGGCGCGGAGGAAGAGGGAGGACTAGGGTTTCACCCATGAATTTCGGAGGGGGAGGCCTCTTTATATATTCTGGGAGCTAGGAGAGTCCAAATAAGGTGCGGTTTTTGGCCACGCGATTGTGATCGAACGACCGAGAGGATGGAGGGGGCTTGGATGGGTTTTGGGCCACTTTGGAGGGGTGTTGGGCTGCAACACACACGAGGCCTTTACGGTTCCCCGGTTAACCGTTGGAGTATCAAACGAACTCCAAATGACACGAAACTTGACAGGCGGTCTATCGGTGGTGTACCAAGGCCTCTTGGCAAAACTCGGTCCAATCCGAGAACGTTTAACACTCGCACACGAAAAGAGGCAAAAAGGGGGCGCCGGAGGACATAGGAGTGCCGGAATGCAAAACGAACAACGGGGAAAATGCTCGGATGCATGAGACGAACATGTATGCAAATGTGATGCACATGATGACATGATATGAAATGCATGACATGGACAAAATGCAAAACGAAGACAAAACCCAACCACGATGGAATACCATAACTTAGAGCCGAAAATGGCAAGAGTTGGAATACAAATATGGTAAATTACATCCGGGGCGTTACAACACTCCACCACTACGAAAGGATCTCGTCCCGAGATCTAGGACTGAAAGAACTCCGGATATTCGGAACGGAGGTGGTCCTCGCGTTCCCAGGTGGCTTCTCGGTCGGAATGATGTGACCACTTCACTTTCAGGAATTTGATAGACTTGTTGTGAGTCTTGCGCTCGGTTTCTTTAAGAATAGCAACGGGATGCTCATGATAAGACAGGTCTTCTTGGAGATCAATCTCTTTGAAGTTGATGGTGCAGTCAGGAGTCTTGAAACACTTGCGAAGCTGAGACACATGAAACACGTCGTGCACATTTGCAAAATTGGACGGAAGCTCAAGTTGATAGGCAAGGTCGCCTCTTTTGCCAATGATCTTGAAAGGACCCACATATCTAGGGGCAAGCTTCCCTTTGATACCAAAGCGATGAGTAACTTTCGTTGGAGAGACACGGAGGTAGACATGGTCTCCGATCTCGAAAGCCAAGTCACGATGCTTGCTATCATAGTAACTCTTCTGGCGCGATTGCGCGGCTTTGAGATTTTCATGAATGACTTTGCACATTTCTTCAGCCTCTGTGATCAAGTCATTGCCAAGAAGTTGGCGTTCACCAGTCTCTGGCCAATTAAGAGGAGTATGGCACTTTCTGCCATAGAGAATCTCGAATGGGGCCTTGCCCGAACTCGCTTGGAAGCTGTTGTTGTAGGATAACTCGGCATATGGAAGACAATCTTCCCACTTCATACCGAAAGAAATGACACAAGTCCTGAGCATATCTTCAAGATTTGATTTAGTCGCTCGACTTGTCCACTAGTTTGAGGATGAAAGGCTATGCTGAAGCGAATGCTGGTGCCCATAGCCTTCTGAAAGGAATCCCAGAACTTAGAGGTAAAGATGCTTCCACGATCTGAAGATATCAACTACGGAATGTTGTGCAAAGAGACAATCCTGGAGGTATATAGCTCTACCAACTGAGCTGCTGTGATAGATTCTTTGATAGGAAGAAAATGAGCCACTTTTGTAAGCTTGTCAATGATAACAAAGATAGCATCATTGCCACGCTTGGACTTGGGAAAACCAGTTACGAAGTCCATCTCAATATGGTCAAACTTCCATTCTAGAATGGCAAGAGGTTGGAGGAGACCAGCTGGCCGTTGGTGTTCTGCTTTCACTCTTCTACAGACATCACATTCATTCACGAACTGAGCAATCTCTTGCTTCATTGGAGTCCACCAATACGACTGCTTGAGGTCATTTTACATCTTTGTACTTCCAGGATGAATAGATAGGAGTGAATTGTGAGCCTCGTTCATAATGACTTTACGAAGGTCACCCTTAGGAACAACAATGTGATCCTCGAAGAATAGAGTATCTTTGTCATCAAGGCGATAGCACTTGTACTTGGGTTGGCTCTTGGCAATCCCAATCTTCACCTTCTTCACCATTGCGTCAAGAAGTTGAGCCTCACAAATCTGATCTTCCAAAGTAGGAGAGACTTGGAGGTTGCCAAGGATCCTTGAGGAACAACTTGGAGATTAAGTTTGCGGAAAGCTTCACAAAGATCCAGTTGGAAGGGCTTGAGAATCAAACTGTTGCAGTAAGCCTTCCTGCTCAAAGCGTCTGCAATGACATTGGCCTTGCCTGGAGTATATTCAATACTCGGATTATACTCTTGAATCATTTCGACCCGGCGAGTCTGCCTAAGGTTGAGGTTGGGTTGAGTGAAGATGTACTTGAGACTCTTATGATCAGTGAAGATTTCCACTTTCCTTCCCAACAAGAGATGTCTCCATGTTAAAAGAGCATGGACAACTGCCGCCAACTCCAGGTCATGAGTGGGGTAGTTCTTTTCGTTGGGCTTCAACTCGCGAGAGGTATAGGCCACAACTTTCTTCTCTTGCATTAACACGGCACCGAGACCTTGAAGGGAAGCATCACAGAAAACTTCGAATGGTTTGGATTCATCAGGAGGAGTCAGAACTGGAGCTGTGACTAACTTCTCTTTGAGGGTGTTGAAAGCGATGTCACATTCAGGCGTCCAGACATACTTCACATGCTTCTGGAGGAGGTTGGAAAGAGGCTTCGCGATTTTAGAGAAATTCTCAACGAATCTTCGACAATAGCTTGCGAGCCCAAGAAAGCTGCGGAGCTGCTTGACATTCTGAGGCGGTTCCCAATTCACAATTGTAGACACCTTCTCAGGATTAACAGCTATGCCATTGGAGGAGATGATATGCCCAAGGTAGAGAAACTCATCGATCCAAACCTCGCACTTTGAAAACTTCGCATAGAACTGATGTTCTCTGAGTTTGTCCAACACCAATCTCAAGTGCTTGGCGTGATCCTCTTTGTTCTTGGAAAAGACCAAAATATCATCGAGATACACCAAGACGAAGTCATTTGAGTAAGGGTTGAAGATGAAGTTCATCATGCGAGAGAACGCTGGAGGAGCATTGACAAGGCCGAAAGATATGACAGTATATTCATAAGAACCATAGCTTGTTCTGAAAGCTGTCTTGGGGTATCTTGTTCACGAATGCAAATCTGATGATAACCCATACGGAGGTCAAGCTTGGAGAATACTTGAGCACCTTTGAGTTGTTCGAATAGCTCATTGATGTTGGGAAGTGGGTACTTATTCTTTATGGTCTTCTTGTTAAATAGACGGTAGTCGACGCAGAGTCGGTCCGTGCCATCCTTCTTCTTGAAAAAAAGAACACCACAACCCCAAGAAGAAGAACTTGGTCGGATCAGACCCATACGCTCTTGTATATCGAGTTGTTTCTTCAGCTCCTTCAACTCTTCTGGTCCAAGCTTGTAAGGATGTTTGCAAACAGGTTCCGTGCCAGGCTCAAGATCAATGATGAATTCAACTGGCCGATGAGGAGGCATTCCTGGAAGCTCTTCTGGAAAGACGTCTTGATATTCACAAACGACTGGAATCTGAGAGATGGCATTCAACTCGCCCTTCTCATTGAGAGAAAACATTCGAATGGTATCATCACGAGTGGCATAGATGATCACATCCTTAGATGAGTGTGTCAATTGAATCTGCCTGGCAGCACAATCAAGCTAAGCCTTGTGCTTAGAAAGCCAGTCCATGCCGAGAATTAGATCAATATCCGAGTCACCAAGAACAATTGGAGAAGCCAGAAATTTGTAGTCGCCCATCTTGATAGACACATCCGGAACGAATACTCGATAAGTCATTTGTCGGGCCGGAGAAACAATAGACAGAGGTCTCGGCAATACTTGAGTAACCAAATCATGCATAGCCACAAAAGGTCTTGAAATGAAAGAATGTGATGCACAAGTATCAAAAAGAACTTTTGCAGGAATATCATTAACAGGAAGGTTACCCATGATCACTTCTGAAGAGTCCTCTGCCTGAGATGCGTTAATCATGTTGACCTTTGCAAACTTGGGATTATGCTTGACCACTGCATTGCTGGCAGATCTCACAGGAGGAGGAGGCGGAAGATGCCTCTGGTTGAAGCATTTGTTTGCATAGTGACCCTTCTGCTGACACTTGTTGCACGTAACCTCTGAGAGCGGCCGGTGATACAGAGCACTTGACCTTGGAGCATGAGACGAAGCTTTGTTCTGAAAGCCTGGGTTGGGTGGGTGGGAAGATCCATTGCCACCTTTACTCTTCTGCTGATAAGGCTGACGGAACGGAGGAGGAGGAGGCAACCAGTACTTTTGCTGCTTAGCTGCCTCTTGAGTTGAAGAAGAAGAAGGAGTTACATCCCTGACTCTCTTCTTGGAAGCATCACACTTGAGCTGAGCGGCTTCTTGCTTTAGTGCCATGTTGTAGAACTCATCATACTGTTTCGGCTTAAAAAGCACGAGAGCTAGTTGTAGATCTTCTCTGAGGCCACCTCTGAATTGATAAATCATGATCTTCTCGTCAGGGACGTCTTGTTTGGCGAAGCGAGCGAGCCTCTAGAACAGGATGTTGTATTGGTAAACAGACAAACTACCTTGCTTCAGATTGCGGAACTCCTCACGCTTACTCTCAACAACACTCTAAGGAATGTGGTGAGCTTTGAAGTCTCAGCGGAAATCATCCCAGGTAATCACACGACCTCCTCTGGAATCTTTGTATTGTTGATACCACTCAGCATCTTGGTCTTTGAGTTGAAACGAAGCAAACTTGACAAAGTCCTCAGGCCTGACGTTGCTACACTCAAAATGTTTGCAGATATCCACGAGCCAATCGTCAGCGTCTGTGGCCTCGACACAGTTACTGAAAGACTTCGGCTGGTTTGCGAGGAACTGGTTGAGGGTAGCAAACTGAGATTGATTGTTGCCATGGCCTTGATTTCCTTGGTTGCGCTCTTGCAAGAGTTGCATAAGCATCTGCATGTTGGTGTTGGTGGCGGCCATCACAGCTTGCCATGCCTCCGGAGGTGGAGGTGGTGGCGGAGGTTCCGGATTCTGACGCATTGGAGGAGCCATCCTGAAGAGGGTGACATCCGTTAGCATCTTGAAAGACATATATTCAAGATGAATCAATGGATCGAAATTGCAAAATATAGTATTAACATTCGAACACGAATGAACGAATGAATTCCAAAGTAAATCATCACACTTCCATAAATTGAGAAGCCACTTAGATAAAGATAGATGACTAAAACAACAAGGTACGGATATGAGGGAATAATTGGTAAGGATTACCCAATCACAAACCAAATATCTACGGGAAGAAATACTAGAGCTACGTGAATTCCCACCTATGAAACTCCCGAAACTTTCTGGTTATGCAATCAGGTGTTGGGGATACAGGGGAAGCATAATAGCTCACCCAAAACTAGCAAATCCTACATCCAGCTGTATCCATCCTTCAACACATAACCAAGAAACCTTCGGAAAGCATTTACCTCAACCTTCGAAAAGCATCCGTTATACGAGTTATGGCAATACTCCTGAACTCCCGCCCCAGTACTGGATGGCGTCGAGGTTATCTCACCAACAACTGCATAAAAGAGATTTTCGATGTCGGCGAAACTCAGGTATTCCAGAACTGCAACGATAAAATTGTGACGACAACACCTCGGAGCTCAACTCCCCGGGACACTGCCACAACCCCTAAATGTCAGGAGGCACCAAGAACAATGTTCTCTTCACAAAACCATCGGAACGATTCCAAGATACCCGCGTGATCCTAAAAAAATTCATGAAATTTGAGAAGAGAAGAGTCAAAACTCTACGTCAGGATGCCTCACTAGAGCGACGAATGGACTGAGGAGTAAAAAGAATCCTACTCTCCGATATATATAATCGTATAAGACTCAAAACATTTTCTAGACTCAACAACGCCAGCGATTCGATCAAGCAGGGGGCTCCTAAGTCGGGCCTGGCTCTGATTACCAACTTGTAACACCCACGATGCGGCTATATCTCCCACGTGTCGGAGCACGGCTTAGAGGCATAACCGCATTGTAGGCATGTCGCGAGAGGGGTAATCTTTACACATCCCATGTACTGAATCAGAAAGAGATAAAGAGTTGTCTTACAATCACCACTTCACACAATACATAAATATAGCATTACATCATCCAGAATACAATCAAGGTCCGACTACGGAACCAAAATAAAGACAACCCCAAATGCATAAGATCCCCGATCGCCCCAATTGGGCTCCACTACTAATCGTCTGGAAAGGAAACATAGTAACGTCATGAATCCTCGTCGAACTCCCACTTGAGTCTGGTTGCATCCCCTGGGCTGGCATCATCGGCACCTGCATCTGGTTTTGGAAGTAATCTATGAGTCACGAGGACTCAGCAATCTCACAGCTCGCGATCAAGACTATTTAAGCTTATAGGTAGGAAAAGGTAGTGAGGTGGAGCTGCAGCAAGCACTAACATATATGGTGGCTACCTTACGCAAAAGAGAGCGAAAAGAGAAGGCAAAGCACGGTCGAGAAGCTACAAAGATCAAGAAGTGATCCTGAAAACTACTTACGTTCAAGCGTAATACGAGACTGTGTTCTCTTCCCGGACTCCGCCGAAAAGAGACCATCACGGCTACACACGCTGTTGATTCATTTTAATTAAGTTAAGTGTCAGGTTTTCTACAACCGGATATTAACAAATTCCCATCTGCCCATAACCGCGGGCATGGCTTTCGAAAGTTCAAAACCCTGCAGGGGTGTCCCAACTTAGCCCATCACAAGCTCTCGCGGTCAATGAAGGATATTCCTTCTCCCAGGAAGACCTGGTCAGATTCAGAATCCTAGTTACAAGACATCTCGACAATGGTAAAACAAGACCAGCAAAGCCACCCGAATGTGCCGACAAATCCCGATAGGAACTGCACATATCTCGTTCTCAGGGCACACTGGATAAGCAATCCGTACAACTAATACCAACCCTCGAGTTTCCCCGAGGTGGCGCTGCAAGGGGCTCTAGGTTGGACCAACACTCAGAGGAGCACTGGCCCGGGGGTTTAAAATAAAGATGACCCTTGAGTCCGCGGAACCCAAGCGAAAAAGGCTTAGGTGGCAAATGGTAAAACCAAGGTTGGGCCTTGCTGGAGGAGTTTTATTCAAGGCGAACTTTCAAGGGGTTCCCATTATAACCCAACCGCGTAAGGAACGCAAAATCAAGGAACATAACACCGGTATGACGGAAACTTGGGCGGCAAGAGTGGAGAAAAACACCAGGCATAAGGCCGAGCCTTCCACCCTTTACCAAGTATATAAGTGCATTAAAGTAAACAAGATATAATAATGATATCCCAATAATAATCATGTTCCAACAAGGAACAAACTCCAATCTTCACCTGCAACTAGCAACGCTATAAGAGGGGCTGAGCAAAGCGGTAACATAGCCAAACAACGGTTTGCTAGGACAAGGTGGGTTAGAGGTTTGAAATGGAAATATGGGAGGCATGATAAAGCATGTGGTAGGTATCGCGGCACAGCAAAAGAGCGAGCAACTAGCAAGCAAAGATAGAAGTGATTTCGAGGGTATGGTCATCTTGCCTGCAAAGTTCTCCGAGTTGACGTAAGCTTGATCCTCATAAGCGTACTCAACGGGTTCCTCGATCACGTACTCGTCTCCCGGCTCTATCCAAGGCAAGAACACAAGCAAAGGAAACCACAATCAACCACGGTGCAATGCGCAAGCAACATGATGCAAAACATGGCATGATATGCGGGATGTGCTATGCAATGCATATGCATGCTCCGGAAGGAAAAGATTGAATCAGGCCTCAACATGGCAAACCAAGAGCGCCGCTGGAAAGATGAGATGATTTCGGTCGAAATCGGTATAAAGATCACCGGAATCGGATGCATGGTTTGCAAATGGCAAGCAAAACAATAATGGCACAATTCTGCGATTTACAGCATGATGCCATCTAGAATACCACAAGAAACTAAGCTACTGCACTCCAACATAGCAACAAAGCACATGGAAGTGATCTACTCAAGATGCTTGACAAAAGATGAACACTGAGCTATGGCTAAATCACACAATAACAGGTTTAAACAAGCATGGCAAAAGTGCAAAAGATAACAGCATCACAGACTTAGTGAAAATAACAACATGTCAGGATTTAACATCAGGAAGCAATGTTTAGAGCAAGATAACAACATGCTACAGGAACATATCATGGCAAAACAATGCATGGCATGAATCTACTCATAGCATATAACAAAAGTCCCTTACTGACCATAAGCCAAAAAGGATCAGAAAATATGATGGCACCCATGTAAACATAGCAAGTTTCGTTAACAGATTCAGACTTAGCAGAAAACTGGATATGGCAAAAACAGAGTTATGTAGGCATGTTTGCGAGCTCGATTCACTCAACACAAGGCATTGCATGACAAGCTAAGCATACTACCAGCAAGAAGACATGTTCAAGAAGCTAACCATGGCAAGAACCATCTCATAGCATGCATGGATCAACTACAAAAACCTTGGCAAAATTGATTAACACGTAAACAATCTGCCAGGAACATTTTATAGCAAAAGTAGAGCAAGATTGAGTCATGCTAGGGTACTCCATAAATGCAAACAAAGACATGGATGGATAGAGCATAACCATATTCCCAAATCATCCTTACTAAACATACTCAAAAAGAGTCATGAATCACTCTGTAGCAACATGAATACATGGCATAAAAATAACATCAGGGAAAAGACTTAGTGAAATCTTAGTGAAATTCTAAGTCCCTGAAATCAGCAATATTACGAGAGCTACTTTTCATGCATGTGCTAGTCACCACATTGATCAAAAAAATACATGGCATACACCCCTGTAAAGATGGCATGGCATAGCCCAAAACACATGTAGGGCTCAAGTTCATATGCAGCACACAATAAACATGGCAAAGATGGCAAAAGCTCATAATCTGCTAAGAAACAGAAACTAACATTATGAAGCACTCTTGCAACAGCCATTTGGGCATCAAGATGGACTCAAACAGGCATGGTGCAATGGAACAAAATGAAGAGGACATCCTAACGAACATTTTGATATATCACACGCGCAACACGCAGCTACGGATGATGAGATATGGTATGAAGAAAAGTGCTACAGGATACAAAATAAAAGACTTAGAGGAAAAAACAGGGGTCAACCCTAGTGGATCTGGATCTGGGCGCGGATTCCGAGGATCACCGGAGTGGGCTCACCGGAGCTGGAGGAAGACAGGGCGCCGGCGAGGAGGGACGGGGAGGCCGGAGCTCGCCGGATCCGGTGGAGGCGGCGCGGCGGCCTTGGGCGGCGCGCGCGGTACGTTCGTCGGCGGCGGCGGGGCGGGCCGGTGCTGGGCGAGGCATTGCAGCACGGTGGGGAGCTCGTGGGCGGCGCGCGGCTCCCGGGTGGAAGCGCGGGCGGAGGAAAGTGAGCGCTGGCGGCGGCGGGTCCCGCGGGCTCGCGCGGGCCTGCTCCGGGCCACGCGGGCCGCGGTGGAGGGAGGCGACGGAGGCGACATGTGGCGGCGCGTGCGTGGACGGGGCGCGGCGGCGGACGCGTCCGGCGCCGTCCGGATGTGTCCGGCGCGGAGGAAGAGGGAGGACTAGGGTTTCACCCGCGAATTTCGGAGGGGGGGCTCTTTATAGATTCTGGGAGCTAGGGGAGTCCAAATGAGGTGCGGTTTTCGGCCACGCGATCGTGATTGAACGACCGAGAGGATGGAGGGGGTTTGGATGGGTTTTGGGCACTTTGGAGGGTTGTTGGGCTGCAACACACACGAGGCCTTTACGGTTCCCCGGTTAACCGTTGGAGTATCAAACGAACTCCAAATGACATGAAACTTGACAGGCGGTCTACCAGTGGTGTACCAAGGCCTCTTGGCAAAACTCGGTCCAATCCAAGAACGTTTAACACCTGCACATGAAAAGAGGCAAAAGGGGCGCCGGAGGACATAGGAGTGCCAGAATGCAAAACGGACAACGGGGAAAATGCTCGGATGCATGAGACGAACAAGTATGCAAATGCGATGCACATGATGATATGATATGAAATGCATGACATGGACAAAATGCAAAACGAAGACAAAACCCAACCACGAGGGAATATCATAACTTAGAGCCGAAAATGGCAAGAGTTGGAATACAAATATGGTAAATTACATCCGGGGCGTTACATGACACCAACTCGGCTTCACAGAACTGGTCTGGAGGATGATGACCACATCCCTACGGCTCCGAGGAGCACGAACCACGCCCCTGCATCAGTGCCCAAGACAGGACTTCGCTTTGGGTCCTTTGGTGCTGTCTCGGCACCTGGGCGCCTGTGGGGGGGTCGGATGGAGAGAGATGACCCCATTGAGCATGACTTACCTCCGTTATCTCTAGTCCGGTTTTCTTTCTTTGAGGGTGGTGATGCTTTGGCGGTGCCGGTGTCACCTAAGGGAAGCGACTCGAGGCAGGCGGCCTTAGTTCTTCCCTCTTCGGCGGAGTTTGTGGAGTCTTCCATCGTGGCGGCGGCGTATCCGGGCGTCACATGTCGACGTGCTATTCCTTCACCTCAACGACCGCAGGAGGCAGAGGTTGTGGTGGAGGGGGCTGGGCTTTCTTCCACTCCGACTCCGCAGGGGGACACGACTTCTACACAGGTGTCGTAGGAGGCGACGGCGGTGGAGGCGCCTTCTATGGGAACGGTTCAGGAACCGGTGCCGGTGGTGGGTGTTTCGGTGTCACCTCCCACGGCTCACACTGGACGGCGGATGGACTTTTCTATCCCAGAGGTGGTGGCCTTTGGGGGTATCTCAGACCCGGCGTAGGGAGGAAGGCGTTCCAGCCAGCGTATTCAGGAGCAGCCGGATGCGGATGAGTTTCAGCTCGGTCGCGCCATGCAGATGGCCAAGATCCGCGACACGGAGGCTTCTACAGGTTTGTCTTTAAATACCAATATTTCAGTTTTACATTTTTTCTGAAAATGATATCATGCATAGGGCGGATAAATTGGGTATTTCTTTAGGTGATAACAAGCGCGAAGTAGTTACTTCTATCAATGAGCTTCTTGATTTAGAAACTGATAGAGCAATGGTAATGCTTACAAATTTAGCGGCGGTCAAACCGATGCAAGAAAGTGAGATTAATGAGTTGGGTATGTGAGAGTTGGAGGGTTTATGCGAGGATCTAGTTCCTGGGAACCTTCTACATGAGGAGACATTGGAAGAGGAGGGGCATGCGGCCACTCTGTCTTCACCTGTAGGTCTTGCCGAGGACACTAGTCATGCGGATTGTTTGATCCTCCCTCAGGCACCAACGCGTAAACGGCAAAAAAGGTGTATGGCCTTTCTGCGGTGCATCGAAGTGCTAGGCTTAAGTTTAGGAAGAAATTTCACGATGATTCATGAGAGGCATTTTTTGGAATAGCAGAGGTCTAAGGGACTTGGCTAAGCGTAGGTTTTTGGCGGATGCATCTCGGGATTACAAACTTGATTTTATTGCGTTGCTAGAGACTGGTAGGAATAATTTTACTTCATAGTTTCTTGGAACGATCTCAGGTGGTCTTGACTTTGATTGGCACCGTTTGCCACCTCGGGGAAGATCTCGCGGGATCCTCCTAGGTGTCAACTGCGAGTCTCTGGAAGTGCTAGATGTATTCTGGAGGGAATTTGTAGTTAAGTTCCATGTGCGGTCGAAAGCTGACGGGTTCAGGTGGGCTTTAGTGGCTGTGTATGGGGCGGCATAGCCTGAGCTAAAATCGGACTTCCTCGCAGATTTAGTTAGGATTTGTGGGGATGAAAACTTACCTATTCTCGTTGGTGGTGACTTTAACATTATTAGAAGACGAGAAGAGAAAAATAATGACAATTTTGATGGCAGATGGTCATTCATGTTTAATGCGATTATTGAAAGCCTGGACCTGCGAGAGATTGATCTCACAGGGAGGCAATTTACGTGGGCAAATAATCTTCCAAATCCGACGTATGAAAAACTTGATAGAGTACTCACAAGTATAGAGTGGGAACAAAAATTCCCTCTTGTGACGGTGCAAGCGTTACAGAGGGGAATATCTGATCATACACCCCTTCTTGTAGACTCTGGTGAGGCGGCTCACCAAGGAAACAAGATGTTTTCTCTTTCGAAACTGCGTGGTTCGAGAGAGAGTATTTCCTTGAGTTGATCACAAGGGAATGGGCGGCGGAACAAAGGGGAGAGTCCAATATTGATCGGTGGCAGTATAAGATTAGACATCTTAGACAGTTCTTGAGAGGATGGGCTAAGAACAATAGCGATGTTTATAGAAAAGAGAGAAAGATTGTTAAAGGTTATCAATGACCTTGACATAAAAGCTGAAAGCACTGCGCTGGATATGGATGAGCGAGTGTCTAAAAGAGAAGCTGAGGTTAGTCTGGCAAAGCTTCTTAGAGAAGAGGAATTGAAGTGGGCACGTAGAGCGAAAGTGTGCCAGGTTGTTCAAGGGGATAATAACACTCAATTTTTCCATATGATTGCCAATGGGAAACATAGGAAGAAGAGAATCATTCAACTTGAACAAGATGAGGGTACGATTGTTAGTCATGAAAATCTTAAAATGTATATTACCAACTATTATAAAAAGCTTTTTGGGGCCCCAGCTGAGAATTATGTCGCCCTCGATGAGAGCATGGTGGACGACATTCCTCAACTGAAGGATGAAGAGAACGAAGTGATCACTGCACCTTTTTCTGAGAAGGAGGTGTTTGACGTGATATCCCAAATGGAAAATAATAAGGCACCTGGTCCGGATGGATTCCCAGCTAAGTTCTATAAGAAATGTTGGGGTATTATTAAAGGCGACTTGATGCCCATGTTCCAGGATCTGTTTAATGGCCACCTTCAGCTTTTTAAGCTTAACTTTGGGGCTATCATGTTGTTACCAAAGA
Organism: Triticum urartu; assembly: GCF_003073215.2. NCBI lineage: Eukaryota > Viridiplantae > Streptophyta > Magnoliopsida > Poales > Poaceae > Triticum > Triticum urartu. The sequence goes on from NC_053025.1 coordinate 111,337,561, forward strand.
AGGCGGGAGTGCTTCGCATTGAGCAATTCAGGCCGATATGTTTGCTCAATGTGAGCTTCAAAATTTTCACAAAGGTTGGCACAAACCGTCTGACTCAGATTGCTCATTCGGTCGTACAGCCAACCCAGACTGCCTTCATGCCAGGTCGACACATTCTCGAGGGAGTGGTCGTTCTTCATGAGACCTTACACGAAATTCACTCGAAGAAGCTCGATGGAGTGGTCTTCAAAGTGGATTTTGAAAAGGCATACGATAAAGTGAAATGTTCATTCTTACAGTAGGCCTTACGTATGAAAGGATTCGATGAGGCTTGGAGGAAGCAGGTTGAATCATTTGTACAAGGAGGTAGTGTCGGCATCAAAGTAAATGACGACATTGGTCAGTACTTCCAGACGCTAAAAGGATTGAGATAGGGAGACCCGATGTCACCGATTTTCTTTAATGTTGTGGTTGACATGTTGGCTGTTCTTGTTAATAGAGCAAAACAAGACAGTCAAGTAGGTGGTCTTATCCCACATCTGGTTGAGGGTGGGGTGTCCATTCTTCAATATGCCGATGATACCATAATTTTCATGGAACATGACCTTGTTAAAGCCAGAAACATGAAGTTACTGCTTTGCCTTTTCGAACAACTATCAGGGTTGAAGATTAATTTTAATAAAAGTGATTTGTTTTGCTTTGGACGCGCCAGAGAAGAACAAGAAACTTACAAGCAGTTGTTTGGATGTGAAATAGGTACGTTACCTTTCACGTATCTAGGGATTCCGATTCATCACCGCAAGCTCACTAATAAAGAATGGAAATGTATTGAGGATCGGTTCGAAAAGAGGCTGAGTTGCTGGAAGGGCAAACTTTTGTCTTATGAAGGAAGATTGGTGCTTATTAATTTTGTACTTACAAGTATGCCCATGTTCCTCCTCTCTTTCTTTGAAGTCTCGGTTGGGGTACGAAAAAGATTGGATTTTTATCGATCTAGATTTTTCTGGCAAATTGATGAGAACAAAAATAAGTATCGATTGGCAAAATGGGATGTAATTTGTAGACCAAAGGACCAGGGAGGCTTGGGAATTGAAAACTTGGAGGTGAAAAATAGGTGTTTACTCAGCAAATGACTGTACCGTCTATCCATAGAAAGAGATGGAGTTTGGGCTCAACTATTGCGTAACAAATATCTCTATGCCAAAACACTAGCCCAGGTTACGGCAAAAGCGTCTGACTCACCATTCTGAAAAGGGATTATGAGGACGAAAGTAGCTTTCTTCAACAGGACTAAATTTATCGTCGGGAATGGACGGGATACTCAATTTTGAGAGGATACGTGGTTAGGAGATTCGCCGCTGGCCTTGCAGTATCCATCCCTATACAACATTGCACAACAGAAAGAGGTTTCCGTTGCTACAGTGTTGGGTACTATTCCGCTTAACATACAGTTTAGGCGGTCTGTTATTGGTGATCGTTGGACTAGGTGGGTACATCTTGTGCGTAGGTTAATGGAGGTTAACCTTTCGGATGTACCAGACACTATGCAATGGAAGCTTTCCAGGTCAGGTATCTTCTCGGTTAAATCCATGTACATGGATTTGATTAATACCGGGACTATCCCGAGGACGGTACATATTTGGAAAGTTAAGGTGCCCTTGAAGATAAAAGTATTTATGTGGTTTGTGCATAAGGGTGTCATTCTTACTAAAGATAACTTAGCTAAGCGTAAGTGGGAAGGAAGTAAAAGATATTGCTTTTGTAATCAGGATGAAACAATAGAACATCTATTTATCAAATGCCCGCTTGCTAAACTGCTTTGGAGAACTATCCATGTTACATTCAACATAACTCCACCTCTCACGATATCACATTTCTTTGATAACTGGTTGGCTGGAGTGGAGCCAAAGTCCGCGGCACATATCCTAGTGGGAGCATGTGCATTACTTTGGTCTTTATGGAATTGTCGCAATGACGTTGCCTTTACAGACAAACCATTACCAACTTTTTGCAGGTCATCTTCAGAGCGTCTACTTGGATCCGTACGTGTTCATTATTCAGCCGTGCGGACCATAGGAAACATATGGATATTGGGTGCAGCCGATGGGAGATGGTTGCACGGGATACATACAACCGGTTTGGATGGCGGTCCAATAATATGATAGGCGTTTAGTCTCCTAGTCTTTTTGGCGCCGGTGATGATTTTTATTTTTGGCTGCTTGTGGATTTTCTTTGTTTAGTAAGACCTTTATTTCCTGTTGAGACTTCTGGTTGGAACCTTCGAGTTACTTATTTTTAATAAATGGTTGTGTGCATCAAGAGATGCAGAGGCCGGGGCTATGCCTCCTTTTCGAAAAAAACAAATCACGTGAAGTATCTAGTATGTACTCCCTCCGTTCCGAATTACTTGTCTTGGATTTGTCTAGATACGGATGTATCTAGACTCATTTTAGTGCTAGATACTTTCGTATCTAGACAAATCTAAGACAAGTAATTCGGAACGGAGGGAGTAGTTTCAGCCGTGCTGAAAAATATAAGCCTATGCAATACAGCATGTGTACAATAGGAGAAAAAACTACCACAAGAGAAAGTATATTGTAGCAATTTTGAATAAATATGCCCAGATAATTACATGCCTTAGATGGGTACATGGCAGAAACAACTAGAGCAACAGGATAATGCATGGAGGCATCAGAAGGCATGATATTTGCATTAGACAAAAGGACAACTTAAAAACCAGAACATGATGTTTAAGTACTGGTGCCCCATGTTTAAATTTAATTCATGCTGGAAAATCCGGAAAAATATATTCTCGGTAAAATAGGGAACACGAGATAAACAAGACTGGATGAGGTAAAATTAGAGGTTACTAAGAAAGTCTATTGTTCTGTATATAGTGGGCCATGAATCTCAATGCTAACGGTCTTCCTTTGTTAAATAAAATACACTGGCGAGTGGCTACTATTATTTTCTATATTAGGAAGACATACAAATATTAATGAATGTGGCATGAATTAAATCATGGATCATTCATTTACAAATAGGAAGGAGAAGAAAATTCCAACGGTAACATTACTTGAGGAACAAGTAATGTTAGGTTCGAATCAAATCTCATGCAGCGAAGAAGAACAACGTCTCTGGCTGGCGAGTATTTATTCGGAGCACAAAGTGATTTTTCTCTCAATTCACGTAGGATTGGGTTTAGCATCATAGAATCAAAGCTTCGAACACGATACCCCTCTTAATATTACGGTGGTCCTATGACTCCATAAAGAGAAAGAAGAACTAAATAAATGTTATGTCTTTACTTCATCTTCAACTTCTCGACTGCAGTCAATTTCTACGGACGAACACCGAACCAATTACTTTGCATCAACAATTTTTGGGGGTCACTCTCGACAACATAATCTTGGTGATAATCCTCGCTGCTACGCAGGAGATTTCTTCAAAGTTTGTGTCAAACTTCACATGACTTCAGGACCTATTATGTTGTGTGTACTAGCAAACACATCAATCCCTCACTGTTTATGACAACAATCTCCAAAACATAAGGAGGCAAATCATTGCATCGACAAACTATGATTAGTTTTGCTTTATCGTATTTGTTTCGAACTATTGAATTGTGATGAATTTGCATCGTATGATCGACCTGCATGGATCGCATGGATCTAAGGATCCACACTTGAGGTGTGTGGATGTACGGCAACCCAAATGAGAGATCGCCTGATACTGTCTCTGAACGCGCCCGCGGGCGTATTGGGGTCCGAATTTACCAAGTTCTCTGATTCTTATCCCGCAACTTCTCAAGAAATGCCTTTTCTGTAGTGACTAGCGGTAGTCAGCTTTGTATCACTGATGCATAAATCAGTATGCTGAGGAAACATTTGCACACGTTGTCTTCATTAGCTGTACAATGCACGGTGTGGCAGGCGCATATAATGACGCGCTGCCCCAGATAAAATCCAGTGGCAAACCAATCTATGGTTGAACGATTATGAGGACACGGGTATCCTCAGCCACCGGAGTTGAAGTCTTAAAGTTGATTGATGCTCGCATTTTCTGTATTTGTTTTAGGCCTATTGATGATGTGCATTCAGCGGGTGGAGATGTTCCCGTCAACTACAAAGGCATCCATAGCGGCTATCAATCTCTAGATGATATATTGACTTGATCTTTTAATGTGCTCATAGGGATAGGGTATGTATACTTTTGTGTTAAAGAAAAAAAGTCCAACGGCGGTCGATATGTTGTCGCCCATTTTTTGTAACAAATCTACTGATCCTCTGAGAATTAAAGGCTGGTCGAATCGCGATCTCAGCAATCGATCTCGCCGTTGCCACATGGAAACCTTCCAGGCCTCCGCCGCCGACCCGTCTGTCTGTAACACCCAGGAAGGGAGAGGAGAGAAGGGGATCCGGATCGGGGCGAGAGAGGGGAAGAGGTGACTTGGAGAGGAAGAAGGAGGGATGAATTGCAGAGGGAGGGTTCGGGTACAAGAGTTGTCAACATACGCATATCCTCACACAGCCACAGGCGGCCACCCTTTATCGTTACACACGCAGCCACTTGTCGGCTAGCTGGCTGGGCCCACCCACCAGCTCTAGGACACACTAATCCGCTGGTTAGGTGTGACATTCCTCCCTCCTTAAGACTGTGCGTCGTCATCTTCGTCTTCAACGTCGTCCCCAGTGTCTTCTTCCTCCCAGAGCTCCGCAGATGGAAAGCGCTGACGAAGAACGTCGTAATTCTCCCACGTCGTTGGTGCGGAGTCCCCTGCTCCCCATTGAACCTTGATCTGTACCATCGGCGTGTTCCCCAGCTTCATCATGCACCGGTCCAGGATGCGAGTGGGAGAGAGGCCGGTGGTGGAGAGGTCGGGCACCTTGGGCAGTTCGCTGAACACCGGCGTGAAGTCAGGTGTGAAGGGCTTCAATTGTGAGACATGGAAGACAGGGTGGATCTGGCTCTCTGGTGGCAAGTCGAGCTTGTACGCGAGCGAGCCAATCTTCTCGATGATCTTGTAGGGCCCGAAGAACTTGAACGCAAGCTTGGCGCACGGGCGATTGACCACTGAGCGTTGCGCGTAAGGCTGGAGCTTGAGCAGCACTTGCTCCCCTGCCTGGAAGTGGCGCTCGGTGCGGTTGCGATCCGCGTTCTTCTTGAACTGGCGCTGCGCGCGCTCCAACTGGGCGCGGATGTGCGCATTGTGCGCCACCCAGTCCATCTCCTCGCCGGTGGTTGTCGATGCCTCCCAGGATGCCATTGTGCCCAGATTTGCTTCCTTGCTGTAGAGGGCCTTGAAGGGCGTACCCTGAAGAGAAGCGTGGAATGTCGAGTTGTACCAAAACTCTGCCATGGGCAGCCAGTGGCGCCATTTGTGCCGCGAGTCATGGACCGTGCAACGGAGGTACATCTCCATGCACTGGTTCACGCGCTCACTCTGGCCGTCCGTCTGGGGGTGGTAGGCCGTCGAGTAGAGCAGTTTAGTACCAGCTCCGGCGAGCAGCTCACGTCAGAGGTGACTGGTGAAGATCTTGTCGTGGTCGGAGACGATGGAGGAGGGGATGTCGTGCAGCTTCACCATGTTGTCCCAGAATGCCTGCGCTACTTGTGTGGCGTTGAATGGGTGGCCGAGAGGGACGAAGTGCGCGAATTTGGTGAAGCGGTCGACGACCGCCATGATCGTGTCGCAGCCCTCCGAGCGCGGTAAGCCCTCGACGAAGTCCATGGTGAGATCCTCCCAAGGCACGGCCGGAATTGGCAGCGGGGCCAGGAGCCCCGGCAACTTGATGTGCTCGTGCTTGGCCTGCTGGCACACCGCGCACTGCTGCACAAACTCGTCGACGTCGCGCTTGAGGCCGCGCCAGTCGAAGTGTTTGCGCACGCGCTGGTAGGTGGTGGTGCTGCCAGAATGGCCTCCCACGGTGCTGCAGTGCAGCGTGGCGATGAGCTTGGTGCGCAGAGCGGCATTGGCACCGATCCAGAGGCGACCTTGGCGTCAGATGGTGCCACGGTAGAGCTCGTAGCCATGCTCGTCGGGCCTGTGCAGGGCGAGCTGTTGCAGCCGCTCTTGAGCGTCCGCGTCGGTGGCGTAGGAGTTGACCACCTCGTGGATCCACGGGCTGGCACGCCGAGAGCGCGGCCACCTCAAATTGCTTGCCCACGCGGGAGAGCGCGTCGGCGGCGCCATTGTCCAGCCCGCGTCTGTATTGGAAACGAAACTGGAGTCCCACCAGCTTTGCCATGGCCTTGCGCTGGAGCTCGGTTTCCAGGTGCTGCTCCCCAAGATTGCAGAGGGACTTGTGGTCTGTGACGATGTCGAAGGGGCCGCGCTGCAAGTACTGGCGCCACTTGTCAACGGCCATCATCACGGCGAGGAACTCTTTCTCGTAAGTGGAGAGCTTCTGGTTGCGCACGCCCAACGCCTTGCTGAAGTAGGCCACCGGGTGGCCATCTTGCGCCAGCACTGCGCCAACCCCCGTGTCGCAGGCGTCCATCTCGATCGTGAACGGGCGCTCGAAGTTGGGCAGCGCCAGGACTGGTGTGGTGACCATGGCGCTCTTGAGCATGTCGAATGCCGCTTGTGCCTGCTCGGTCCAGGAGAAGCCCTTCTTGGTGAGCAGCTGCGTGAGCGGCTTGGCGATGATGCCGTAGTGCGGCACGGATTTTCTGTAATAGCCAGTGAGGCCCAAAAACCCGCGCAACTCCGTGGCGTTCGTCGGCGTTGGCCACTGCTCCATGGCCTGCGTCTTCTCCTTGTCCGTGGCCACGCCCTCCTTGGATATCACATGGCCGAGGTAGTCGATGTGATCGTAGGAGAACGTGCACTTGGATTCCTTGACATACAGCTGGTGCGCCCGGAGCAGCTCGAAGACGATGCGCGAGTGCTCTAGGTGCTCCTCCATCGTCTCGCTGAAGACCAAGATGTCATCCAAGAATATGATGACGAACTTGCGGACATACTTACCGAAGATGGCGTTCATCAGACACTGAAAGGTGGCGGGTGCGTTTGTGAGGCCGAACGGCATGACCCTGAACTGGAAATGCCCATGATGTGTCTTGAACGCCGTCTTGGACTCATCTTCTTCCCGCATCCTGATCTGATGGTAGCCCGCCCGCAAGTCCAGTTTGGAAAACACCGCGGTGCCGGCCAGCTCGTCCAGCAGCTCATCGATGATGGAGAGGGGAAATTTGTTCTTGACAGTGGCATTGTTGAGGCGACGGTAGTCGACGCAGAATCGCCAGGTGCCGTCCTTCTTCTTCACGAGCAACACTGGCGCGGCGTAGGGACTGACGTTGTGCGTGATCATGCCGGAGTCCAGCATCTCCTTGACCTGACGGTCGATCTCGTCCTTCTGAAGCGGCGAGTAGCGGTACGAGCGCGTGTTCGCGAGAATCGCGCCCTCCACCAGTGTGACGGCGTGGTCGTACTGGCGATGGGGAGGGAGCCCTTGCGGTGCCGCAAACACGTCGGCGAATTCCTCTAGCAGATCTGCCAGTGGTGTTTGACTTGGGCCGTTGCAAACCTGGCGCACTGGAGGGCCGCAGGTGTCCACCATGGCCATGGCCTAGACATCGTTGCCGGCGATCATCTTGCGCAGCTCCTCCGGACTGACTGCCATGAGTGTGGTGGCCGGTTTGGTTGGAACACCATGGAGCGTGACCTCTTCGCCGTCGTGCAGAAATTTCACCCACTTGTCTTGCCAGTGGCATGTCATGGGGCTGTGCTGGGCGAGCCAGTCCATGCCCAAAATGCCATCGTACGCGCCGATCTCCAGCTCACATATGGGCGTCTCGAAGGTGTGGCCCTGCATCCACCATTTGAGGCCGGGCACAATGCGGTTGCAGTTGAGTTTGTCATCGTCGGCCACTCGCACCTCGGTCGGCGGCATTTCCTCCGTGGCGAGGCTGAGGCGATCAACGAACGCCTTGTTGACGAAATTGTGGGTGTTGCCCGAGTCGAGCAGCAGGAGCATGACTTGGTTTCCCACCAGTGCGCGCAACCTGATCGTCGTCGCCGAGTCCGTGCCGTCGAGCGCCTGCGACGAGAGAAGACAGCACTCTGGTGCGTCCGCGGCCAAGGCAGGGGGTTGCGCCATCGGGCCCGGGTCGTCGAGCAGCTGCAGGGCATGGATGGTGTCGTCCGAGAGCACCTCCCTGTGGTCTCCCACGTTGATTGTGAGCAGTTGCGCGGGTTGGGCGCAGCGATGTTCCCTGGAGTAGCGATCGCCGCACTTGAAACAGAGATTGTTCGCGCGACGGAAATCGCGTAGTTGCCGCTCCCGCGCGTACTCGTCTCCTTGGGCGCGAACCGGCGCGGCCAAGGTGCGGTGTGGCAGTGCCGCTGCGGCTGTCGTTGGTGGTGGTCGGCCCACGGGTGTGATGCGGGGTCGCGCGTGGGTCGTGCCCAACTCTTCCTCTTGGATGCGCGCGAGCACCGAGGCGCGCGTGATGCTTGAGGGTGCCTGAAGACGCACCGGGGCACGCAGGTCGTCCTTGAGGCCAAGGAGGAACTGCGTCACGAAGAACTTGGTGTTGATCGACGGATCGAGCGCGAGCAAGTGGTACATCTACTCGTCGAACGCGGCGCGGTACTCGGCGACGGTGCCTATTTGGCGGAGCTGGAGCAGCTTGTGCATCACCACCTCAAACTCGTCGGCGCCAAACTCCTCCAGGATCGCCAATGTGAAGACGTCCTATGTGATGTTGCGATGCGTCTGGCGGAACGCTTGAAGCCAGTGCGTGGCCTGGCCGTCGATGTAGAGCGCCGCGGTGGCGACCCACTGGTGGGCAGCCACCTTGTATAGTTCGAAGTAGGCGAGGCAACGATCCAGCCACAAGTATGGCGCCGTGCCGTCGAACTTGGGAAAATTGTGCTTCGGGGGCTTGTGGTACTCGTTGGTGTTGTAGCCCGTCGGAGACGCAGTCGGCGCGGTGACGAATCCGCCCTGTGGTGGCACGGGAAGGAGAGGTGGGCGGTGGTTGCCCAGACGCACGTGCGAAGACGACGGGCGTGCCGGATCTGGTACGGGGCGCGACGACGGAGGAGGAGGAGGGGCGGTGGAGGTTGCTGCTGCTGTTGCGCGGGCTGGTGAAGATGCGTGGTGACCGAGCCTGACGGAGAGGCCGATCCTTCCACCGTCTTGCGCGTGAGGTCGAGGTCTGCCTGGGTCAGATCAAGCTGCCGCGAGAGGCCGCGCATCTCCTGCGAGATCTGCGCGTTGAAGGCGGCCTGGAGCTCGATATGTTTCTCATGCGCCACCTTCTGGTCGTCGATTCTGGCGAGCAGCGTCTCCAGCATCTTGGTGATGTTGGTGTTCCCCTCGTCCATGGCGGCGAGAACTTGCCGCGTCATCACCGAGGCCTTGGAAGGAGCCGTTGTCCTGCTCGAAAGGGCGTCGAACCCCGCGACGGATTTCGTGCGGCTCGCCGGAGCAAACCACACCGGCGCGGTGGATGTTACTGACTCCCAAACAAGCAAGGAAGAAAAAATTCGGCGGAGAATGGCTCTGATTACCAACTGTAACACCCAGGAAGGGAAAGGAGAGAAGGGGGTCCGGATCGGGGCGAGAGAGGGGAAGAGATGACTTGGAGAGGAAGAAGGAGGGATGAATTGCAGAGGGAGGGTTCGGGTACAAGAGTTGTCAACATACGCATATCCTCACACAGCCACAGGCGGCCACCCTTTATCATTACGCACGCAGCCACTTGTCGGCCAGCTGGCTGGGCCCACCCGCCAGCTCTAGGACACACTAATCCGCTGGTTAGGTGTGACAATGTCGCCGCCGCCGAGTACCCTCGCTAGGTGATGTTCGATGGCGGCGTTATCTATGGCCACGGGAAAGCGGGGCCCTGCCCCAGCCCCGCTGACTCCAGGACTGTGGCGTACGCTCGCACCTCCACCGGCTACCCCGTCCACGTCTCCTTCCACCTCGCCATGCCGCTGGCGATTTCGCCCCTGAACCTCCACCACGGCCTATTGTCGGACGGGGCGCGAATCTTCCCCAGCGTCATCGCGGCCCACGGCTACTCTGTACTCTTACGTCTGCACATGGAGGACAAGCAGTACGTGAACACCGCGACCGACTACTTCGTCTACAATGCCGGCGACCCCTCCCGACCGCCGTCGTTGTCGCTTCTCCCCCCTTGTTACATGAGTGATGAGATGTGGTTCCATGGCCGCCGGGAGCAGCTGAATATGGATCGGAAAACAACAGGCATCCTGCGACGCGGCGATGGGGATTTTCAATGTTTTAAATAGCGGGCTATGGCATATAGCGGCGACCCTTAAAAATAACTATAGCTGGGCTATAGCGGGGCTATAGCGGCAAATTGTACATGAAATCATTTAGCGACAACATGTTCAAACAGCTATAACGGAGCTATAGCCGGCTATTTAAAATTATGGGATTTTGTATTGGCGGCGATCCGTCTTATCAAAATTGTTGATGATGGCGAGGCAGGGGTGGTGGTAGCCGACCTCCGCGTGCTCCGGTCCCGCGATCTGCACAGGAAGATCAAGCGCCTTCGCGTCCACCACGACGTCAACAATGGCGAGGTGACTTCTTACTGTTGTTGGGACTACTGGGAGACTGACAGGGTCATCCCCGTCGGCGACCGTTTCTTTTACTGGGTCGACCTGTACAAGGGCATCGTCTTCTCCGACATGTCACAGGAGACCCCCGAGCTGAGGTACCTGCCTCTGCCCGTGGAGCCCGTCGTCCGTCAACGCGAGGACTGGGACAGGCCCGAGTCCTCCCAGAGCGTGTCCGCCACCGACGGCGGCGCCACGGTGAAGTTCGTCCATGTCTGTCCTCGCTGCTGCTGCGGAGGCCCCGGCGCCACCGAGTGCGCGCTCTCTCGCCATGCATTCACCGTCACCACCTGGACCCTGAGGAGGACGAAGGGTCGCGACATGGGGTGGGAGAAGGACGCCGTGGTCGACTGCAGCGACCTCTGGGACCTCGACGCCTACCGGCTTCTCCCTCGCCTGCCGATGGATTTCCCCGTCGTGAGCATCGAAGATCCCGACGTAGTCTGCTTTCTGGTGTCCGAGCACGATCACCTCCACCACGACGGCGATAAGACAACATGGGTGGCCATGGTCGACACGAGAAGGAAGACGCTGCTCAGAACTACCATCCTCTCCAAGGACAAACACTATCAGGGGAATGCTTTCCTTCCCAGCCAGGTCTCGGGCTACCTCAACACTTCGCCGGGCAGCGGCAACCGTAAGCTGCCGGCAAGCGAAAGCCGGTGCGCCAACGACACTGTCGACATGCCACCGGCGGCGACAAAGTGTGTGGCCTCTCCTGATCAGGATGTCTTGACGGCGCTGCTTGAGATACCCGGGTTGACTCACGATGAGATGTTGAGAGCCTACGGCGTTCTTGCCTCGGACGATCGGCGCAGGTACCAATCTCTCGTGGCACTCCCGATTGATATGAGGAAGGACTACTGCTGCATGTTGGTGGATATTGGGGCGAACAAGCAGGTTAAACTCCAGTGATGACATGGTTATTTTGTCTGTGTCGGCGTCCTATCATTACCAAAAAAAGCTTTCGCCCTGCTTTATATATAAAACAGCCCTGTCCTATCATTTCTCCAGAGTCCAAAATTGTTCAGAGTACTCGGTTTTAATTTAATGCAAAAATTTGTAATGCAGTACTCCAGCTTCAGTTTAATCATCCTCCTGTAGTTTTTGTTGGTGCAGGAAAATTTGAAACAGTTTAATCAGCAATACTCAGTTTCAGTTTAATCATCTTCCTGTAATTTGAAACAGTTTAATCAGCAGCAGGAAAATATACTGATGTTTCAGTTTAATCATCATCAAGAATTTTAAAGTGATGGAACATGGAAGCAATGGAGTACTCAGTTTTGTTGGTGCCAAAACTTATGTAGTTTTGATATGCTGTTAGTAAAATTAGGAAAACTGACTACTCCTACAGTTCTAAGCACTGACTCCAGTTTCAGTTTTGTTGACTACAGAATTTGTGTTGCACAGTTTCTTGGCTGTTCGAGTAAAATTTTACTCCTTGTTTTGGTTTGGACTATCTCATACTCCCTCCGTCCCGAAATTCTCGTCGCGCGCGCAGTACAATCGTGTTTTTGCTAAAACGCCATTGTGCTTTCAGAGCTCTGACAAACAAGCCCCCGTCTCCTTCTTCCACCTCCGCCTATCGCCCGGCGTCGCCACGGCCAGCCCCCATCGCCCGCGCGTCGCCACGGCCAGCCGCCCGTTGCCTGAGACGGTCCTGCGTCGCCAAAGAGCCCGCCCAGGACGTCGCCCACGAACAGGCCCTGCGCCGCCCACCACGAGCAGGACCTCCGCGGCCCACCCACGAGCGGTACCTCCGCCACCGATTTCGCCGCCCACCGCCGGCGCGCTGGTCGCCGCGATGGTCCACTTCGGTCCCGATTCCGTTTCCCACCGCTGACGCGCAGGTCCACTTCGGCCGCCGCGTGATGGTGGTGATGGGCGACGCCGACACCCTCCGATCCCCGCCCCCATCTCTGCTGTTAGCTGGTGGCTGCCCCCGCCTTCGATCCCCGCCCCCATCGCTGCTTCTACGAGCTGGTACTGGTCCTGAAAATTTGAAATTTTTTTAGTTCAATCAATTTCAGTTCCAAGATAGGTTCAGTTCAATCAACTTCATTGTAGCAGCATGTTGTGCGTAAATTTGTGCAGAAACTCAGAACCGACTTTTGGAAGTGCTCAGTCAAATTCAGTTAACAGAGAACAGCTCCTAAGTTTGGAAAGTGTTCAGTCAAATTCAGTTAACAGTGTACAGCCCCAAGTTTGTGCAGCCCCAAGTATGTGCAGCACCAAAATTGCAGACAAGTTTGTGCAACTGTTGATACAAAAATTCAGTCAAATTCAGTTAACTGTTGGTACAAACTCAGCCAAATTTGTGCAGCAAGTTTTTTCTTTACAAGCATTAGTTTACTGTTGGTACAAAAGTGCTCAGTTAACTGAATTTACCAAGTGTTAAATGTGTTAACTGAATTTACAAAAGAGCAAATGGGACTTGAAGAGTACTTGCACTTAGTTTTGCAGGGCTCGTATTATTAGGCCAAGATGTGTATCAGCTAGATGTACTGTAACTAGAATTTGTCTGCAGTTTTTGGAAACAATCGAACAGTATTTTGAATGAATTTGAATTCTTAGTAGAGCTCTGCCCCTGTATTTTTGAAGGAATTTGAATCAAACCAAGTGGACTGTATTTTCCACTTGTATCTTCCACACTCAATGAACAGCAAACTTGAGGAACAGGATCAGATTCAGATAAAGCACAATGAACACACAATAAATCTGTAATCAGAATATCAGATTCAGATAGAGGAACAGGACATTCAGATAAAGGGCGGGGAGAGATTCAGATAGAGGAAGCATACCTTGTGAGCGCCGGGGCATGGAGGGTGTGGTAGTAGTCGATGACTCAGTCGTGTCCCTCGTCTTGCTGCTACTCTCCTCCCTGTCCAGGTCACCCGTGCTGCTCCAGGACATCGCCGTCGTCGTACTCCTCATTTGAGCTCGCAAAGGGGAGCTTTTAGCAGCAAGGTGGTCGGGATCCGGCGCGTCCGACCTCGCCGACGACGTATACAGCCTCGCTGACGCCGTATCCGGTGACTCATCGGCTTATTGGATCGAAAGGAGAGCCTTTTAGGTGGCGAGATGGAGCACAGCGCAAGGCGGCGGATACCCGAAGCATAGCACGGCGGCGGCGAGCCAGAGCATAGCGCGGCGGCGGCGACATGAAGCAGAGCGCGGAGGCAGCGGCCCGAAGCAGAGCGTGGCGGCGGCGAGCCGGAGCAAAGCGGCGGGGGCGAGAGCCAGCGAGCGACAGAGAGGATGGACTGCGGGTTGCGTCCCAAAACGGAGTAAATTGCTGAAAACTACCACATTTGTGGCAAGGATACTGTAAAATCACCACTTCTGTCAAAAATTTCAAAAAACCACCACTTCCTCAGCAAGTGAGTAACAAAAACCACTAAACGTGTTGTGAGCCACGACTAACTGAGAATCTGACTTATCGGGCCCACCTGTCGGAGCCACGTGGCAAAGGGCAAACAGCAAAGCGGAAACGGCCGTTAGGACCCCGCTAGTTAAGCCCAGCGCGCGCACGTTAGGGCATTCCTCCCCAACCGCTCTCTTCTCTGCTCTGCTCCTTCCTTTCTCGCGTCGCACCTCCCGCCGCCGCGGTCGCGAGCAGCTTCGCACCGCTGACGGGAGGGGAGACATGGTTTCTTGGTCTGAGCCTTCCGACTGTTCCGACTCTTCCTCTGACGATGTGAGCCAGGTAAGATTCTGCTCTTGTGCATCTAGGGTTAGGGTTAGGGAGAAAGGGGAATTTCTTCCCGATAGCAATTGACTTCATTTTCCCTCTGCCTAGGTACCTGCCAAAATGGAGTGCACGGAATGGAGCGGCATTGCTTTGAATCATCCTGCACGTTGTGAGCATCGTGCGCCCTGTGAGAAGTTTGTTGCCTTTGAATGGACTGACAGTGGCAGGAGGTTCCTGGGGTGTGGGGAAAAGGTGATTTTCTGACCAGTTCAATTACTTCTTGAAGTGTTGAAGTGATTTTGTGAAACATGTGAATTCATTATTGATAGAATTGGTCTGAAATATGTGAATCCACTGAAGTGCTGAGTTGACTGACACAATAAGTTTGAAATTAGGCAGTAAAGTATATATCTCTGGCCATAAATCTTGATACAATAGCAGTAGGCAGTGGAGTACTTTTGTACATTAAGTCTGAGATTAGGCAGTTTCCAATTTCTTATGGTTGTGGCCATTCTATTTTTAAATCATTTTAGCTCTATATTTGCTATCCAGGAGTAGGCAATGCAGTACTAGAAACATGGATAATTAATGGATTGTTGTTTTTTATTTTTATCACTAATGTTTTTAGAAATTGGTTTAATTATATTTCCTTTGTTCATACATTCATAGGATGTACCCAAGTGCAACTTTGTGGACTGGATTGACCCAGAGTGGCCAGTCCAATTGAAGCAAGCTTTAAATACCATCTGGACTATGCATGAGGAGGAGTTGACCAATAGGTTGAGGCAGAATGTTGTTAATGTTGAAGAAGTAGTGAAGGTAATGGAAGAGAAGAGGAAGATGGAAAATGACCTGAGGTTTTTTAAAGTTGACTTTGCCAAAATGGTGGCTGACAAGGAGGATGCAATTACCCAATTAGGCAATGCAAGGTTGGTTATTAATGACCTAAAGGAACAGATCGAGAGAAAGAACTTGGCTGACAAATCAGACACTAACATTCATCAAGTGCTGAGGGCCAAAGCAGAGGAAGAGAGAGACCAAGAGAAGGAAGAGAAGGTGAAGCTTGTGCAGGAGATGGACAAGATCAAGCAGGAGAGGGCCATGTTGTTGGAGGAGAAGGAGAAGTGGAAGCAAGAGAAAAGGCACCTGGAGTACACTATAGGTGATCTGTTCAAAGAGAAGGAGGCCACCAAGGGGAAGATCAGGAAGATCAAAGAGATAGTTGATGAATGATTCAATGTTATTGTAGTTGTATCTGCTAGAGTACTCTATCTGCTATTTGTGGCACTAAAAGTGCAGGACATTTGTACTGAATTTAAGCTGGATTAATTTGTGTTGCTGGATAATGCTATTATTTTGTGTTGCTGGATTAATTTGTGTTACTGGATAATGCTATTGATGTAGATGTAGATGTACTCCAGGTCTTCCATATTTCTGAGGTATTTTAGCATCATCAGCAGGTGATGTAGATGTAGATGTATAATTAGAAGTACTAGTTATTGTTTAGGGAGTAGGTGGTTTTGCTTGTTTTTTGTTTAGGGAGTAGGTGGTTTTGGTTGTTTTTGTTTAGGGAGTAGGTAGTTTAGGTTGTCGTCGAGGGTTCGATGACCCCAAATCTAGGGTAAGGTAGTTTAGGTTGCCGTCGAGGGTTCGATGACCCCAAATGTAGGGTAGGATAGTTTAGGTTGTCGTCGAGGGTTCGATGACCCCTATTCTAGGGTAAGGTTGTTTTGGTTGTCGTCGAGGGTTCGATGACCCCAAATGTAGGGTAAGGTTGTTTTGGTTGTCGTCGAGGGTTCGATGACCCCAAATGTAGGGTAGGGTAGTTTAGGTTGTCGTCGAGGGTTCGATGACCCCAAATGTAGGGTAAGGTTGTTTTGGTTGTCGTCGAGGGTTCGATGACCCCTATTCTGGTAGATCAACATAACTCCACAACAGCATGAAGGCTTGATCACACATAACAGAGGTTCACATAACATAAATACCACATAGGTTTTTAGGACTCAAATTGAAACATAGGTTCACAGGACTGAAATTACCACATAGGTTCAGATGACTCAAATTACACAAGTTCACATGACTCAAATTTAAACACAGGTTCAAAGGACTCAAATCATCACACATCCAAGTTTCTCAAGACAGATACATGGGTTATAGCCCCAAAAGTTTCAAGCACTGGCAGATATCAAAGTTCACACATTTCCACTTGCTGCGAAGTAGCTCTTCAGTCTTGCATATTTCTGAGGTTTCTTCCTTGAACCTGTTGTAGCATTTGATGCTCCACCAACTCTTCCACCTCTCACTGACCTCTGTTTTTTAGCAGCAGCAACAACAGTTGATGTAGATGTAGAAGTACCAGCAGCAGAAGAAGTCCCTTCTCCACATGGAGGCCTAGCTGCTGGCCTTGGTGCTAAGAAAGCAACCCTTGGTGCCCTAGGAGCAGCTCTTGGTGCCCTAGGAGCAGCTCTTGATGCCATAGGAGCAGCTCTTGGTGCCATAGGAGCCGCAGTAGCATTAGGTGGAGTGTAGGATTCTGCCTTTTGCCTTCTCTTTTCCTGCAGTTTTTAAAACAAACAGAAATTAAAATCTACATAAGCAAAATCAGATACAATGATGAAAAAATATGTACCATGCTTCTATTTTTCCTCATCTGCAGATCAGGCCTCAAAGGTTGTCCACAATTAGTAAACCTGTGGCCCATTAACCTACAGTTGCCACATCTGATTGTAGCCATCCTAGAGGTATCTTTTGGTTTAGGCACTTCAAACCTTCCCTTCTTCCTCTTTTCTTCTTTTCTTCCACTCTGGTCCTCTTTGTGGAATACAGGAGGCTCAATATCAGGTTTTCCTGACTTGACCCAAGCATCTTCTCCAGGAACCGGATACACTATTGGTTTGTATGCCTCCAAATACATTGCTTTCCTCAAGAAAGGACTTACAAAATCCTCAGGTTGCATCTTGGCCTTATAAATTGCACTGCAAGCATGGTTGCATGGCAAACCTGACATGTCCCACTTCCTGCGTCCACAAGTGTGCTCCTCAAGGTTCACAGCATAGGTCTTTGGCCCACTGCTTACTTGCCACAGGTTAGGCCCTGCCCTAATTGCTTTGCAATCTCTTTGAAACTTCTTGCTCATCTCCAGCTGCTCTGCATATGTTGGAGCTATTTCCCATCTAGAAGCTGCTGCACTTTCTCTTTTTCCATCAAACCTGACGAGCAACTTGTCTTTGATTCCATTAATCATTGTCACTATTGGTTTGTTTCTAACATCCAAGATATATTTATTGAAGACCTCACTTATGTTATTAACCACCAGGTCTGTTTTGCAATTTGTGTCCATTTCATGCCTAGCCCATGTGTGTACTGGAATACCAGATAACCACCTCCATGCATCCTCACACTCATTCTTCAAATTGGCCATGGCTACATCAAAACCATGCTTTGTGTAGGAATAGCTAGCACTGTCCATGCATTTTTTCAGATCTTCACCTCTAAATCCAGCTCTTTGAAAATGTGCATAAATGTGCCTTAAACAAAATCTTTGTGGCCAGTTTGGAAATACAGCATTGACAGCATTAAGCAGGCCCTGATTTCAACCAAAAATAAAGTAACTAGGTTTCAATCTTAAGTTCAAACAATCACTAACTAATAAACAAAAACAATTTGAGCATACTTAAGGCAGAAAAGAAAGTAACTAGGTTTCAATCTTAACTTCAAACAATCACTAACTAGGTTTCAATCTTAAGTTCAAACAATCACTAACTAGTAAAAAATTAGAGCATACTTAAGGCACAAAAGATAATATGTAGGTTTGAAAGAGAACATAGATCACGGACCTTCTGCCTATCTGACATGATGGTGTATTTGCCAAACTTCCCCTCTTCTGTGCCTCCCAGAGCATACTTAAGTTGGGTGAGAAACCAACTCCAACTGGGTGTGTCCTCCACTCCTACAATTCCAAAAGCAATGGGATACATGTTGTTGTTGGCATCCCTACCAGTAGCTGCTAGGATTTGTGCTCCAGTTGTAAGCTTTATGAAGCATCCATCCAAACCAATGAAAGGCCTACATCCATTTAGAAAACCCTCCCTAGGTGCATTGAGACAAAAGAAAAGACCATGGAACCTAGGACCTAGATGTGGGTTTTCATTTGTGCTTTTAGGAGTGACAGTTGTGACAATGCATCTAGATCCTGGATTGCATAATTTAACTGTTTCAATGTAATCAGACAACCTATGGTATTGCTTCTTATGATCCCCTAGGACAATTTCCTTTGCTACCTTTTTAGCTCTCCATGCCATCATCTTTGGAACTTCAATTCCAAATTTCCTCTTTGCCTTGTCCACCAATGCTGGCACAGTTGTGTTTGGGTCTGATCTGATTGTCTCTAAGATACTGCTTCCTAGCCACTTTGAGCTCACTTTACTATGTTTGTCACTAGTTGGGCAAGTATGTTCTGCTCTGAACTTCTTTACACAAAATGTTTGCTCATTCTTGATCTGAGAAGCAACAATATAAAAAGGACATCATTTGTCCTTGTGGTCACACCAAGCAATGACCCTGCCTTTGCAGTTCCTGTGATATCTGAAAGACCTCAGCTGCTTGATGTGAAAGTTAAGTAGAGCACTCCTAAATTGGTACACATCTTTGAAACATAGCTTCAAACAAAATTGTTGTTCTGGATTGAGTCTGCTTTCATCATACCATTTTCTTGGCTTTGCCTTCTCTGCTCTTGTTTTCCTTCCTGAGGGAATAATAAAAGACATAGGCTCATTGCCATCATCATCCTCTGAGTCCAAAAAACCAAGATTTTCATCCTCATCACCTGAGGGAAACCAGTCAGGCTCAATTGGATCATTGGCTGATGAGTGTGTTCTTGTTGTTGGGCCCACTCTCTTTCCAATCTTAAGCACAGGCTGCTGCAATACTCCATCTTCATTCAAATGTTCTTCTTCAGCTACATTTGGAGCTTGTTCACTGTGCTCTTCCTCTTCCTGCTCCTCAGGAACATCATAGATGTCCCCTGGTTCTGTGTCACCCTCAAAGTGCAGTGCTGCCTTCTTCATATCTGCTACAGTTGACTGCAGGTCTGCACTATCTTCATTAGAGCTATTTTCCTCCTCACTTTCTGAATCCAAATCCATGTCATCCATGTCTGCATAATTGGCCCTGTCAGGAGGTGGCATAGTTTGGATGGGCTGGAAATTTACACTCTGTTGTGTGGCCAGGAACAAATTTTCATTTGTGCCTCTGCCTGAACTTGAACCAACATAATCACCAAATTCCTTATGGGCCACACCATTTTCACTGACTGCAAACACTATATCAGGATCACTGCTATATTCTTCATCAGATATTTGAATTGGTTCTGCTGCCTTTCTCTTTCCCTTCTTTGCTGGAGACAAAACAATTGCCTGCTGCCTCTTGCCCTTAGTAACTGACAATGTTATCCTCCTGATGTCCTGGTATTGCTTAAGCATTTCATCCACCTTAATCTGGCTGTCAAGCAGTTTAAAACCATCCAATCCTATTCCACCACATCTCATGTAATATAGGCAGTCTGAAAAACTATACCCATTGTCAAGCAGCACATACATAAGATTGTAATATCTTATGTCTTTCTTAAAGAACTTTGTCCTGATGTATTTAATCCCTTCAAAATCAATATGCACGTCCCACTTCTCATAGCTCGACCTACAATACCAATTAAAATGTACAAGTTACTATAACATAAATTTGAACAACACATAGTACAACTGGAATGTAATCCTAATAGTGTAATTACCTAAATTTGTACAACACAAGTACATTGCAATCCTAACAATGTAAATATGCACAACAATTGTAGAGCAAGATAATTGTAGGTTCTAATCTGTACTCAAACCCTAGTCAGGACTAAATTCAGAGGCAATACAAAACCCTAGATCGACCTAAACCTCAAGAACGAAAATTCAGAGGCAGAAGGAGCTTGAGATAGAGGACGTATGTGTCGTCGCCGATGTTAGTAGGGACGACTGCTGCATCAGACGGCGACCGCGCCGCAGCGGAAGCCTTGCCTGCACGGCAAGAAGATGGCGGCTCTTCCTCATCGGGTTGGTCTCCCGCGCCTTCAGCTTGAATGGATCTGGATCCAAATGGAGCAGCAGGCGCCGCCGCCGTCCCCGCAGCCGCCGCACCCGCCCTCTGCCCGCGCCACGGCGATAGCGGGCTGTCCTCTGAGGAGGAGGACTCATAGTCGACCCCAAGCAGGTCCCGCCCGCGACTCCGTCTGGATCTGGAGCCGCCATCGTCTCCACCCTCGACATCGCCGGAGGGAGTAGTTGCCATGGTTGCGCGCGCAACAGAGAAGAGAGGGAGGGGGATGAGAGCACCAGGGCCGGCGCGCTGGGCTTAACTAGAGGGGTCCTAACGGCCGTTTCCGCTTTGCCGTTTGCCCTTTGCCACGTGGCTCCGACAGGTGGGCCCGATAAGTCAGATTCTCAGTTAGTCACGGCTCACAGCACGTTTAGTGGTTTTTGTTACTCACTTGCCGAGGAAGTGGTGGTTTTTTGAAATTTTTGACAAAAGTGGTGGTTTTGCAATATCTTTGCCACAAATGTGGTGGTTTTCAGCAATTTACTCCCCAAAACGGAGAGAATTCGATATTTGGCCCTTTCTTAAATTTTGGTTTTCTATTTGGCCTAAAATAAAATTTCCTTCTTTATTTGACACCTAAAATAATTTTTGTTCTTTATATGACACTTCCGTTCATTTTAGAAACTAAAGGTGTTAAGCGTAAGGCGAAAAGACCGTTTTGCCCCTAGTGTATTGTGTGACTATGTTGACTATAGTAAAAAGAAAAAGGCAATCAGTTTATCCATGTGTTTAGGGATGTATGCTCCAATATTTTGGTTAGTTCATCATTCACGAATGCGGGTACAGAGTGGTTATGTTCCACGGCGTTGAGGCGGGCTCAGCCTTGGGCGTCCACCCGGACATGGTGCGTCTACATGAGCCGTGGACGGCGCCGGCATTGCCTGCGGTTCGTGGCAGTCGTGATTAAAGATGCGCCTGCAGTAGTCAGACATAGCCAGATAGAACGTTGGGTGGTCGGGCGGCGGAGCCATGATGCAGCGGCGGGGCCGGCCAGAGCGCGCGGCGGAGAGACCGACCAGCGCAGCCAGCGGCGCTGCTAGGCTGGTGCTGCATGCACGCTCCCTCGGGTAAGGGCTCCGGCTTGCTGAGGTTGGCCGAATGTGTGCATATGGCTTGCTTGCAGGGCTCCTGACGTGCTTGCTTCTTCGTGCGTATGGCCGGCGTGTGACTTACTGGGGTGCCGGCGGCTGCACGAACAGGGGTAGCGAATGCTGATCCTCTTCTCTCATGCGTGCTGCAATCTGGAGCTCGGAAGAGATGTCGTCGTGACTTTCCTTGTCGTGCCCAGAACCTGTTTGCGTAAATGCGTGAGTGCTGGCTTTGTTGGGTGCTTTGTGCATGTGTGCATGCGTGCATGCTCTGTACCCCTTTGCATGCGTGAGGCCAACTCCACCGGGCGATCCCAAACAGACGTCCGGATTAGCCGGATTTTGTCCCTTTGGGGCGCCGATGGGTTCGCCCGTGTCCGGCTTTGTCCGATGGGTCGTGCATGCGCCTACCGCGCGGTTGTATCCCAAATCGTGTCCGGAGTGGACGTGAATAAAAAAATTAAAAAACTAGAATGAAATAACTAAAAAAGTAAATAAATGTATTTAAAAAAACATGAAACATATATAGGGGTCGGCCACAAAATGGTCCGGTTTCCACGGCCACTTAAAAGGCCCAGTTTCATAATTAACATATAAAAACAAAATAAAAAAACGCATCCTGCGCGCTCCTGCCGCGCCCGTCGGTGCCGTGGTCGTCGCCGTCTTCACTGGCCGCCGGTGTCGTCGTCGTCGCTAACGAGGTCGACGTAGGCTGGCGGCATCCACAGGTGGGCCGGCGGTGCGTGGTAGACGGGGGCGGGCTGGACGGCCGAAGGTGCCTGCACCACCTCCTCCCGTGGCAACGCCTCCCGCTCCGGTGACCGCGGCGGAGTGGGGCACCAGTTCACGCCCACGTCGGCGGCCATCTCCGGAGCAGTGCAGGACCAGCCCCACCCCTGGCCCAGCAGCTGCTGGAACGCGGCCACCAGCTCCTCCTCCTCGGGGATGGCTACCTCGCCGGCAGCGGAGCGGGCCGTCATCTCCTCCAGGCCCTCCCATTGCCGCTCATCGTGCGTGTACATGGAGTCCTCCATGACACGCGCCATGAGACGGGCCTCCTCCTCGTCCGTCATGCGAGGAGGTGGTGGTGGCGATGGAGACGGTGAAGGCGACGGCGTGGGCGTGACGCCGCGCACCCGCCTACGCCCGCGCTCCTAGGGAGCAGGCGCTGCGCGCTCCTGTCGTGGCCGCTGCGGCCCCGTCGAGGTGCCGGCGAAGAAGGACGCGCGCCTAGTGTCGTGCTCGTCACGAAACCAGGTGTCCCAGAGCCCAGAGTCGGGGCGTACCTGGGGTCATAGAAGAGGTCGTCGGGGAGGAGGCGGCGGCGGTGCTCGATCTCCTTCTCGCGCGCACGGCCGCTCGTCGGGATCGGGACCCGGTCGGCGGAGAGATGCCAGTTATTGGGGAGATGGACGTCGCTCCAGGGGAGCGGCGTCCTCATCTTCCAATAACGGCGGCACACCGACGAGTGGACGTAATGCCGGTCGCGGTCGCCGGCGGACGTGGGCGCGATGGAGAAGGCGAGCGGCGCGGGGGCCCGGCGTGGTGGCGATGGCGAGCCGCGGCGGCGTCCCAACGAGGAACCAGCCTCGCGGTCGTGCTTGCCTTTGCGGCCGGACTTCCAAAGGCCCATTGCTGCGGGCGGCCGGCCGACGAGGTGTTGGCTAGGGTTTGGGACTGGGGCTGTCGGGTTTCGAGGAGGCCGCGGGGTGGCGTGGGGCAGTGTGGACGACGACCCGTCCACGCTTCCCACTTAAAGAAGAACGGCGACTGTTCGACGTGCGAATGACAGGTGGGGCCGCCCACTCGTGCGCATTGATGTGGGCGGATGGGAGGTAGGTGGCCGCCTGTCACGCGGCCCCGACGCGGACGAGCGCGCGTCCGTTTGTTGTCCATCGCGACCCAAACCCGGCGCAAGTTTGCGCTTGAAATGGGTCGGCCCGGACACAAAACGGACAAGATGGGTCCGGGCCGTCACGCGCTGGGCCGCCTTCTTTGTCCGTATTACCCCAAATGGACGAAGCCGGACAGGATAGGGTCGCACGGTGGAGTTGGCCTGAGTGTGTGCCCTGCCTTGGTATGTAGCTTTGATGTGTAGCAACCTCTTCTTTGTATTGATGATGATCAGGGTACAAAAATATTACAGGGGCAACATGGTCTTTTCATCTCACACTTAACACCGTTAGTGTTTAAAATATACGAAAGTGTCATATAAGAAACAAAAAATACTTTTGCTATTAAATAGGAAAGAAAATTTTATTTGAAACAAATAAGAAACCAAATTTTAAGAAAGGACCAAATAAGGAATTCTCTCTCCAAAATGACCAAGGGCCTTTTTGTAAAAAATGCCAGTGCGACAAGAATTTCAAGACAGAGGGAGTACTATCAAAAGGAGACTCTGAAGTTTTTCTTTTCGTATTCTTAAACCCAAAATACCTTCAAAATTTTCACATTTCCAAGGCCTAACTCTCTCCATCTTCATCTTTTCGGAGCCTCCCAATGGTAGGTTGCCCAATTTAGAGGTTGAGTGTGTCTTCTGCAAGGAAAGGCTTCACTAGAAGAGGAACTACAAAAAGTACAAGGCAGACCTGAAAAAAGAATTGGAAAGAGTATACATGTTAGGGACATTTACATTTATGCCCCTAACTCGATCCCGTTACTCAGATTTACCACTAATTCTCGAGTCTGCTCAAATTTGCCCCTCTTCCGTAATAAAGATGCTATGGCAAGCTAACACATTACTGAGTTTATTTTAAAAAAAGGTGTTATATGGAGTGACGATTCTCGGAGAAGCTGGGGAGGGGTAGAATCGCCCAAAAGAACTGGCCCATATAGTACTACATCTTACTTTTTACAATATTTACCAAGCTCAACAAACTTGCCTAGCTTCACCATGATTTTCTTAAATTGTGCACATAGATGATACTTCAAGATTCTATTGCGTATGACATCATAGGGCATGAAAAACAGGTGCAAAAGATGTTACCTTCACAGCTTCACTGCTATTATGGCATTCTCAAAAAGAGGTAGCAGGTTGGGATGGTTGAACAAGGACGAACCACCTCCTAGAAGACTTTGCGTTTCTTTGTATTGAAAAGTGAGGGTTTAAGTTACAAGCCTCCTAGGAGGTACAATGGTCAGGGTGGTTACAGGAAATCAGTGCACATCCCATGTTTGGGGCATGGTGTCCCGCAGGCCGGCAGCTCCTGCCTTGGCCCAGAGCGCCGCCTCCTCCTTGATCTTCGCGACTGGGTCACGCACACATGGCTGGGCGCCGTTAAAGACGCAATCGTTGCGGTGTTTTCAGATCAACCATGGGGTTACGAGGGCCATGGAGGCTAGGCCCTTGCGCATGAGCGTTGGTGTGCTCCGCTTGGCCGCATGCCACCATTCCAGGAGGGAAGATTCGTGGCTTGGCGATGTGCACGGCATGCGGAGCCAGACAATGATTTCATGCCAAACCTGCCGGGAGAATGGGCAGCGGACGAGCAGGTGGTCCGTCGTCTCGGGATCCTGGGAGCACAGGAGGCAGGGGTTGTGGTGCTGTAGACCTCGGCATGCCAGGCGGTCGGCGGTCCAGCATCTGTCTTGGTCGGCGAGCCAGTGGAAGAAGCGTACCCAAGGGGGCGCCCAGCTTTTCCAGATGAATTTCCAAGACTTGCTTTGGATTGAGCCCTGGAAGGTGGCCTTGTAGCAAGATTTGGCGGTGTATGAGCCACTTGTAGTCCACTTCCAGACGAGCTGATCAGGCGTGTTGCTCAGGGTGGTGTGCGCGATGGCATGCCAGAGCCGTATGTACTGGCCAATCTCGTGGACACCCAGCACGCCCTCAATGTCTCGGGCCCAAGTTGATGGCAACATCTAGTAGCAGGGGCAGAGGGGAAGGAGAAAATTTTACCAGACTCTGCACACAAAACCACAAGGATGCATTTGTCGGCTTAAGAAATGGAAATGATTTCACAGATTAAGAACGAATGCACAAAACCTACAACACACGCGAGACATGGAGGCGAGAGGTCACCAAGAGGTGAGTGGGCGGAATCAGCTGGGGGTACACGCAACATGCAAGATAAATCACTGACCTAAAACTTGGTTTGTTCTGTCTTATGCCTAAAGAAGGTATTAGCGCTTAATATCTAAATAGAAGTGCAGGAGATGCTTTTCACGCTTATTATAAGATTCCTTTATAGGATCACTGGCGCAAGAACCTGATTTGGCCTGGAATTCATTTGCTTATTAAGGCTTTCATTTGACACCCATAAGTGTTGAACTACGACTGAATATATTCCCCAAGTTCTTGCAGCACCAGAGAACTTTTGTGGCCACCAGAAATAAAAACAAAATCATGCATTTTCAAGTAAAACGAGCTTGCATTGACATTTGACAGCAGTACAAAGTCCAATAAATAGATATATATTCTCCCATCAGCGGCTACTAATAGGCAAGGCTAAAGATAAAAAAGATCAATGAACAGAGTCGCAGCAGCGAAGATAAAAAGACCAAACCAAAAATATACAGTCAGATCCAGACACAAACCAAAGGTCATCAATCCTGAACTGTATAATAATGAAAATAAAGTATGATCACTCAAAAAGGAACCAGATACTGGACCCCTAATCATAAAAATTGTGCATACATATAGGCAGAACAAATAAGATCCTTGTTGGAGTTACAAAGACGATTAAGCATAAAAGGGAAGGAATCAAAATTAGTACTCACCTCACCCATGAGGAACGGAAGCAGCAGCATCAAGAGCAGCACCAAAAGGATAGGAGGGACAGTGGTGGAAGATGCAGTTGAAGAGGAAGATTTTTCTATAAACAAAATCAATGGCACAATGGAAAACATTCAGAATAGTGGGGGTCAAGCTTGCAAACAAAAGAAACTGCTCAAAATCTGCAGTTTACTTTACAACAATCAAGGCTAGTATGTATAATACAGAACAAGGACCGCAATATTTTTACTTTTTGAGAAACCAGCACGGTATTTTGTTTGGTGGACAAGCAACCTTCAATTTTCAGAGGGAGCAGTGCTGAAGGCACGGAGTGTTATGCACAGATACCTTAAATATTGCAACCAGACATAAATTGTGGAATATATCAGGACCTGCGGCTCCATTGAAGGCACTTCCAAGGCCAGAAGGAGCATTTTTCTTTGTTCTATTTCACCTCTAATGCAAAAAAAGATCTGCCTATTAGCTATGCCATGTGTTTACAATAGCATATTAGCATGCCTAGTCTTTAATATTAGTACGTGTGCAAATCCCGTTGCATAAGCTTCAACTGTAAAAGCTAGCCCAAGTACATAACTTCGAATTATCTGTCTCTGATTTTCCCAAAGTGTAGTAAAAGATTCTTGTTTGTTCTTAGAATTTACTTTTCCTGATATGATGTTTGTCCTTCGATTTGCACAACACTTCGCACACCCATCTGGTTTAATTTATGCTAATGAAAAATAGAGGTCATTGAAGAGGAGAAAAATGCACTTGGCAGTTCTTGCATTATTCTGACATACAAACCTTTACTATTCTGGTTTTGAAGTTCTGTACTGATAAGCATCAATTGTTGTAGTCCTCAGTGTTATGAAATCTGATGTGGATAAACGCTCTAGAAAAATCTGATACAACAATTTTAGTAATATGGATTTAAAACAACCTGATCACTGCATCTTGCTCACTCCATTGGACCTCCACTCGCATGAGAAATGTTTTGAGCTCCTTGTTAGCGGGGTCCTGCTGCCTGCTGGAGACACACCAGCTGAAGGCGCTGCGTCCGTGAACAAGCGCACGTATCTGGTTTAGTTTCTGCTAGTAAAAAAGAGAAGAATGTGACCACATATGCACTGTAAACTGATCCATGTGTTGTAACTTAATCTTGCAGAGTAACCAATCCAACCATTCCAAATTGAGTTCGGCAAGGTAATAAAGGATAGAAGATGCAAAGAGAAGAAAGAATACAAATTGACCTGAAACTGAAGTGTTGTCAGGGATAAGGCAGGCAGCTCCTGTACTTGTTGTCTGCATGGTTGTGCGGAGACCTACTTGCCACCGTCCACCTCGATTTGTTATGATCTTGATGGCTGTCATTTTCGATCGTGTTAGAGCTTAAGTCCACTGATTATTAATTACTACTCTGTTGTACAGACACTCGCAATGTAATATGAACCGGCAACATTGATGTTTCATGATTATATCTCCCTCGCAATGTAGAATTCGCAACCACATATTAGTGTTGCATAGATCCCCTATGATTTCCAGGAAGAAATGCATCACAAAATATGACCATGATGTAGCATGGTTGCTTAAAAATATGATCATAAATCCATGTTACAGTTCATTTGTCTCTTGCTGTTTGTACATGGTATATGCCATGTCTTTAGGAAATTTTGTACATGTTGATGATTTTATTTTATTTTGAGAATTTGGGAAGACTAATGCAACATGGGGAAATCTGCATCCCATATTCATAGCTATTTTCAGTTCTGAACTTCGAAAAATAGAGGCAGGTGGAGCAATTTGCAACTATGCCTATCAAACATTACGAGGAGGTTATATATACCCTACAACCATGGAAAAGCTTTGGCAAGATTTCTGACATTATTGTTTTTTGGTGAGTGACCAGATATGGTAACCTTGGGCAGAACATCTGGGTGTAGTTTAAAAGGTTACATTCTGAAATGCTGCTATACGCCTACATTGACCAAAATACTCGTCCGTTCATTACATGATGCAAGTATGTCAGATGGACTGATCATGCTCTGATTTTCAGCAACTGAAATGATTATGTCGTTTAGAAGGATATAGTAAGCTGGAGAACATTTTAAATTTCCAACTATGGTCACTGTTTTCCGAAGACAAAAAGAATGCATACATTATTGTATTTATTTATTCATGAAGAAAAGTAGATACTGATAAAACGACTGGATGCTACCAACTATTTTTATTTATGTTGTTCTACATATCAGAAATGCTTATGTTATATAACCTGAACGATAAATATGTTTCTTATTATATAGGTGTATGTTTTGAAGATAAACATAACCTGACTGAGTGGCCATCAGGAACATCATGGGAAAGGCTGTGTACAAAAGATCCAAAGTGGCCAGACCATTCCCCGGACCCTGCACAAGCGGGAGCTACATGCACGGGGCTGCCCCTTTTTTTTAACTGGATGACCCACTGAACCAATATTTTTCTTGTGCTGAAATTAATGTTTAACATACAAGGCATTGGTATTTCTTATATATATATATATATAGCAGTATATAATAAAAACGTGTAATCTTGCATCAAACAATGTTTTGATCAGAAATATTAAAGATATACCTCGTTTCCGTTTTGATAACTATGTAAGTCTACCACATTTATAATATCTTGAAAAAGGAGCCCGTCCCAATATTCCGGTGGACCTTGTTGTATAGTTACTTGAATTTGCTTTCATGTCCTTCCTAGATAATTGTCCACATGTGATTCTTGCTAAGGTGATGAGAAACATTAGTAGATCCCTAATTAGCATGAGCATAGGAAGAACATGCAGCAGTATAAGGATGCCATGCTACACGTCCAACTACTTGTAACAAACTTTTTTTTCGTTGTATATTACTTGATACAAAATCCAACAATAGGCAATATTGATGCTCTGGTCAAGATTTATTTTGTCATGTTACAGTGGAACATACACATATTGTTATCTATAAAAAAACAGATTCATTTGAAATGTTAAGATGACTGAGCATGTCCTTTTAAACCGGTATAGCACTTATAGAAGTCTATTAGAATGGAAACAATAAGAAATTCTTTGTAGGCATAAACTCAAAAACATGGTGGTCAGAAAACGCTGTAATCCACATATTGATTTCTCTTAAGGCTGAGACGCAAACTCTGGGTTCAGATTTACGGCAGGAATATATACAGATTAGTAAAGAAAGAAGCTAGTACTTCATCAGATGGAAATCTTACCTATCAAACACATTAAGCTACGGGAGAATGGTGGCCAACCAGCATGGCCACGTGGCGCATGCTGGTTGGCCGTGGCAAAAAACTTTTTGATTTTCTTGGAAGATGAAATTGAGAAACTTTTTTATTTTTTTGGAAGATGAAATTGAGACCTTTTTTTTCTTTTGAGAAAAGTTTTTTTGAAGATTATTTTTGAAAGATGAAAGTGAGACTTTTGTTTCTTTTTCATTTTAAGAAAGTTTTTAGGCTTTTTCTTTTTCTTTTTGAGATGGATGTGATGTTCACGTGTTGTGAGAAAGTTTTCTTTTCAATTTTGAGATGAAATTGAGGTTTTTTCTTTGAGAGGGAGAAAGACATGCACAAGTTCCTCTCAAGAGGCCCGCAATGGCGGCCCCCAACCACTAGTTCAATATCTAAGTTGTATGTGCGTCAGTGCGGGCTTGAGTACGATATGTTCAGCCAGTGGCCGGGCAGCAGTGGTATGGCATCCAGCTGCTAGCACTTGCAGGGTGGGGCAACCGTGGCCAGAGGCACATACGCACGGAGATGCCAGGAAGCTATGGCGGTGAGCACGCGGAGCAGCAGCAAGAGTGCGGAGGGGTCTGGAAGTGTCACGGTAGGGGTGTTCTAGGCGCTTCCAGTCGCACGCGGTGGGATGATAGTGGTGGGATGACAGCGAATCCCGAAGATATTGACCGTTGGATTTGGTACAGTAAAGATCAGACCATAGATCATTGTCTTTGTAAATTGAATCAATGGTTGGCATTGATTTGGGATGCTAGGGAGGAGAGAGAAGAGGCAAAATTCAAAATTCATACACTATACAGCAGTATAGCTATAGAAAAAGGAAAAAGAATTTAGTAGTCACAAATTATGGTGTACTGCAGCCATTGAGATCTCTGCATATTGTTGTGGCTGGTCGTGGGTTTGAGTCCTATGGTTATAAATTATTATATTTATAGAAAAGCTAATAATTTAGACCGAATTTGACATGGGAGGAGTCCGTTAAGAGAGACCTGAAGGATTGGAGTATCACCAAAGAGCTAGCTATGGACAGGGGTGCGTGGAAGCTTGCTATCCATGTGCCAGAGCCATGAGTTGGTTGCGAGATCTTATGGGTTTCACCTCTAGCCTACCCCAACTTGTTTGGGACTAAAGGCTTTGTTGTTGTTGTTGTTGTATAGAAAAACTAATAATTTCCAAAATAGTACTTACCAAAATATTGATAGTGGTGAAAAATACGCATTTTTGAGAAAGGGCGGGGAAAATCATGTAACGAAATTTCGTTCACTCCCTATAAAGTGTACCACATCACCACCAATCTATTGAGAAAATATAACCTATTGCCTAACCATATGGCAACTTAACCATGAAACCATGCTCAGAGGCATATCTTTCATAACAAAGAAATATAAAGGGAAGCCAATGAACTCAACTACTACAAACATGTATCTGGATAACAGTAATCCAAATAAATAAATAGTAATGATAAAAAATGACAATGCTATCACCTTTATTATGACAATGCTATCACCAACTGCAACCAAGGCACCAATCTAGCTGGCTGGATAACACATAGCACATTCACTGGTCATTGGTCAACAAGACAGTCATTCATTTTACATGGCAAGCTAATGAATACTGTTGAATTTGATGAACCACATGGTTCACACAAGCTTGACTTGGTTACAGGAAGATGGAAAATCTACTCATCATTCAACAGCCCTGTTCATTTCTAGGTTCAGCTAGAATTACGAACATGGGGAGGGACCTACTCCGTCAATCACCATATTTTTCTCTCAAGATTGCAGCAACCAGATCCTGAACGGTGACTTCCCCCACCCCGGCCTGCTAAGCAAGACCAAAATATACTGGAGTACATATTTATCCCGCCAGTTTTAAAGTTCAAAGTATTTAATTAGTTGAAGGAGTGTGAATGTGAACTCTTAGTTACGTCTACCTACGAGATTTTAAACCCTGGCAATTAACCATGCACATTTAACTACTCAGTTTGGTGGAGTACTGGTGCTACTCAGTAATAATTTCAATTTTGTACAGTGATCAGTGTTCCCTGTCATTAGGAGCACTAGTGTGGATGCATGTGTCTGATGTGTAATTGTGTATGGAGACACGAGAGTAATGGACAGCATGTAATCATGAAGGCTACTGATTAATGAAGAAACACAAAAGCAGAGTACCATGAGCTGGGTGCTGGACATGAACTCAAAACGACTCCTTTTTTGGATAGTCACAGGTTGTCAAAAAACAAGCTTATAAAGAAA
This sequence comes from Triticum urartu, assembly GCF_003073215.2. NCBI lineage: Eukaryota > Viridiplantae > Streptophyta > Magnoliopsida > Poales > Poaceae > Triticum > Triticum urartu. The sequence continues at coordinate 111,369,284 of NC_053025.1, forward strand.
CGCATAACACAAAAGGAAATGGCAGGCAATTCTTTACAAATCCTATGTCTGAGTTGTAGTTTACTTGATAAGCTACTGAAGTAAAGTGCTAGGGGTGGAATGACGGATGGCGGTATAAAGGATTTTGCTGGAAAGGATTATGCCGAGTAGGTACGACATTTGCTGCAACTGGCCCACCTTGAATTCCCGGTAAAAATGGTAGAGGAATTGCAGGCATTAAATCAAACGGCCGATGCCCAATGGGGCCAATCTGTGTCACATTCGGAATCACAGGTGATAGAGATCTTGCGGAAGGACCAGTTGGAGTTGGTAGCTTGGTAACACATGGCCTTGGCTGGTTTAAGTACAGCTGTTTCCCTTCCAGCTTTCTTTGTTTCCCCTGCACTTGGCCATCTTGTCCCTCGTGTTGCTGCTGCTCCTTCTTGTGCTTCTTGTATTTCTGCTTTTGCTTCTGCTGTTGGGTCTTTTGCTGCTGCCTTGAATTTAATGTCGATGTAGTAGAGGCATTTGTTGTAATACGGCTCTTTGCATACTCAACTAACAATTTGTTAATCTCTTCCAAGATAGTAACCGATTTTCTTGAATCAGTGAGTTGCTGTTTAACCATAGATTCCGCAAGCCGAAGATTCTCAATCTCCTTTGATATGGTCAGATTCAGGGACTTGTCTAATCCATTCTTGCTAAGTAACTCTAGAGCAGTCCCTTTTGCCTTCTCAACATATCCCTCCAGAAGAGCAAGTGGTGGATATTTGTCCACCAATTGAAGAACCTGTGTCATTGGTATGACGCTCAACTGTTGTCCATTTTCAATCAAATAATCAATTAAGTCGCTGATCCTACTGACAAGACCAAGACCCTTGCAGAGATTGACACAGTTCTTCTTCTGATATTTGCGTGGGACAGTGCCATAGAGACGGATGATCTCATCGACATCAAACTCTGATACAATGTTGTAAGAAATGATGAAGTTAAGGAAGGCCCATGAGTCCAGCATGCCATGATCTCCACAAATCTCCGACTCACCGATCTTCTTCTTCCAGTATTTGGCAAACAGCTTGGCCTGATCTATCATTCGCACAGAAAGCTTGGGTGCCACAGCAGGCACACAGCGGATCAGCGCAACACAGTTCTCCCAGATCCTGTTGGTCTTGGTCTGTTTTTTGGGCAGAAAGATCCTAACCACATCAAGGACAAGAGCAGCGGCATCTTTGGCATTGCACATGGCCACAGGGTACTCTTGACGGTCGATGTTGTTGTTAAACACGATATTCACCAGTCCTGCGACGTTCATTCTAGAGCATGCCGCTACAAGATCCTTATTACACACTTTTTTCACAGAAACCTTCTTGGCTTCCTGCTGCTCGTCTTTGGCATCCCCCATCTCATCGTCAGACACCTGCGGTTCCTCTTCATCCTTCTCTACCTTGCAGTCCCTCTCGGCCTCATCACTGGCCTCCAAAACCTTATGCTCATTCACCTTCTCTTCTTCAGCTTCCAGCATCTGCTCGCCGTCCTTCTGCGGCTTGCCTGCCGCATTGTTGGCATCTACCTCATCTTCTTCAATCTCCACGACCTCCTCCTCCTCCTCCTCTTCCACAACCACCTCCTCATCATCAGCATCCTCCTCCACCTCCACTTCTTCTTCCACCTCCTCCTCCACCTCCACCTCCACTTCTTCTTCCACCTCCTCCATCACTTCCTCGTACTCCTCTTCCTCCACCTCCTCCTCCTCGCTGGTGGTGTCCTCGTCTCCTTGATTTTTGCGCTTGCCGGTTGGGACTGGTGCGGGAACGGCGAGGGCGGAGCGGGCCCCCTCGAGGACCCGTAGCTGGCGGTGGCGGAGCGAGATGGAGGACTGGAGGGAGGAGATGTGAACGTCGAGGTCGCCCCAGGTGAAGGGGAGCGGGAAGGGCGAGCAGGCGGCGAGGCGGTCGAAGGCCTCGCGCAAGGCCTCCTTCCTGGCCGGGAGCGCGGCGATTGCTGCCTCCACCTCCGCCGTCGCCATCGCCTTCGGGGGCTGGTCGGAGTCAGACTGCGCTATCGGAGGAGAGGGGGTGGGGATTGGAATTTTGGCGGCGGCGGATTGCGCCGAGGCGGACTCCATCGCGACGCACTAGAAACCGGTTTTCCTGTTCTTTTGGCCTTCTTCTTTCCGTCGTTTGGACTTTGGATCACGGAAGGTCCAGCCGTCCAGGGGTCGTTTGGCGAAGGCTGAAAATAAAGGACAAAAACAAATCATGTTTGCTGCAGGATCCATAATACTCCCTCCGTTGCTAAATATTTGTGTTTTTAGATATTTCAAATGAACTACCACATATGGATGTATATAGACATATTTTAAAATGTAGATTCATTCATTTTGCTTCGAATATAGTCACTTGTTGAAATCTCTAGAAAGACAAATATTTAAGAACGAAGGGAGTAATAAATAAATTTAAAAAGAGTTTAGCCATAGCAATTTGTTCAAGTTCTCAACATGCAATGAGAGTTTACAAACATAAAATATGCCCAAAACAGTATTACCTCCGTTCGGAAAATAACCGACGCTCTTTTAGTTCAAGCTTACATGTGATTGTTTCTTGTCCTTTGTACTAAGTTTTCGTGAATTGAATAAATGAACAATGCTTGTTTTAAATTTCAATATATTTAACTCCTCCCTTTCTAGCCTCCTCATGTTTATCATGAGCTTTATAGCCTTCACGAAACCCTTCACATGATTGTAAAGTTTCAATCCAAATTCTTCTGGGCTGATGAGGGGGATAAGCAGAAACACCACATGGTCTGTTGGACCGGTATTTGCAAGCCTAGGGACTCGGGCGGTCTTGGGATCATGTCATCCAAACACATGAACATCACTCTCTTACAAAATGGTTGTGGCGCATTGCAAATAACAAAGGTGGATTATGGTTGGATATTGTCTGGCGAAATATCTTAGGAGCCAACCCCTTGCGTTTTGCCAACGCTCAGAAGGCTCCCAATTCTGGCACTCCATAATCCAACTTCTCTTCATCCTTCGGATTGCTTCCTCGATCTCGATGAGGTCGGGATCTGCAACCCTATTTTGGCTTGACCGCTGGCGGGTAACCTTCCTTCGTTACTCGCTTTCCGGAGCTATTCTCCATTAGCGGCGTGCCACTTATTTTGGTCCAGGCTGCCCTTTTGATCTTGGGAGTCTCGCCTTCCGTCGGGCTTTTTCGGCCCCCTTGAGCAAGCCGCCTGGGATGAGCTTCTACAATGTGTGGCGTTCCACACCCCTAGCCTGTAGCCAGACTGGGTGTCATGGCACCTTGAGAAACACGAGCGTTTCTCCTCTAGTCGCTCTGCCAGGCTATAACTCTGTAACACCCACAACGCGGCTATATCTCCCACGTGTCGGAGCACGACTTAGAGGCATAACCGCATAGTAGGCATGTCGCAAGAGGGGTAATCTTTACACATCCCATGTACTAAATAAGAGAGGGATAAAGAGTTGGCTTACAATCGCCACTTCACACAATACATAAATATAGCATTACATCATCCAGAATACAATCAAGGTCCGACTACGGAACCAAAATAAAAGAAGACCACCCCTAATGCTAGATCCCCGATCGCCCCGACTGGGCTCCACTACTGATCAACTGGAAACGAAACAACACAACCAACACGGCCTTCATTGAGCTCCCATCTGAGCTCAGTTGCGTCACCTGCTCTGGTATCATCGGTACCTGCAACTATTTGGAAGTATCTGTGAGCCATGAGGACTCAACAATCTCACACCCGCGAGATCAAGACTATTTAAGCATATGGGTAGGAAAGGGTAGTGAGGTGGGGCTGCAGCAAGCACTAAGCATATATGGTGGCTAACATGCACAAATAAGAGCGAGAAGAGAAGCAATGCAATGGTCGTGAACTAGAAGTGATCAAGAAGTGATCATGAAACTACTTACGTTCAAACATAACTCCAAAGCCGTGTTCACTTCCCGGACTCCGCCGGAAAGAGACCATCACGGCTACACACGCGGTTGATGCATTTTAATTAAGTGTCAAGTTCTCTACAACCGGACATTAACAAATTCACATCTGCCCATAACCGCGGGCACGGCTTTCGAAAGTTCAAACCCTGCAGGGGTGTCCCAACTTAGCCCATCACAAGCTCTCACGGTCAAGGAAGGATATTCCTTCTCCCAGGAAGACCCGATCAGACTCGGAATCCTGGTTAAAAGACATTTCGACAATGGTAAAACAAGACCAGCAAGACCGCCCGATGCGCCGACATCCCGATAGGAGCTGCACATATCTCGTTCTCAGGGCAACACCGGATGAGCGCTCCGTACAACTAAAACCAGCCCTCAAGTTTCCCTGAGGTGGCGCTGCAAAGGACTCTAGTTCGGACCAACACTTAGACAAGCACTGGCCCGGGGGGGGGCTTAAAATAAAGATGACCCTCGGGAGCGCGACTCCCAAGGGAAAAGTAGGTGGTGGTGAGGCAAATGGTAAAACCAAGGTTGGGCCTTGCTGGAGGAGTTTTATTCAAAGCGAACTATCAAGGGGTCCCCATAACACTCAACCGTGTAAGGAACACAAAATCAAGGAACATAACACCGGTATGACGGAAACTAGGGCGGCAAGAGTGAAACAAAACACCAGGCATAAGGCCGAGCCTTCCACCCTTTACCAAGTATATAGATGCATTAATATAAATAAGAGATATTGTGATATCCCAACATATCCATGTTCCAAATATGGAACAAACTTCATCTTCACCTGCAACTAGCAACGCTATAAGAGGGGCTGAGCAAAGCGGTAACATAGCCAAACAATGCTTTGCTAGGAAAAAAGGGTTAGAGGCTTGTCATGACAATATGGGAGGCATAATATAACAAGTGGTAGGTATCGCGGCATAGCAATAGAGCGAGCAACTAGCAAGCAAAGATAGAAGTGATTTTGAGGGTATGGTCATCTTGCCTGAGATCCCGCCAGGAAGAAGAACGAGTCCATGAAGAAGACAAACGGACGTAGTCGAACGAATCCTCATAAACGCGACGTTATCGGAACTAACCCGAAGAAGCAACACCGGAAAGAAGCAAAACAACATAGTAAACAACCACGACATAGGCATGGCATGATGCACAACCAAGTATGATGCATGTCCGGTTTAATGAAGCATGGCATGGCAAAGTGCACAAGCAATTCTACAAATTAAGTGAAGCTCAATATGCAACGAGTTGCATATTGACGAAACACCACGTCAATTATTTAGTTCTCTCTTGTTTATGTACCCAACAATATTAAATGTTATTAAACATGGCAAGGGGTTAAGCACAACAAAACTACCTATTTAGGCAAGTTTAAATGAGGCCGGAAACAACAAACAACAAGTCCGGAAAATCCTCATGTGCATATTTATGGATTTGGTACTGTTCTGTCCTAAGGCATATTTTAGAGTTTTTAAACATGCAAAGTAAAGTCACCATGACAATCTATGCATTTTCTACCCCATTTACATATAAAGTTTATTAGGTTTGGAGCTACGGTTATTTAGTTATGAATTAAATCATTTTAACATGGCAATTAAGCAAATAAATGCAAATAGAAGCTTAAATATTTTAAACATGGTTGAAAGTTGGATATCATGAAACTAGACACAAATTTAAGCATTTTTCATATATAAAGTTTTTACATATGATGCATAGATTGTGAGATATTGAATGCATGAAGTCTAGGGGGTTCTCTGCAAATCTGTAAACTGGCGGGCCCATTTGCGCAAGGTGGGGCGCTAGACCTGGGCTTCTCACCAGAGGGCTTGGGGCGCTGCTGGGCAGCGGCCTGGCACGCTGTAGGCGCAATCAACGTGAGGCAGGGGAGCGGGGATCGAACGACTGCTCGTTCTCTAGCTCGGGCTCGGTGCAAAAGGAAGCAGAGACCGCGGGGATGAACATGGCGAAGCAGGGACGTCCAGGATGATGGCGGCGCGGCGGCTTGCACCCGGCAGCAGAGCGATCCAGATCCGGCAGCGGGGAGCTCCTGCGGGGTAGCCATGAGGGCGGCGGCAGCCATGGGAGCTCCTACTCGGGAGGAGGCGCGAGGTAGGGGACGGAGTGGACGCGGTCAACGACGACGAAGCCCGGTGAAGGGCCGCGAGCACACGTGGGATCCGAGCGGCGGCGGCTGCAGAACGCTATGTGGCTTGAGGCAGCATGGCAGAGCTCCATCGGGCTCCATGGCGTCCTTGGTGGCGCTCCTGTAGAAAAGGAAACGAGGGAGAGAGATGAGCAGAGAGAGAGGGAATGGTAGGAGCGCGGAAGGCCAAGAAGAAGGGGCAACATAGCTCATCTGGTGGTTCGGCGAGGTCTCCTGCTCGGCCGCTGCGCGCACGGGGATGAGAAGGAGCTGCTGGTTAGCTTGGGTTTGGATCGAGGATGCAAAACGAGGAGGTGGTCGGAGATCTGGTTGGTGGAACGGATCAGGAGGGGATCGAGGGGAGGAGGTGGTTGGCCCAGTGTATGTTTGGATCGGGAGCGATCCCAAGGAAGAGAGTGGCGGCGGCGGGTGAGGTGATTTGATGGATGGGACAAGCCCCTAGGATCTAGGGTTAGACTGATATTTATATTAGATGAATTTTAGGTTAGGGGCTAACTCGTCTCTCCGATCAAAATCGAACGGTCGGGAAAAATAAACTAGGGAGTCCAAATAAGAAAACGAAGATATTATATAGATGTTTGGAGATGATCCGGACCCATCAGTCATGACTGCTTGGGTCGGGTCCGGCACAATTTTCGGACGCGCGCGCGAGGAGGGCCACGGGCTGACGAGAGGGGTTAGGTTGGGCCTGGCGGTAGGTAGTGGACTGTGCAGAAAGTCTTGGGCTGAGAGAAGAGAAGAGAGAGACCCGGCGACTATTTCCGGAAACCGAAAACGCTCGACGTTTGACCGGCTATATTGCCGCTATAGTTATCCGTTGGGGCGTCAAACGGACTCCGAATGCGATGAAACTTGGCGAGCGACCTACTGACGACAAAACAACACCTCACGCCAACTTTCATCCCAATCCGAGAACATTTTCTGGCCACTTATAAAATAATATTTCGGACGTGCCGCGGGCGCGTGCAAGTGTGTCTGGGCTCCGAACGGACAACGGAAGGAACGAGCAGACCCGGACGGATGCAAGTTCTGAAAACATGATGATGCAATGCACATGATGACATGGCAAGATGCAATACGCGAGCAAATGACATGGCAAAGATAGCGAATAACTAGAAGACACCTGGCGCAACGGTTTTAGGGCGTCACAAACTCCCTCACTAGGGTCGGCTCCCCTCACTCTGTTTGGCCGATTAGGCTTCCCCTGAAAATTAGGATCTTCTTATGGCTCTGGATTCGAGCTAGGGTACCCAAGAGGTGGAGGTACTTAAATGGCATGGACCTGGGGATGGCATCTGCCCACTTTGTGATGTGGTCGAGGACTCCAACTAGATTTTCTTCTAGTGTGGAAGAACTTGATTCCTTTGGTGTTGCTTCTATAAAATTGGTTAGCGGTGGGTGGTGCCATGCGAACTTCCCTGGCCTCTTTGGAGAATTTCAAGCTTGCATGGCGGGATCTCGCCACATTAGGTGGCTGGCCATTGGAGTTCTTATGTGGATGCTTTGGATGATCCGTAACAAGCTAGTTATCGAGCGATCTCCGCTGCGATGTCCTGCTGATGCTATTTTATAAACTTTGTGGTTTCTTCCAGCTGTGGAATTAAGCCGGTTAACCGCAGCCAGGATTGTGGCACCATTGATGATCTCACTACCGGCTTCGGGACATCTGCCCTTTGCATGGGGCCACCCCTACCCCCGCCACCGTCGGAGCCGGACTAGAGTTGTGGTTCCCATTACGTGACCCGGTGGCCTTTTTTCTTTTATTTGGGCTTGTTGAGTTGTGCCCTCAACATAACCTTCTTCTTTTTCTGTGTTTTACTATGTCTCTATTTGTTTGCTACATCTAAACCTTGTATGCTTGTGGCGGCTGCTTTATTTATAAAGCGGGGTGAAAGCCTTTTTTTGGTGAATTTAATTATATTTTACTTGTTAACACCCCCCACCCACATGTAAATTCATGACCTCTCACAAGATAATTCTATAAGATTGAATTGTAGTGTTAGAATATATATTAACGAAAAGCACAAGGAGGTAGCATGTTGCTACTTCTTGAGCTTGCATTGGTTTTTCCCTTGAAGAGGAAAGGGTGATGCGACAAAGTAGAGATAGGTATTTTCCTCAGTTAGAGAACCAAGGTATCAATCTAGTAGGAGACAACGCACAAATCACCAATACCTGCACAAACAATCAAACACTTGCACCCAACGCAATAAAGGGGTTGTCAATCCCTTCACGGTCACTTGGAAAAGTGAGATCTGATAGAGATAGATAAAACTAAACAAAAGATAAAGTGAATATTTTTGGGTTATTTTTTTGTTTATAGATCGGAAAGTAAAAGATTGCAAAATAGTAGATTGGAAACTTATATGATGGAAAATAGACCCGGGGCCATAGGTTTCACTAGAGGCTTATCTCAAGATAGCAAATAATACGATGGATGAACAAATTACTGTCGAGCAATTGATAGAAAAGCGCAAAGTTATGACGATATCTAAGGAAATGATTATGAAATATAGGCATCACATCCGTGTCAAGTAGATTGAAACGGTTCTGCATCTACTACTATTACTCCACACATCGACCGACTCCTGTCTGCATCTAGAGTATTAAGTTCATGAGGAACAAAGTAACGCATTAAGTAAGATGACATGATGTAGAGGAATAAACTCAAGCAATATGATGTAAACCCCATCTTTTTATCCTCGATGGCAACAATACATACGTGCCTTGCTACCCCTACTGTCACTGGGAAAGAACACCGCAAGATTAAACCCAAAACTAAGCACTTCTCCCATTGCAAGAAAAACCAATGTAGTTGGCCAAACTAACCGATAGTTCGAAGAGAATTACAAAGATATCAAATCATGCATAAAAGTTGATCATAAATCCACAATTCATCGGATCTCGACAAACACACCGCAAAAGAATATTGCATCGAATAGATCTCCAAGAACATGGAGGAGAACATGGTGTTGGGAATCAAAGAGAGAGAAGAAGCCATCTAGCTACTAGCTATGGACCCGTAGGTCTGAGGCAAACTACGTACTCACGCTTCATCGAAAGGGCAATAGAGTTGATGTAGAAGCCCTCCGTGATCGAAACCCCCTCCGGCAGGATGCTGGAAAAGGCCCCAAGATGGGACTCACGAGAACAGAAGGTTGCGGCGGTGGAAAGGTGTTTTTGTGGATGCTTATGGAGGTTCGGGAATATATGTGAATATATAGGAGGAAGATCTAGGTCAAGGGGTCACCGAGGGGCCCACAAGGCAGGGGGCACGCCTACCCTTGTGGTCGCCTCGTGGCTCTTCTGACTTGGTCTTCAAGTCTCCGGGGTGTCTTCTGGTCCAAGAAAAATCATCGCGTAGGTTTTGTTCTGTTTGGACTCCATTTGGTATTCCTTCTTCGGGAAGCTAAAAAACAAGGAAAACAGAAACTGGCATTAGGCTCTACGTTAATAGATTAGTCCCAGAAATAATATAAAATAGCATATTAATGCATATAAAACATCCAAAACAGATAATATGATAGCATGGAACAATAAAAAAATTATAGATACGTTGGAGACGTATCAAGCATCCCCAAGCTTAATTCTTGCTCGTCCTCGATTAGGTAAATGATAAAAACAGAATTTTTGATGTGGAATGCTACCTAACATATTTATCCATGTAATTTTCTTTATTGTGGCGTGAATGTTCAGATCCATAAGATTCAAAACAAATGTTTAATACTGACATAAAAACAATAATACTTCAAGCATATTAACAAGGCAATTATGTCTTCTCAAAATAACATGGCCAAAGAAAGCTATCCCTACAAAATCATATAGTATGGCTATGCTCCGTCTTCATCACACAAAATATTTAAATCATGCACAACCCCGATGACAAGCCAAGAAATTGTTTCATATTTTTGATGTTCTCAAACTTTTTCAACTTTCACGCAATACATGAGCGTGAGCCATGGACATGGCACTATAGGTGGAATAGAATATGGTGGTTGTGGAGAATACAAAAGGAAGGAGATAGTCTCACACCAACTAGGCGTATCAACGGGCTATGGAGATGCCCATCAATAGATATCAATGTGAGTGAGTAGGGATTGCCATGCAACGGATGCACTAGAGCTATAAGTGTATGAAATCTCAAAAAGAAACTAAGTGGGTGTGCATCCAACTTGCTTGCTCACGAATACCTAGGGAAATTTGAGGAAGCACATCATTGGACTATACAATCCAAGTTCTATAATAAAAATTTTCCACTAGTATATGAAAGTGACAACATAGGAGACTCTATATCATGAAGATCATGGTGCTACTTTGAAGCATAAGTGTGGAAAAAGGATAGTAACATTGCCCCTTCTCTCTTTTCTATCATTTTTTGAATGGGCTTCTTTGGCCTCTTTTATTTTTTTGTAAAGTCCGGAGACTCATCCCAACTTGTGGGGAAATCATGTCTTCCATCGTCCTTTCCTCACATGGGACAATGCTCTAATAATGAAGATCATCACACTTTTATTTACTTACAACTCAAGAATTACAACTCGATACTTAGAACAAAATATGACTCTATATGAATGCCTCCGGCGGTGTACCGGGATGTGCAATGAATCAACAGTGACATGTATGAAAATTATGAAAGGTGGCTTTACCACAAATACGATGTCAACTACATGATCATACAAAGCAATATGACAATGATGGAGCGTGTCATAATAAACGTAACGGTGGAAGGTTGCATGGCAATATATCTCGGAATGACTATGGAAGTGCCATAATAGGTAGGTATGGTGGCTGTTTTGAGGTAGGTATATGGTGGGTTTGATGCACCGGCGAAAGTTGCGCGGTACTAGAGAGGCTAACAATGGTGGAAGGATGCGAGTGCGTATAATCCATGGACTCAACATTAGTCATAAAAAACTCACATACTTATTGCAAAAATCTATTAGATATCGAAACAAAGTACTACGCGCATGCTCCTAGGGGGGTAGATTCGTAGGAAAAGACCATCGCTCGTCCCCGACCGCCACTCATAAGGAAGACAATCAATAAATAAATCATGCTCTGTCTTCATCACATAACGGTTCACCATACATGCATGCTACAGGAATCACAAACTTTAACACAAGTATTTCTACAATCCACAATTACTCACTAGCATGACTCTAATATCACCATCTCTATATTTCAAAATAATCATAAGGAATAAATCTTCTCATAGTATTCAATGCACTTTATATGAAAGTTTTTATTATATCCCTCTTGGATGTCTATCATATTAGGACTAAATTTATAACCAAAGCAAATTACCATACTGTTTAGAGACTCTCAAAATAATATAAGTGAAGCATGAGAGTTTATCAATTTCTATAAAATAAAGCCACCGCCGTGCTCTTAAAATATATAAGTGAAGCACCAGAGCAAAATTGCCTAACTCAAAAGATATAAGTGAAGCACATAGAGTATTCTAATAAATCACGATTCATGCGTGTCCCTCTCAAAAGGTGTGTACAGCAAGTATGATTGTGGAAAACTAAAAATCAAAGACTCATATCATACAAGATGCTCCAAATAAAACACATATCATGTGGTGAATAAAAATATGGTCTCAAGTAAAGTTACCGATAGACGAAGACGAAAGAGGGGATGCCTTCCGGGGCATCCCCAAGCTTAGGATTTTGGTTGTCCTTGAATATTACCTTGTGGTGCCTTGGGCATCCCCAAGCTTAGGCTCTTGCCACTCCTTATTCCATAGTCCATCAAATCCTTACCCAAAAGTTGAAAACTTCACAACACAAAACTCAACAAAAAATCTCATAATAAGCTTCATTAGTATAAGAAAATAAATCACCACTTTTGGTATTGTTGTGAGCTCATTCTTTATTTATATTGGTGTAATATCTACTGTATTCCAACTTTTGCATGGTTCATACCCCCCGATACTACCCATAGATACATCAGAATAAGCAAACAACACAAGGAAAACAAAATCTGTCAAAAACAGAACAATCTGTAGTAATCTGTAACTCTCGAATACTTATGTAACTCCAAATATTCTAATAAATTAGGACAACCTGAGCAATTTTTATATTAGTCTTCTGCAAAAAGAATTAGTATTTTATCACGCTTCTGTTAAAAATGATAATTATTTTCCTGGACGCAAAAGTTTCTGTTTTTCAGCAAGATCAAAACAACTATCATCGTAAGCCATCCCAAAGGTCTTACTTGGCACAAACACTAACTAAAACACAAAAACACATCTAACCAGATGCTAGATGAACTATTTATTGCAAAACAGCAAGGAAAAATATTGGGTTGTCTCCCAACAAGCGCTTTTCTTTAAAGACTTTTAGCTAGGCATTGATAATTTTAATGATGCTCACATGGAAGATAACAATTGAAACACAAAGAGCGCATCATAAAACACGTGACAAACACATCTAAGTCTAACATACTTCCTATTCATAGGCATTTTATAAGCAAACAAATTATCATGACAAGCAAAAACTAGCATATGCAAGGAAGAAGAAAGAAACAATAGCAATCTCAACATAACGAGAGGTAATTTAGTAACATGAAGATTTCTACAACCATATTTTCCTATCTCATAATAATTACATGTGGGATCATATTCAAATTCAACAATATAGTTATCACATAAAATTTTCTCTACATGATCCACATGCATGCAAAGTTGACACTCTTCCAAAATAGTGGGAATATCATTAACTAAAGGCATGACCTCTCCAAACCCACTTTTATCAAAAACTTCATAAGATTGAACATTATCCAAATATGTGGGATCTAAAGTTGACACTCTCCCAAGCCCACTTTCGGTATTATTGCAAACATTATTATCAACCTCATGTTCATCATGGGGCTTAAATAATTTCCAAGATTATAAGAAGAATCACCCCAATCATGATTATTGCAACAAGTAGTGGACATAGAAAAACTAGCATCCCCAAGCTTAGGGTTTTGCATATTATTAGCATAATTGACATCAATAGAATTTAGAATAACATCATTGCAATCATGCTTTTCATTCAAGGAGCTATCGTGAATCACTTCGTAAATTTCTTCTTTTAGTACTTCATTACAATTTTCAGATTCATGAATTTAAAGCAAAACTTCATAAAGATAATCTAGTGCACACAACTCACTAGCAATAGGTTCATTATAATCGGATCTCTTAAAAATATTAGCAACTGTATGAGGATCCATAAACTCCTTGCTTCTAATTTTCAATAAATACACAATTATACCAAGCAAACGAGCAAACAAACCAAGTAAGACATAAGGGCAAATGCAAAGACGAATGAAAGAAGGGCGAAGAAAACGGTAAATATTTCTGAAAATCATTTTAGAAGTGGGGAGAGGAAAATGAGAGGCAAATGGCGAACAATGTAATGCAAGAGATGAGAGTTTTATGATGGGTACTTGGTATGTCTTGACTTGGTGTAGATCTCCCCGACAACGGCACCAGAAATTCTTCCTGCTACTTCTTGAGCTTGGGTTGGTTTTTCCCTTGAAGAGGAAAGGGTGATGCAACAAAGTAGAGATAAGTATTTCCCTCGGTTAGGGAACCAAGGTATCAATCCAGTAGGAGACAACGCACAAATCACCAATACCTACACAAACAATCAAACACTTGCACCCAACGCGATAAAGGGGTTATCAATCCCTTCAGGTCACTTGCAAAAGTGAGATCTGATAGAGATAGATAAAACTAAACAAAAGATAAAGTAAATATTTTTGGGTTTTTTTTGTTTATAGATCGGAAAGTAAAAGATTGCAAAATAGTAGATCGGAGACTTATATGATGGAAAATAGACCCGGGGGCCATAAGTTTCACTAGAGGCTTATCTCAAGATAGCAAATAATACAGTGGGTGAACAAATTAATGTCGAGCAATTGATAGAAAAGCGCAAAGTTATGACGATATCTAAGGCAATGATTATGAAATATAGGCATCACGTTCATGTCAAGTAGACCGAAACGATTCTGCATCTACTACTATTACTCCACACATCGACCGACTCCTGCCTGCATGTAGAATATTAAGTTCATGAGGAACAGAGTAACATATTAAGTAAGATGACATGATGTAGAGGAATAAACTCAAGCAATATGATGTAAACCCCATCTTTTTATCCTTGATGGCAACAATACAATACGTGCCTTTCTGTCCCTACCGTCACTGGGAAAGGACACCGCGAGATTGAACCCAAAGCTAAGCACTTCTCCCATTGCAAGAAAAACCAATCTAGTTGGCCAAACTAAACCGATAGTTCGAAGACAATTACAAAGATATCAAATCATGCATAAAAGAATCCAGAGAAGATTCAAATAATATTCATAGATAAGCTGATTATAAATCCACAATTCATCGGATCTCGACAAACACACCGCAAAAGAAGATTACATCGGATAGATCTCCAAGAACATTGAGGAGAACATGGTATTGAGAATCAAAGATAGAGAAGAAGCCATCTAGTATCTATATGTAGAATTTCACATATCTCTGCTCTCGAGACCACACTGGTATTAGGACTAAAGAAAATGCTTGATTTTGCTAGACTCACCATCTGTCCAGAACTCTGACAATAGGTATCCAGAACATGTTGTAAGGAAGTTGCATTTAGAACAGCTGGTCTCGTGAGAATTAGAGAATCGTCAGCAAAAAGGAGATGTAGTACCGACGGTGCATTTCTACACACTCTAACCCCATGCGTGCCACCAACTTCTTCTTCATACGGCAACATACTAGATAACCCTTCTACGCAAAGTAAGAAAAGTTAGGGGGAGAGGGGATCTCCCTGCCTAATACCTCTTGAAGGGGTAAACACATATATATGTTTCTTGAGAATTGAATCTCACCTTATACCTTACTAAGCTTACACATGCCATTATCATTTCGATCCATTGTTCATGAAACCCAAGCTTTTGCATCATAGCTTTGAGGAATGCCCACTCCACCCTGTCGTATGCCTTGTGCATACCCAACTTCACAGCAAATAAACTTTCTTGTCCTATTTTTTATTTTTTATTTTGTGCACACATTCATAAGCAATGAGTACATTATTCGTGATCAGCCTTCCTGGGATAAAAGCACTCTAAGTAGGAGATATTATTTCAGGCAGGATACATTTAATCCTTGAAGCTAACATCTTGGAGATGATCTTATATAAAACATTGCATAGACTAATAGGTCTATATTGAGTTACTAGGCCAGGTGAATTTGTCTTGGGTATGAGAACAATAAATGTATCATTCCATTCAGCCGGGATCTGACGAGAATTAGTAGCAAACACAACTTCCTGTGTAATGTCTGTTGGGGAACGTTGCAGAAAACAAAAATTTTCCTACTCGTTTCACCAAGATCCATCTAGGAGTTCATCTAGCAACGAGTGATTAGATGCATCTACGTACCTTGTAGATCGCGAGCGGAAGCGTTCAAAGAACGGGGATGATGTAGTCGAACACGACGTGATTCAAATCACCGATGATCTTAGCACCGAACGGACGATGCCTCCGCGTTCAACACACGTACGGAACGGATGACGTCTCCTCCTTTCTTGATCCAGCAAGGGGGGAAGAGAGGTTGATGAAGATCCAGCAGCACGATGGCGTGGTGGTGGATGCAGGGCGTCACAGTAGCAGGGCTTCGCCTATACTACGAGAGAGAGACGTAACGGGGAGAGAGGAAGCACCAAAGGCTGAGGTATGAAGTCCTCCCTCTCCTCAACTATATATAGGAGGTCCAAGGGGGGGGTGCGCAGCCTAGGAGATCCAATCTCCTAGGTGCGGCGGCCAGGGAGGTTTCCCCCCCCCCCAAGCACTTAGGGGTGCCTTCCACTAGTGGGACTCCTCCCATATGGAAACCCTAGGCGCATGGGCCTATAGGGGCTGGTGCCCTTGGCCCATACAGGCCAAGGCGCACCCCCTACAGCCCATGTGGCCCCCCGGGACAGGTGGCCCCACGGTGGCCCGGGACCCTCGGTGGTCCCGGTACAATACCCATAAAACCCCGAAACTTGTCCCGATGGGGAAACAGCACTTTCCTATATATATTCTTTACTCCGGACCATTCGGAACTCCTCGTGACGTCCGGGATCTCCATCGGGACTCCGAAACACATATCGGGTTACTGCATACACATATCTTCATACCCTAGCGTCACCGACCTTAAAGTGTGTAGGACCCTACGGGTTCGGAGACAGCAGACATGACCGAGACGACTCTCCGTCAATAACAACAGCGGGAATCTGGATACCCATGTTGGCTCCCACATGCTCCACGATGATCTCATCGGATGAACCACGATGTCGAGGATTAATCAACCCGTATTACAATTCCCTTTGTCAATCGGTGGTATGTTACTTGCCCGAGACTCGATCGTTGGTATCCCCAATACCTTGTTCAATCTCGTTACCGGCAAGTCACTTTACTCGTACCGTAATGCATGATCCCGTGATCAACCACTTGGTCCACTTGAGCTCATAATGATGATGCATTTACCGAGTGGGCCAGTGATACCTCTCCGTTATATGGAGTGACAAATCCCAGGTCTCGATCCGTGTCAACCCAACAGACTTTCGAGATACTGGTAATGCACCTTATAGTCACCCAGTTACGTTGTGACGTTTGATACACCAAAGCACTCCTACGGTATCCGGGAGTTACACGATCTCATGGTCAAAAGGAAAGATACTTGACAATTGGAAAAGCTCTAGCAAACGAACTACACGATCTTTGCTATGCTTAGATTGGGTCTTGTCCATCACATCATTCTCCTAATGATGTGGATCCCGTTATCAATGACATCCAATGTCCATAGCCAGGAAATCATGACTATCTGTTGATCAACGAGCTAGTCAACTAGAGGCTTACTAGGGACATATTATGGTCTATGTATTCACACGTGTATTACGATTTCCGGATAATACAGTTATAGCATGAATAAAGACAATTATCATGAACAAAGAAATATAATAATAATGCTTTTATTATTGCCTCTAGGGCATATTTCCAACAGTCTCCCACTTGCACTAGAGTCAATAATCTAGTTACATTGTGATGAATCGAACACCCATGGAATTCTGGTGTTGATCATGTTTTGCCCTAGGGAGAGGTTTAGTCAACGGATCTGCTATATTCAGGTCCGTATGTACTTTACAAATCTCTATGTCTCCATCTTGAACATGTTCACGAATGGAGTTGAAGCGACGCTTGATGTGCCTTGTCTTCTTGTGAAACCTGGGCTCCTTGGCAAGTGCAATAGCTCCAGTGTTGTCACAAAAGAGTTTGATTGGCCCCGACGCATTGGGTATGACTCCTAGGTCGGTGATGAACTCTTTCACCCATATAGCTTCATGTGCTGCCTCCGAGGCTGCCATGTACTCCACTTCACATGTAGATCCCGCCACGACGCTCTGTTTGCAGCTGCACCAGCTCACTGCTCCACCATTCAACATATACACGTATCCGGTTTGTGACTTAGAGTCATCCAGATCTATGTCGAAGCTAGCGTCGACGTAACCCTTTACGACGAGCTTTTCGTCACTCCATAAACGAGAACATTTCCCTATCCTTTTCAGGTACTTCCGGATATTCTTGACGCTGTCCAGTGTTCCTTGCCGGGATTACTTTGGTTACCTTCCTACCAAAACTTACGGCAGGTTTACATCAGGTCTGGTACCAGCATGGCATACATATAGAACCTATGGCGAGCATAGGGGACGCTCTCTCTTCTATATCTTCTGCGTGGTCGGACATTTGAGCTGAGCTCAATTTCAACCTTGTAACACAGGCAAGAACCCCTTCTTGGACTGATCCATATTGAACTTCTTCAATATCTTGTCAAGGTACATACTTTGTGAAAGACCAATGAGGCGTATCGATCTATCTCTATAGATTTTGATGCCTAATATATAAGTAGCTTCTCCAAGGTCCTTCATTGAAAAACACTTGTTCAAGTAGGCCTTTATGCTTTCCAAGAATTCTATATCATTTCACATCAACAGTATGTCATCCACATATAATATGAGAAATGCTACGGAGCTCGCACTCACTTTCTTGTAAACACAGGCTTCTCCATAAGTCTGTGTAAACCCAAACGCTTTGATCATCTCATCAAATCGAATGTTCCAACTCCGAGATGCTTGCACCAGCCCATAGATTGAGCGTTGGAGCTTGCACACCTTGTTAGCATTCTTAGGATCGACAAAACCTTTCGGCTGCATCATATACAATTCTTCCTTAAGGAAACCATTAAGGAATGCCGTTTTGACGTCCATTTGCCATATCTCATAATCGTAGAATGCGGCAATTGCTAACATGATTCGGACGGACTTTAGCTTCGCTACCGGTGAGAAAGTCTCATCGTAGTCAATTCCTTGAACTTGTCGATAACCCTTAGCGACAAGCCAAGCTTTATAGATGGTCACATTACCATCCGCGTCTGTCTTCTTCTTGAAGATCCATTTATTTTCTATGGCTCGCCGTTCAACGGCAAGTCAGTCAAAGTCCATACTTCGTTTTCATACATGGATCCTATCTCGGGTTTCATGGCTTCTAGCCATTTGTCGGAATCTCGGCCCGCCATCGCTTCCTCATAGTTCAAAGGTTGACTGTTGTCTAACAACATGATTTCCAAGACAGGGTTGCCGTACCACTCTGGTGTGGAACGTGTCCTTGTGGACCTACGAAGTTCAGTAGCAACTTGATCTAAAGTTTCATGATCATCATAATTAACTTCCTCTCTAGTTGGTGCAGGCACCTCAGGAACATTTTCCTGAGTTGCGCCACTTTCCGGTTCAAGAGGTAATACTTCATCAAGTTCTACTTTCCTCCCACTTACTTCTTTCGAGAGAAACTCTTTCTCTAGAAAGGATCCATTCTTGGCAACAAAGATCTTGCCTTCGGATCTAAGGTAGAAGGTATACCCAATAGTTTCTTTAGGGTATCCTATGAAGACGCATTTTCCGACTTGGGTTCGAGCTTTTCAGGTTGAAGTTTCTTGACATAAGCATCGCATCCCCAAACTTTTAGAAACGACAGCTTAGGTTTCTTCCCAAACCATAATTCATACGGTGTTGTCTCAACGGATTTCGACGGAGCCCTATTTAAAGTGAATGCGGCAGTCTCTAAAGCATAGCCCCAAAAAGATAACGGTAAATCGGCAAGAGACATCATAGATCGCACCATATCTAATAAAGTGCGATTACGACGTTCGGACACACCATTACGCTGAGGTGTTCCAGGCGGCGTTAGTTGTGAAACTATTCCACATTTTCTTAAGTGTGTGCCAAATTCGTGACTCAAGTATTCTCCTCCACGATCTGATCGTAGAAACTTGATTTTCCTGTCACGTTGATTCTCAACTTCACTCTGAAATTCCTTGAACTTTTCAAAGGTTTCAGACTTGTGTTTCATTAAGTAGACATACCCATATCTACTTAAGTCATCAGTGAGGGTGAGAACATAACGATAGCCACCGCGAGCCTCAACACTCATTGGACCGCACACATCAGTATGTATGATTTCCAATAAGTTGGTTGCTCGCTCCATTGTTCCTGAGAACGGAGTCTAGGTCATTTTTCCCATGAGGCATGGTTTGCACGTGTCAAATGATTCATAATCAAGAGATTCTAAAAGTCCATCTGCATGGAGCTTCTTCATGCGTTTGACACCTATGTGACCAAGGCGGCAGTGCCACAAGTATGTGGGACTATCATTATCAACTTTACATCTTTTGGTATTCACACTATGAATATGTGTAGTAATACGCTCGAGATTCATTAAGAATAAACCATTGACTATCGGAGCATGACCATAAAACATATCTCTCATATAAATAGAACAACCATTATTCTCGGATTTAAATGAGTAGCCATCTCGTATTAAACGAGATCCTGATACAATGTTCATGCTCAGACATGGCACTAAATAACAATTATTGAGGTTTATAACTAATCCCGTAGGTAAATGTAGAGGTAGCGTGCCGACGACGATCACATCGACCTTGGAACCATTCCCGACGCGCATCGTCACCTCGTCCTTCTCCAGTTTCCGTTTATTCCGCAGCTCCTGTGGTGAGTTACAAATATGAGTAACGGCACCGGTATCAAATACCCAGGAGTTACTACGAGTACTGGTAAGGTACACATCAATCACATGTATATCAAATATACCTTTGGTGTTGCCGGCCTTCTTATCCGCTAAGTATTTAGGGCAGTTCCGCTTCCAGTGACCCTTCCCTTTGCAATAAAAGCACTCCGTCTCAGGCTTGGGTCCATACTTTGACTTCTTCTTCCCAGCAGCTTGCTTGCCGGGTGCGGCAACTTCCTTGCCGTCCTTCTCAAAGTTCTTTTTACCCTTGCCCTTCTTGAACTTAGTGGTTTTATTGACCATCAACACTTGATGTTCCTTCTTGACTTCTACCTCTGCTGATTTCAGCATTGCAAATACTTCAGGAATGGTCTTTTCCATCCCCTGCATATTGAAGTTCATCACAAAGCTCTTGTAGCTTGGTGGAAGCGACTGGAGGATTCTGTCAATGACCGCATCATCCGGGAGATTAACTCCCAGCTGAGTCAAGCGGTTATGTAACCCAGACATAGTGAGTATGTGCTCACTGACAGAACTATTTTCCTCCATCTTATAGCTGAAGAACTTATCGGAGACTTCATATCTCTCGATCCGGGCATGAGCTTGAAAAACCATTTTCAGCTCTTCGAACATCTCATATGCTCCATGTCTCTCAAAACGCTTTTGGAGCCCCGGCTCTAAGCTGTAAAGCATGCCGCACTGAACAAGGGAGTAGTCGTCAACACGTGTCTGCCAAGCGTTCATAACGTCTTGGTTCTGTGGGACGGGAGGATCACCTAGCGGTGCTTGTAGGACATAATCTTTCTTGGCAGCTATGAGGATGATCCTCAGGTTCTGGACCCAGTCCGTATAGTTGCTGCCATCGTCTTTCAGCTTGGTTTTCTCTAGGAACGCGTTGAAATTGAATACAACGTAGGCCATTTGATCTACAAGACATATTGTAAAGATTTTTAGACTATGTTCATGATAATTAAGTTCCATCTAATCAAATTATTAATGAACTCCCACTTAGATAGACATCCCTCTTCTAGTCATCTAAGTATAACATGATCCGAGTTGGCTAGGCCATGTCCGATCATCACGTGACACGGACTAGTCAACGTCGGTGAACATCTTCATGTTGATCGTATCTTCTATACGACTCATGCTCGACCTTTCGGTCTTCTGTGTTCCGAGGCCATGTCTATGCACATGCTAGGCTCGTCAAGTCAACCTAAGTGTATTGCGTGTGTAAATCTGTCTTACACCCGTTGTATGTGAACGTAAGGATCTATCACACCCGATCATCACGTGGTGCTTCGAAACGACGAACTGTAGCAACGGTGCACAGTTAGGGGAGAACACTTCTTGAAATTGTTGTAAGGGATCATCTTATTTACTACCGTCGTTCTAAGCAAATAAGATGTATAAACATGATAAACATCACATGTAATCAAATAATAATAGTGACATGATATGGCCAATATCACATAGCTCCTTTGATCTCCATCTTGGGGCTCCATGATCATCCTTGTAGATCGTCATACTCATCGACATATAAGTCGTGATTCCTTGTACAAGAACATGATCAATCTCATACATCACATATATCATTCATCACATCCTTTTGGCCATATCACATCACATAGCATACCCTGCAAAAACAAGTTAGACGTCCTCTAATTGTTGTTTGCATGTTTTACGTGGCTGCTATGGGTTTCTAGCAAGAACGTTTCTTACCTACGCAATGACCACAACGTGATATGCCAATTGCTATTTACCCTTCATAAGGACCCTTTTCATCGAATCCGATCCGACTAAAGTAGGAGAGACAGACACCCGCTAGCCACCTTATGCAACTAGTGCATGTCAGTCGGTGGAACCTGTCTCACGTAAGAGTACGTGTAAGGTCGGTCCGGGCCGCTTCATCCCACGATGCCGCCGAATCAAGATAAGACTAGTAACGACAAGTATATTGAACAAAATCAACGCCCACAACTACTTTGTGTTCTACTCGTGCAAGAGAACTACGCATAGACCTAGCTCATGATGCCACTTTTGGGGAACGTTGCAGAAAACAAAAAATTTCCTACTCGTTTCACCAAGATCCATCTAGGAGTTCATCTAGCAACGAGTGATTAGATGCATCTACGTACCTTGTAGATCGCGAGCGGAAGCGTTCAAAGAACGGGGATGATGTAGTCGAACACGACGTGATTCAAATCACCGATGATCTTAGCACCGAACGGACGATGCCTCCGCGTTCAACACACGTACGGAACGGATAACGTCTCCTCCTTTCTTGATCCAGCAAGGGGGGAAGAGAGGTTGATGAAGATCCAGCAGCACGACGGCGTGGTGGTGGATGCAGGGCGTCACAGTAGCAGGGCTTCGCCTATACTACGAGAGAGAGACGTAACGGGGAGAGAGGAAGCACCAATGGCTGAGGTATGAAGTCCTCCCTCTCCTCAACTATATATAGGAGGTCCAAGGGGGGGTGCGCAGCCTAGGAGATCCAATCTCCTAGGTGCGGCGGCCAGGGAGGTTTCCCTCCCCCCCAAGGCACTTAGGGGTGCCTTCCACTAGTGGGACTCCTCCCATATGGAAACCCTAGGCGCATGGGCCTATAGGGGCTGGTGCCCTTGGCCCATACAGGCCAAGGCGCACCCCCTACAGCCCATGTGCCCCCCCGGGATAGGTGGCCCCACCCGGTGGGCCCCCGGGACCCCTCCGGTGGTCCCGGTACAATACCGATAACCCCGAAACTTGTCCCGATGGCTGAAACAGCACTTCCTATATATAATTCTTTACCTCCGGACCATTCCAGAACTCCTCGTGACGTCCGGGATCTCATCCAGGACTCCGAACAACATTCGGGTTACTGCATATACATATCTTCACAACCCTAGCGTCTCCGAACCTTAAGTGTGTAGACCCTACGGGTTCGGGAGACAAGCAGACATGACCGAGACGACTCTCCAGTCAATAACCAACAGCAGGATCTGGATACCCATGTTGGCTCCCACATGCTCCACGATGATCTCATCGGATGAACCATGATGTCGAGGATTAATCAACCCCGTATACAATTCCCTTTGTCAATCGGTATGTTACTTGCCCGAGACTCGATCGTTGGTATCCCAATACCTTGTTCAATCTCGTTACCGGCAAGTCACTTTACTCGTACCGTAATGCATGATCCCGTGATCAACCACTTGGTCACCTTGAGCTCATAATGATGATGCATTACCGAGTGGGCCCAGTGATACCTCTCCGTTATATGGAGTGACAAATCCCAGTCTCGATCCGTGTCAACCCAACAGACACTTTCGGAGATACCTGTAATGCACCTTTATAGTCACCCAGTTACGTTGTGACGTTTGATACACCCAAAGCACTCCTACGGTATCCGGGAGTTACACGATCTCATGGTCAAAGGAAAAGATACTTGACATTGGAAAAGCTCTAGCAAACGAACTACACGATCTTTGTGCTATGCTTAGGATTGGGTCTTGTCCATCACATCATTCTCCTAATGATGTGATCCCGTTATCAATGACATCCAATGTCCATAGCCAGGAAATCATGACTATCTGTTGATCAACGAGCTAGTCAACTAGAGGCTTACCAGGGACATATTATGGTCTATGTATTCACACGTGTATTACGATTTCCGGATAATACAGTTATAGCATGAATAAAGACAATTATCATGAACAAAGAAATATAATAATAATGCTTTTATTATTGCCTCTAGGGCATATTTCCAACAATGTCATCACCTAGGATATGCCAAAACTTTTTAAAAAAGGTCGCATGAAGCCCATCTGGACCCGGAGCTCTGAGATCACCAATACTAAAAACAGCCTTACGAACATCATCATGCGTATACGGAGCCATTAACATGTTATTCATATGATCAGTAAGCTTTGTTTGAACCCTCTCAAGAATATAAGGATCAACATGCTGCACCTCTGAACTAAAAAGGTTACTAAAATAATTCTGAATATTAGAACCCAGTGTTGCCATACCTTCTACTGCATTACCATTCTGATCATGGAGTTTTCGGATATAGTTCTTTTTTCCTTCTGGCCGATGCAAAAGCCTAAAAAAACTGTGTTTCGGTCACTGGATTTTAACAAACTCGCCCTGGATCTCGTATATAATGAATTTCTTCTAGTTCTAGTAGATATTCAACAAGTTCGGATAGTTCTTTCCTCTTCTCTTCACTCTCATCAGAGATAGGACCAGCTAGTTCCTTCTGTGCTTTTCTCAATCTGTTTTTCGGCTTCTTCAGCACTCTTTGATCCCAAGCATGGAATGCTCTATGCATGCGGTCGAGCTTCTCATGTATATTATTTGTTGTGGGATCGCTTCCGGCCTCATTCCAAGCTTCTTGAACTTTCTCATTAAAAGCCTTTTCTCGTAACCAACGAGCTTCGAATCTCTTAACGTGAACCCATCACTCGGTTCACGTACATAAAAATTGGTATCAACCAATAACGGCCTGTGGTCGGAGTGGTTATACCCCAAGTTCTCCAACGACGCATGAGGATGCATTGCTGCCCAGGTTTCGTTAAGAGGCCTCTGTCAAGCCTCTCGCGAATTCTTCCTCTCTGCCAAGTGAAGCGATAACCTCTGTGTCCCAAGTCTCTGATGTCACAGTCATCACTGGCCTGTTGGGGTCTGGGGTTTCCTCCCTCTTTTTCATACAGAAATTGTATCTCATTGAGATCCCCAATCAACAACCATGGGAGAGTATGATTAGTTGATGCATATGATCCCATGTTTTATATTTATTCTCCCACCGAAATTCATCATATATTCCAATCAACCTCCACAAGTTATTGTTACCATCATCCACAATGTACATAGGATCCAGATCCAATCTTTGGATTCTAATTTCATTCTTCCATAGCAGTAACAAGCCACCTTTTCTCCCATCACTCGCACACACAAGCTTTTGGTCCATCTTCATCCTTTTTCTCAAACATTCTGCGGGATAACTGTCCAAGTGGGTCTCCGACAAAACACCATATCAGGCGAACAACTATGATAAAATCTAACTCTCGGTTGACGATGCCGCCGGGGGACAACAAAACCCTGCACAACCTCAAACTCCCATGAAGGAGTTGCTGATCCAGTCTGGCAATCTAGGCAATCCTTGGAAGTCATTATTTTACCTATTCTCTTCTCCTCTCTCTAACATTCTCCTTGGTAGTAAAACTTGTTGGAGTTTCCCGCCATCACCTCACCCAGATCCAGGGGTTCATATTCATACATCTAGTTGATCATCCTATTTTAAGTCAAGATCGCATCTAAGTGTATGGTGAAACCATTTTGTGTCATTGAGATATGGCTACCTTCTTACTTTTTTTGTGTGCTTTAGGTGTGTTTGGGCCTCCGGTTCAGGGCACATCAGACTGGAGGTGAGTTGCTGTTAGTTAAAAGGAATGCAGATCATGAGCATCTCACACACGAAAAATCAGGGCAATATTACCAACCAAGTAAAAGTACGATAGCATTGGCGAATACACACAACAGTCCAAGCTTTATATGCCAACATTACTAGGATAAAAGAGCTCACTCATCTATCTACGCTACGACACAAGTGGCAACTTGACGAGAGGTGCAGCTTATCAGTCGTCGAACAGGTTCATGAATCCCTCCTCAGCGTCAGATCCACTATCGGATTCCTCTTCTTTCTTCTCCTCCGCAGTAGCAGCTCCAGCCTCGGCAGCACCACCACCAGACGGCGCGGCAGCAACAGCAAACTTGCTAGGGTCCTGCAATCCAACACAAACACAAAATTACACCATTACTTGTCTAGGCACTCGGTACGTATGAAATAGAGCAAGATGTTCACACATTCAAACCACACATGTAACATCGAGATCAGAACAAATAACAACAATTGTGAGGCTACATGATGCGTTTTAAAAACTAGCAAACATAACATTGGCATTTGAGCTAAGATTTCAAACAGGAAAACAGTAGTAACCAGAAATAGGAGGTCTACGTACCTTCAGGTACTCCTTGATCTGATCAGCATGGGGGAACGAGTATTCTGTCTCCACAGCGAGAGCAAGCACGTTCTTGTACCCATTGAGGAACATGTGCGGTGCAGCAGCCAAAGTTGGGTACGAGACCGCCAGGGACAGCGAGGCAACCATGGAGACACCACACGCAAACTTCTCCATCAAGTCTTCCTCGGTGAGGTCAAGAACCTCGGGGCTGAACACCGACCCATCGTCGTAGACATTGGTGATCACAAGACCATAGGAGAATGGGCGGATGCCGAGCTTGGCAAGCAGGGCAGCCTCGGATGAGCCCACCTTGTCACCCTTCTTGATGAGGTCCACATGGGCGACGATCTCAACGCTTCCCTTGTTGATCTTGGTGGGGATGTTAAGCACCTGAATGAATACAAAAGGGACATCAGACCGGGGTGAGAACTTGTGCTTGCTTAACCGTCAGGAGAACACAGCGTGTGTGTTATCAGACAAGAGTTTTTACCTGGAAGAAAGAAGTTTGGGAGGGGTCCAGACCAGTGTTTCCAGGGGGAACCACCACATCAATAGGAGCAATCAGGCCAACACGAGCAGGGGCCCCAACCTATTGCATAACAAAAACAAGATCACAAGGATAATAAGATGGCTAAACAAGAAGTGTTCTAAACATTAGATGATCAATGGAAATATTCCCAGTAAGTTCACACAAAACCATGCTGCAGGGTACTTGGAAAAAAGAAAAGAAATGTACGGTACAACATTATGCTTAGACTGAAACTTCCATATCATTCCCCCAAATTAGAGTAGACACATTCCTAAAAAAGAAAAGTAGACACAATTCACTATTTGAAATTATTATCTCCCAACTCTACTGCACAATGTATTTATATCTACTGCACAAGGTTTAAATATATCAATGAAAGGATAAATCTATGCTCCACGACGACATGTAACACGAGAAACTACTGCACACAAATACAGGCAACATGCAGACAAATAAACACCAACTACCATGTTCATATTGTTACCAAACCAAACTGTATTTAACGCTTGTGCTACTTGAATGAATCATCAAAGACACAGGTTATCCCAACAGACAATCCGTTTTCCTACTGAAGAATCATCAAATTCATGCACCCCAGTGGCACTCCCATAATTGAAGCAAGATGCCAAATTAGTTAAATTCGCAGATGATATCTCAAACAGAAGAATAATAACTGCCACAGTGCAACACAATAAACAACTTGAGATCTCTGAACCCTTTTCAAAATAACCACACTAGTACAGCTCAGAAGCAGAATTATGCATGCAGAATTGCAACACACGAGATCTCTAACCCCATCCAGAATAACCACACTAGTAAACTGAGAAGCTTTGTCTGAATTAATTTCCCTCCTATAAATGAAGATCTGGAACCGCTTCCCAAATAATTACAGCAAGATGGAGGTAAAAACATTCTTGTGCAATTTTGGCAGACACAAATTTATTACATCCATGCATGCAACCCAACAATCCTTTCCATAACTAGCAATTACACAATTAGCACACTGCAAAACCAACAATAACTTTATTGCATGATGTATCAATGCAGCAGCATTCGCAATACAAATTCAAAGGACAAATCTATGTGTGAGATGCATGACAAAAATTGCTTCAAACACTTTGCACCCGCACCTATAAAATCTTATATGTTCTCCACAGTCTATCAGACTATCAAAATGATGGCATGCACTCACCCATATGGTACATGACAACATGCAACACGAAATACTACTGCATGCACATATTGGAAAAATTTCAGACAAATACGCACAAGTTGCATCCCCAACAATCCGTTTTACTACTGAAGCATCCTCAAATTCATGCAGGCATTTAAGCAACATGCCAAACTGTAAACAGAAGAACTATGGCTACAGCATTTCAACACAATAACCAATTGAGATCTCTAACGCCTTCCATACAAACTAGCACAACTGAGAAGCAGAATTATGCCTACAGCATTGCAACACAATAACCAATTGATCTCAAACCCCTTCCATAATAACCACAAGTACAACAGATTCATACTAGAAAATATTTTTCCTGCCATAAATGATCTAGATCTGGAACTACTTCAAATAATTACAGCAAGATGAAGAAGCATGCTTGTGCAATTTCGGCAGACACATACAGTAATTATTACATCCGTGCAACCAAATAATCGTTTCCATAAACTAGCAACGACACAATTAGCACACTTCAAGCAGACAAAGTCGACAGCAATCAACACAAGCTCGCTCACAGAACAAGGGCAGTGGCACAACACAGACAGTACAACTGAGAAGCAGAATTTGTGCCTGCAGCATTGCAACACAATAACCACCTGATCTCAGACCCCTTCCATAATAACCACACAAGTACAACAGATTCATACTACTGAAACTAATTTTCCTGCCATAAATGATCTAGATCTGGAACTACTTCCAAATAATTACAGCAAGATGAAGAAGCATGCTTGTGCAATTTCGGCAGAAACATACAGTAATTATTACATCCATGCAACCAAATAATCGTTTCCATAACTAGCAAGCACGCAATTAGCACACTTCAACCAGACAAAGTCAGCAGCAATCAACACCAACTCGCTCGCAGAACAAGGGCAGTGGTACAGTAGTTAGTTTACCTTGTACTTGGCCACCTCCTCGCGCACCTCCTTGAGGTCACCCTTGGTGAAGATGAGGCCGACGTTCCCCTGCAACAAGCAGCACCAAAAGGACAAACAGGCGCACGCTTGAGAAAACGAACCCTCGACGACAAAACCAGACGCGGAGTAGAAGATCCGGCAGGGGGGGAGGGGGAGGGGCCGGGCTTACTTGGAGGAGGGGTATGAGGGCCTTGATGTCGGCGTTGCCCGACCTCTCGGCGTGCGCCGCGATGCAGCGGCGGATGAGGGTGTTCTTCCCCATGAGCATGACCGACTCGCCGCGGATGCCCCTGCGGATCTCCGCGAGCTGGCTGGAGCCGACGTTGTCCGCCGACGCGACGAGCACCCTCGAGTACTCGTCGAGGAGCTGGCACAGCTTCTGGTCGTACGCGTGCTTCTTGTCCGTCTTGGACGGCTTCTTGATCGCCATCGCTGGCCGCGCGCGGGAGGACCTAGCCCTAGCTTCGGTGGATCTGCGGCGCGTGGTGGGGTGCGGGTGGCGAGTGGAGGAGGAAGAAAGAGGACGTCTTGAGGCAGCGCGGCGGAAGCAAGGGGGCGTCTATATAGGGAGGGAGGAGGCCTGGGACATGGGGGTTTCGTGGGGCGTGCGTTGCGGGGGTATTGTGGTCTTTCCACTCTCTAACGTTCTGGACTCTTCGTCTGCTCTGAAACGGGCCATATGGCCAGGTGGGCTTGGGCTGTACCCTCAGAAGGATTACGTCAGTCCGGCCCAAATACTCCGCATCGGGGGTTTTCCTCTGAAGTAGTGGATGTGAAAAAAAAACATAACATGCCCGAAGTATTCGGAGAGGAATCTTGCCTCAAAAAAAAAAGAGGAAGAGGAATCTTCAGAACTTCCAAACACGTTCATATATTTCAACGATCAAAGCATGTTCAGAAACCAGACACAATAAACACAATACTCAAAAGTGTATATTGGGATAAAAGAAAGTCGTGGTTCCGAACTGTAGAATTGTTATCAAGAAAAATACAAAAACCGGATGTGGACCTACGAGTATCTGGACAACCAGCCCAGTCTGCATCAGACTAAGCTGTCAAGGAGGTGGGAGAGGATTTGTTGATATGAAGACCTAAGTCTAGTGTGCCTTTGAGATACCGAAGAATACGTTTGACATGATTGTAGTGTGGAATACGAGGATCATGCATGTATAAACAAGCTTGTTGAACAGCAAAAGAAATTTCAGGATGAGTGAGAGTGAGATACTGAAGTGCACCGGTAAGACTACGATAAAGAGAAGGATCCGAGAAAGGATCACCGTCGACAAAGAGTTTGGAACCTGTATCAACAGGGGTACGGGAAGTTTGCCAATCAAGCATACCAGCACGAGAAAGAAGATCCAGAGTGTACTAACGTTGAGACAAGAAAAGACTAGAGGAGTCATGGATAACAGCAATACCTAAGAAGTGGTGAAGAAGACCTAAATCTGTCATAGAGAATTCCTGGCGAAGAAGAGAGATAATATGATCTAAAAATTATTGTGAGGAAGCTGTGAGGATAATATCATCAACATATAAAAGAAGGTACGCAGTGTTGTTGTTGTGATGAAAGGTGAAGAGTGAAGTGTCAGAACAGGAAGGGGTAAAACCGATGGTTTGAGCATAAATAGAAAAGCGTTGGAACCAGGCACGTGGTGCTTGTTTAAGACCATAAAGAGATTTTTAAAGAAGACAAACATGATTAGAATAGGAGGAATGTTCGAAGCCAAGAGGTTGTTGACAATATACTGTTTCTTGAAGAGAGCCATCAAGAAAAGCATTTTTGACATCTAGTTGATGAATTGGCCAGGAAGAAGAGACGGCGATGCCAAGGACAGTGCGAATAGTGCTGGGCTTGACAACTGGAGAGAAAGTCTCATCATAATCGATGCCGTGTTGCTGAGAGTAACCACGACATACCCATCGAGCCTTATAACGTGCAAGACTCCCATCAGAATTAAATTTATGGCGAAAAACCCATTTTCCCAAAACAATATTTGTATTGGAAGGACGAGGAACTAACTGCCACGTGTTATTCTGCAGAAGGGCATCATATTCATCTTTCATAGCTGCGGCCCAATTAGGATCTAGGAGAGCTGATTTGTAAGATTTGGTTAGAGAGGAAGGAGATAGAGATGCATGAAGATTTAGACGATCTTTTGTAGGTTAACAAAACTTGGACTTGGCACGTGTGCGCATGGTATGATCGTTAGTCGGAGTTGGAACGGGAATAGCATGAGCAGGAGGGGTGGGGGAAATGTGGTGGACGCGTCCGGCGTAGCGGAGGAAGCAGACGTAGGAGATGGCGGTGAAGACTGCGGCGGCAGGATGTCTGCCGCGACAGAGTGTAATGGGTTTTCCTCTGCCGGAACAGAGGTGATGACAGAAGTGGTCGCGGCAGGATCCGCTACCGCGGTAGAGAATTCGGCTGGTTTCGTTGGATAGGTCGGCGGGTGAAAGAAGGTAAGATGATTGCGACAAGAGGGACTAGTGGACGGCGTGGGTGAGTTGGGATTTAATTATTGACGCTCGAAAAAGGGAAAAATGTTTTCAGCGAATGTTACATGACGAGACACATGAACACGACCACTAACAAGATCTAGACAACGATAACCCTTGTGCTCGTTAGAAAAAACCTAGATGGACACACGGGGTAGAGCGCGGGGAAAGTTTGTTAGGAGAAGTGGAGTAGGAGTTTGGGAAACAAAGACAATCGAAGATGCGAACGTCGGAGTAATTTGGATGAGAGAGAAATAAATAGAAGTAAGGAGTAGTTTGTGGGTTAACTTTGGATGGAGGAGTATTGAGTAAATATGTGGCCGTGTGGAGGGCCTCAGCCCAGAACTTCGGAGACATAGAAGATTGAACAAGCAGAGTGCGAATGATGTCATTAAGAGTACGAAGAGGATGCTCGGCTTTGCCGTTTTGAGGGGAGGTATAAGGACATGAGAAGCGCAAGAGAATTCCATATTGTAAAAAGAAAATTTGATTTTTAAAGTTGTCAAATTCATGACCATTATCACATTGGATGAATCTTATAGGGAGGAAAAAGTAGACCCAGACATAGCGCTGAAAGTTAAGGAATATATTATGAACGTCGGATTTTTTATGTAAAGGAAAAGTCCAAACATAATGAGTAAAATCATCAAGAATCACGAGATAATACTTAAAACCAGATACACTTTCTATGGGTGATGTCCAAAGATCACAATGAAGTAATTCAAAAGGAAAAGTACTAGAGGATTGAGAGGAACTAGAGGGAAGGCAAACATGTTTGCCCAATTGACATGACTGACACATAGAAGAATTATGAGAGTCTCTATTACAAGGTATTGAAAAATCACTAAGAAGTGTGGATAACACTTTTTTATTGGGATGGCCGAGACGTTGGTGCCACAGATCAACAGAGGCCACCATAGGTGTTGGAGGAGCAGCGATGGAGCACCATGGAGAGAATATAAATCACCGGAGCTATTGAATCAAGCGATCTCGGCTTTGGTCGGGTACTCTTTCACAGACAAGCCAAAGGGGTCAAACTCAACGAAAACATGATTATCAGTGGTGATTTGGCGAACATAAATCAGATTTTTAATAAGAGCAGGAGCTACAAGAACATCATGAAGAAGCAAGGGCTTAATTGGGGATTGGATTTGAGCCTGACCGACACAGTAAATAGGAATAAAAGATTCATCACCAAGAGTAATAGAAGGAAAAGACGAAGGTGTGCAAGAAGAAAGCAAATTACTCGATGTAGACATATGACGAGAAGCAACAGAATCGAAAATCCAATTCGTACCTGAGTTCCCTTATGCAACAAAGTTGTTCATGGCTTGTAGCTTGGTGATAACCCACAAGTATAGGGGATCGCAATAGTTTTCGAGGGTAGAGTATTTAACCCAAATTTATTGATTCAACACAAGGGGAGCCAAAGAATATTCTCAAGTATTAATAGTTGAGTTGTCAATTCAACCGCACCTGAAAGACTTAATATCTGCAGCAAAGTATTTAGTAGCAAAGTAATATGGAAGTAACGGTAACGATGGCAAAAGTAACAGCATTGGTTTTATAGTGATTATAACAGTGGCAACGGAAAAGTAACTAAGCAGAGATCAATATGTGAAAAGCTCGTAGGCAATGGATTAGTGATGGATAATTATGTTGGATGTGATTCCTCATGTAACAGTTGTAACATAGGGTGACACAGAACTAGCTCCAGTTCATCAATGTAAGGTGGACATGTATTCTGAATATAGTCATACGTGCTTATGGAAAAGAACCTGCATGACATCTTTTGTCCTACCCTCCCGTGGCAGCGGGGTCCTATTGAAAACTAAGGGATATTAAGGCCTCCTTTTAATAGAGTACCAGAACAAAGCATTAACACTTAGTGAATACATGAACTCCTCAAACTATAGTCATCACCGGTAATTGTCCCGATTATTGTCACTTCGGGGTTAACGGATCATAACACATAGTAGGTGACTATTGACTTGCAAGATAGGATCAAGAACTCACATATATTCATGGAAACACAATAGGTTCAGATCTGAAATCATGGCACTCGGGCCCTAGTGACAAGCATTAAGCATAGCAAAGTCATAGCAACATCAATCTCAGAACATAATGGATACTAGGGATCAAACCCTAACAAAACTAACTCGATTACATGATAAATCTCATCCAACCCATCACCGTCCAGCAAGCCTATGATGAAATTACTCATGCACGGAGGTGAGCATCATGAAATTGGTGATGGAGGAAGGTTGATGATTACGATGGCGATGGATTCCCCTCCCCGGAGCCCTGAACGGACTTCAGATCAGCCCTCCCAAGAGAGATTAGGGCTTGGCGGTAGCTCCGTATCGTAAAACACAATGAATCCTTCTCCCTGATTTTTTTCTCCCCGAACGTGAATATATAGAGTTGGAGTTGAGGTCGGTGGAGCATCAGGGGGCCCACAAGACAGGGGGCGCGCCCCAGGGGGGTGGGCGCACCCCCACCCTCGTGGACAGGGTGTGGGCCCCCTGACGTTGATTCTTTCGCCAGTATTTTTTATATATTCCAAAAATATTCTCCGTGAAGTTTCAGGTCATTCCGAGAACTTTTATTTCTGCACAAAAATAACACCATGACAATTCTGCTAAAAACAACGTCAGTCCGGATTAGTTCCATTCAAATAATGCAAGTTAGAGTCCAAAACAAGGTCAAAAGTGTTTGGAAAAGTAGATACGGTGGAGACGTATCAACTCCCCCAAGCTTAAACCTTTGCTTGTCCTCAAGCAATTCAGTTGACAAACTGAAAGTGATAAAGAAAAACTTTTACAAACTCTGTTTGATCTTGTTGTTGTAAATATGTAAAGCCAACATTCAAGTTTTCAGCAAAGATTATGAACTAACCATATTCACAATAACATTTAGGTCTCATGTTTACTCATATCAATGGCATAATCAACTAGCGAGCAATAATAGTAAATCTCAGATGACAACACTTTCTCAAAACAATCATAATATGATATAACAAGATGGTATCTCGCTAGCCCTTTCTGAGACCGCAAAACATAAATGCAGAGCACCTCTGAAGTTCAAGGATTGACTAAACGTTGTAATTCATGGTAAAAGAGATCCAGTCATAGTCATACTCAATGTAAACTAATAGTAATGCATGCAAATGGCAGCGGTGCTCTCCAACTTGTGCTTTTTAATAAGAGGATGATGACTCAATATAAAAGTAAATAGGTAGGCCCTTCTCAGAGGGAAGCATGGATTTGTAGAGGTGCCAGAGCTCAATTTTGAAATAGAGATGAATAATATTTTGAGTGGTATACTTTCATTGTCAACACAACAACCGAGAGATCTCGATATCTTCCATGCTACACACATTATAGGTGGTTCCCAAACAAAATGGTAAAATTTATACTCCCCCTACCACCAACAAACATCAATCCATGGCTTGTCTAAAACAACGGGTGCCTCCAACTAACAACAATCCCGGGGGGAGTTTTGTTTGCAATTATTTTAATTTAAGCATGGGACTGGGCATCCCGGTTACCAGCCATTTTCTCGTGAATGAGGAGCGGAGTTCACTCCTCTTGGGAATAACCCACCTAGCATGGAAGATATATACAACCCTAGTTGATACATGAGCTACTCGAGCATACAAAACAGAATTTCATTTGAAGGTTTAGAGTTTGGCACATACAAATTTACTTGGAACGACAGGTAGATACCGCATATAGGAAGGTATGGTGAACTCATATGGAATAACTTTTGGGGTTTATGGAAGTGGATGCACAAGCAGTATTCCGGCTTAGTACAAGTGAAGGCTAGAAAGAGATTGGGAAGCGACCAGTTAGAGAGCGACAATAGTCATGAACATGCATTAAAATTAATTAACACTGAGTGCAAGCATGAGTAGGATATAATTCACCATGAACATAAATACCATGGAGGCTATGTTGATTTTGTTTCAACTACATGCGTGAGCATGTGCCAAGTCAAGCCACTCGAATCGTTCAAAGGAGGATACCACCCTATCATACCACATCACAACCATTTTAATAGCATGTTGGCACGCAAGGTAAACCATTATAAACTCCTCGCTAATTAAGCATGTCATGAGCAACTATAATCTCTAATTGTCATGGCAAACATGTTTCATTCATAATAGGCTGAATCAGGAACGATGAACTAATCATATTTACAAAAACAAGATAGGTCGAGTTCATACCAGCTTCTCTTATCTCAATCAGTTCATCATATATCGTCATTATTGCCTTTCACTTGCACAACCGAACGGTGTGGATAATAATAATAGTGCACGTGCATTGGACTAAGCTGGAATCTGCAAGCATTCAATACACAGGAGAAGACAAAGGTAATATGGGCCCTTGGTTAAATCAACAATAATGCATATGAGAGCCACTCAACATTTTCATCATGGTCTTCTCCTCTCGACCCCCAAAGAAAAGAAATAAAACTATTTACACGGGAAAGCTCCCAACAAGCAAAAGAAGAACGAGAAATCTTTTGGGATTTTCTTTTAATTACTACTACTATAAGCATGGAAAGTAAACTAGCTAAAAGCTACAACTAATTTTTTTTGTTTTGATTAAGGTTTTCGAACACACAAGAAGAATGCTGGAAAAGAAAATAAACTAGCATGGATATTACAATGAAAAAATATGAGCACCGACAATTGGCATGAGTGTGTGAACATGAATGTAATGTCGGTGAGAGATACGTACTCCCCCAAGCTTAGGCTTTTGGCCTAAGTTGGTCTATGGCCATGGCTAGCTTGGTGGATATCCAAAGTTGTAACTGGGGTCATACTGGGATGCAGCAGCTACTGCCTGACAAGCTGCAGCTTGGAGGCGAGCTGCCTCCATCCTCCTCTCGTACTCGTCCGCCTCCTCCCTGATTATAACATATCTCCTTTTTGCCTGAAAGTCAAAGAAAGTAGGAGCAGGGAGGGCAACATGGACAGTGCGCCGTCTGTCAAAGATTAGTCGATACTGAAGGAACTGATCGCAAACTGGTGGCGAACCATGGCATTATAATCTAGGTAAGCAGGAGGTAACTCAATATCATTTCCATGTATGGGTATATCAAGATAATTAGCTACACGAGTTGCATAAATTCCACCAAACAAATCTCCACTTATGTTGTTGTGATGCAACCTACGTGCAACAATGGCCCCCAAGTTATATTGTTTATCACCTAATACCGCACTTTTGAGGACACTAAGATTTGGAACACACATGTGACAAGCCTCATCTTTACCTTTAATACATCTACCAATGAAGAGAGCAAAATAATGTATGGAAGGGAAATGAATGCTTCCTATGGTAGCTTGTGTGATTTCCCTAGATTCCCCCACAGTGATACTAGCAAGAAAGTCTTTATATTCAGATTTGCGAGGTTCACTAACATTGCTCCACCACGGGAGTTTATAAGCAATATTAAAATCTTCTAGGTCCATGGTATATGATTTATCATAAAGATCAAATAAAACAGTGTGAGAATTGCGCGGGAATGTGAATTTAAACCTTCTCAAAAATGAATCAGTTAGATAGAGGTATTGCCAGCACTTATCTGACACAAAGCTCTCAAGATCAGCGTTACGCACATACGCGTCAAATTCATCCTTGATGCTTGCCTGGACCATGAACTCCTCTGATGGCCATTCGAAAGGCCGCACTTGAGCTTCCCTTGGTAGTTCATTGTTCGGCTCACGTATCACAAGCCTCGGTCCTTGCTTCCTTGAGGAACCACCTTGTTACATTTTCCTAAACATTTTTCTTCCTCTGAAAAATTTCTGAAATTTTTAGTGACTCAAAATAAAAGTGAATCAAACTCAACAAGATTGATAGCAATTACTCCTACAAGTGCCTAGAGGCCATAGCATGCATTAAAACTACTTTTGACCACATAAATTTGACATGCAAGCGCAAGAATAGGGTCACCTAGGCAGCAAAAATTTGCAATAAATAAAGCACTAGAACAAAAACTAATTTGACCATTGGAGGAGTCACATACCGAAGAACAATCCCCCAAAGCAGTTTTGTGAATGGAGCTTTGAGCTAGGAGATAAAAAATGGCAGCAAGATGAGCCTGAACACGAGTTTGAGATAGTGGATGATTTTTTCTGGAGGAAGACGAAGTGTGTGGGTGCAAGAATAAGTGGAGGGGGCCCACGTGGGGTCCACGAGGCAGGGGCACGCCCCAGGGAGGTGGGCGTGCCCTGGACCCTCATGGCCAGGTGGTGAGGCCCCCTGGTATGTTCTTAGTGCCAATAATTCTTAAATATTCTACCAAAAAATCATCTAAAATTTTCAGGGAATTTGGAGAACTTTTATTTTCGGAGTATTTTTTAATGCAAGGATAATTCAGAAAACAGACAGAAAATATTATTTTTGCTTTATTTAATCTAAATAACAGAAAGTAAAAAGAGGGTACAGAGAGTTGTTCTTTCTAACTTCATCCATCTCATGCTCATCAAAAGGAATCCACTAACAATGTTGATCAAGTCTTGTTAACAAACTCTTTTTGAATAACATGAAACCGGAGAATTTTCGAATAACACTAAGTTACCTCAACGGGGATATGCACATCCCCAACAATAAGAATATCATATTTCTTCTTGGGAGTAGGAAGAGGGAATTCAAAACCTCCAATAGTAATTGTTGGAATTTTTCCAATAGAATTGATACTGTGGACTTGAGGTTGTTTCCTCGGAAAGTGTACCGTATGCTCATTACCATTAACATGAAAAGTGACATTGCCTTTGTTGCAATCAATAACAGCCCCGACAGTAATCAAAAAGGGTCTACCAAGGATAATTGACATACTATCATCCTCGGGAATATCAAGAATAACAAAGTCTGTTAAAACAGTAATGTTTGCAACCACAACAGGCACATCCTCACAAATACCGACTGGTATAACAGTTGATTTATCGGTCATTTGCAAAGATACTTCAGTAGGTGTCAACTTATTCAAATCAATTCTACTATATAAAGAGAGAGGCATAACACTAACACCGGCTCCAAGATCACATAAAGCAGTTTTAACATAGTTTCTTTTAATGGGGCATGGTATAGTTGGTACTCCTGGATCTCCTTGTTTCTTAGGTATTCCACCTTTAAAAGTATAATTAGCAAGCATGGTGGAAATTTCAGCTTTCGGTATCTTTCTTTTATTTGTAACAATATCTTTCATATACTTAGCATAAGGATTCATTTTAAGCATATCATTCAAACACATGCGCAAAAAGATAGGTCTAATCATTTCAGCAAAGCGCTCAAAATCCTCACCATCCTTTTTCTTGGATGGTTTAGGAGGAAAAGGCATGGGTTTTTGAACCCATGGTTCTCTTTCTTTACCGTGCTTCCTAGCAACAAAGTCTCTCCTATCATAACGTTGTCGAGGCACGAGGACGGGCGCGCCGGTGTGAGGGCGAGCACCGGGCTTCCAGCCACCGGTATAGGCAGGCGGGGCACCGTATGGCGTAGGGGCGGACAAAGTGTGGACTTTGGTTGACTCGCCCGATGATCGACAAGACATAGAGAATGAATGGATCTTCAAGAAGAAGACTGACGCTGACGGTAATATTATTGTCTACAAAGCTCGACTTGTTGCAAAAGGTTTCTTGACAAGTTCAAGGAGTTGACTACAATGAGACCTTCTCACCCATAGCGATGCTTAAGTCCGTCCGAATCATGTTAGCAATTGCCGCATTTTATGATTATGAAATTTGGCAACTGGATGTCAAAACTGCATTCCTTAATGGATATCTTAAAGAAGAGTTGTATATGATGCAACCAGAAGGTTTTGTTGATCCAAAAGGTGCTAACAAAGTGTGCAAGCTCCAGCGATCCATTTATGGACTGGTGTAAGCCTCTCGGAGTTGGAATATACGCTTTGATAGTGTGATCAAAGCATATGGTTTTATACCGATTTTTGGAGAAGCCTGTATTTACAAGAAAGTGAGTGGGAGCTCTGTAGCATTTCTGATATTATATGTAGATGACATATTGCTGATTGGAAATAATACTGAATTTCTAAATAGCATAAAAGGATACTTGAATAAGAATTTTTCAATGGAAGACCTCGGTGAAGCTGCTTATATATTAGGCATCAAGATCTATAGAGATAGATCAAGACGCTTAATTGGACTTTCACAAAGCACATACCTAGATAAAGTTTTGAAGAAGTTCAAAATGGATCAAGCAAAGAAAGGGTTCTTGCCTGTGTTACAAGGTGTGAAATTGAGTCAGACTCAATGCCCGACCACTGCAGAAGATAGAGAGAAAATGAAAGTCATTCCCTATGCTTCAGCCATAGGTTCTATCATGTATGCAATGCTGTGTACCAGACCTGATGTGTGCCTTGCTATTAGTTTAGTAGGG
The DNA here is from genome assembly GCF_003073215.2 of Triticum urartu. Taxonomy (NCBI): domain Eukaryota; kingdom Viridiplantae; phylum Streptophyta; class Magnoliopsida; order Poales; family Poaceae; genus Triticum; species Triticum urartu. The sequence goes on from NC_053025.1 coordinate 111,409,090, forward strand.
AGGTACCAAAGTAATCCAGGAGTGGATCACTGGACAACGGTCAAGAACATCTTGAAATACCTGAAAAGGACTAAGGATATGTTTTCGTTTATGGAGGTGACAAAGAACTCGTCGTAAATGGTTACGTCGATGCAAGCTTTGACACTGGTCCGGATGACTCTAAGTCACAAACCGCATACGTATTTTTATTAAATTGTGGAGCTGTCAGTTGGTGCAGTTCCAAGCAAAGCGTCGTGGTGGGATCTACGTGTGAAGCGGAGTACATAGTTGCTTCAGAAGCAGCAAATGAAGGAGTCTGGATGAAGGAGTTCATATCCGATCTAGGTGTCATACCTAGTGCATCGGGTCCAATGAAAATCTTTTCTGACAATACTGGTGCAATTGCCTTGGCAAAGGAATCCATATTTCACAAGAGAACCAAGCACATCAAGAGACACTTCAATTCCATCCGCGATTAAGCCAAGGAGGGAGACATAGAGATTTTCAAGATACATACGGATCTGAATGTTGAAGAACCGTTGACTAAGCCTCTCTCACGAGCAAAACATGATCAGCACCAAGACTCCATGGGTGTTAGAATCATTACAATGTAATCTAGATTATTGACTCTAGTGCAAGTGGGAGACTGAAGGAAATATTCCCTAGAGGCAATAATAAAGTTGTTATTTATATTTCCTTATATCATGATAAATGTTTATTATTCATGCTAGAATTGTATTAACCGAAAACTTAGTACATGTGTGAATACATAGACAAACAGAGTTTCACTAGTATGCCTCTACTTGACTAGCTCGTTGAATCAATGATGGTTATGTTTCCTGACCATAGACATGAGTTGTCATTTGATTAGCGGGATCACATCATTAGAGAATGATGTGATTGACTTGACCCATCTGTTAGCTTAGCACGATGATCGTTTAGTTTGTTGCTATTGCTTTCTCCATAACTTATACATGTTCCTATGACGATGAGATCATGCAACTTCCGAATACCGGAGGAACACTTTGTGTGCTATCAAACGTCACAACATAACTGGGTGACTATAAAGATGCTCTACAGGTGTCTCAGATGGTGTTTGTTGAGTTGGCATAGATCGACATTAGGATTTGTCACTCCGTGTATCGGAGAGGTATCTCTGGGCCCTCTCGGTAATGCACATCACTATAAGCCTTGCAAGTAATGTGACTAATGATTTAGTTAAGGGATGTTGCATTATGGAACGAGTAAAGAGACTTGCCGGTAACGAGATTGAACAAGTTATTGAGATACCGACGATCGAATCTCGGGCAAGTAACATACCAATGACAAAGGGAACAACGTATGTTGTTATGCGGTTTGACCGATAAAGATCTTTGTAGAATATGTAGGAACCAATATGAGCATCCAGGTTCCACTATTGGTTATTGACTGGAGATGAGTCTCGGTCATGTGTACATAGTTCTCGAACCCATAGGGTCCGCACGCTTAACGTTCGGTGACGATCGATATTATGAGTTTATGTGTTTTGTTGTACCGAAGGTAGTTCAGAATCTTGGATATGATCACGGACATGACGAGGACTCTTAGAATGGTTGAGACATAAAGATCGATATATTGGAAGCCTATGTTTGGACATCAGAATGGTTTCGGGTGAGTTCGGTTATTTACCGGAGTACCGGGGGTTTACCGGAACCCCCTGGGGAGTATATGGGCCTTATTGGGCCTTAGTGGAATAGAGGAGAGGAAGGCCAAGGTGGAGGGCGCGCCCCCCTAGCCCAATCCGAATTGGGTGGGGGGCCGGCCCCCCTTCCTTCCCTCTCTCTCCCCTTCCTTCGCTCCTACTCCAACTAGGGAAAGGGGGGAATCCTACTCCCGGTGGGAGTAGGACTCCCCATAGGGCGCGCCATAGAGAGTGTCGGCCCTCCCCTCCTCCACTCCTTTATATACGAGGGAGAGGGCACCCCATAGACACACAAGTTGATCTCTTAGCCGTGTGCGGTGCCCCCTCCACAGATTTCCACCTCGGTTATATCGTTGTAGTACTTAGGTGAAGCTCTGCATCTGTAACTTCATCATCACCGTCATCACGCCGTCGTGCTGATGAAGCTCTTCCCCGACACTCAGTTGGATCTAGAGTTCATGGGACGTCACCGAGCTGAACGTGTGCAGATCACGGAGGTGTCGTACCTTCGGTGCTAGGATCGGTCGGATCGTGAAGACGTACGACTACATCAACCGCGTTGTCATAACGCTTCCTCTTATGGTCTACGAGGGTACGTGGACAACACACTTGAAGCAAATATGCCCTAGAGGCAATAATAAAGTTGTTATTTATATTTCCTTACATTATGATAAATATTATTATTCATGCTAGAATTGTATTAACCAGAAACTTAGTACATGTGTGAATACATAGAGAAATAGAGTGTCACTAGTATGCCTCTACTTGACTAGCTCGTTGAATCAATGATGGTTATGTTTCCTGACCATTAGACATGAGTTGTCATTTGATTAATGGGATCACATCATTAGAGAATGATGTGATCGACTTGACCCATCCGTTAGCTTAGCACGATGATCGTTTAGTTTGTTGCTATTGCTTTCTCCATAACTTATACATGTTCCTATGACTATGAGATCATGCAACTCCCGAATACCGGAGGAACACTTAGTATGCTATCAAACGTCACAACATAACTGGGTGACTATAAAGATGCTCTACAGGTGTCTCCGATGGTGTTTGTTGAGTTGGCATAGGTCGAGATTAGGATTTGTCACTCCGAGTAACGGAGAGGTATCTCTAGGCCCTCTGGGTAATGCACATCACTATAAGCCTTGAAAGCAATGTGACTAATGAGTTAGTTATGGGATGATGCATTAAAGAACGAGTAAAGAGACTTGCCAGTAACGAGATTGAAATAGGTATTGAGATACCGACGATTGAACCTCGGGCAAGTAACATACCGATGACAAAGGGAACAACGTATATCGTTATGTGGTTTGACCGATAAAGTTCTTTGTAGAATATGTGGGAGCCAATATGAACATCCAGGTTCCGCTATTGGTTATTTATCGGAGACATGTCTCGGTCATGCCTACATAGTTCTCGAACCCGTAGGGTCCTCACGCTTAACGTTCGGTGACGATCGGTATTATGAGTTTATGTGTTTTGATGTACCTAAGGTAGTTCGGTGTCCCAGATATGATCACGGACATGACAAGGAGTCTCGAAATGGCCGAGACATAACGATTAATATATTGGACGGCTATTTCGGACACAGGAAGTGTTCCGGGTGATTTCGGGGAAAACCGGAGTGCCGGGGGTTACCGGAACCCCCCCGGGGAAAGTTGGGCCTTCATGGGCCATAGGGAAGAGGGGAGGCAGCCCACAATGGTCAGCCGCGCCCCTCCCTATAGGGAGTCCGAATTGGAGTAGGGAGGGGGGCGTGCGCCCCCCTTTCCTTCTCCTCTTCCTCTCCCTTCCTTCCCCTCCTAGTTGGACTAGGAAAAGGGGAGTCCTACTCCTACTAGGAGGAGGACTCCTCCCCTCCTTGGCGTGTCCTAGGGCCTGCCGGCCTCCCCCTTGCTCCTTTATATACGGGGGCAGGGGGCACCCTAGAACACACAAGTTGATTGTTTCCAGCCGTGTGCGGTGCCCCCCTCCACCATAATCCACCTCGGTCATATTGTCGTAGTGCTTAGGCGAAGCCCTGCGCCGGTAGCTTCATCATCACCATCATCACGCCGTCGTGCTGATGGAGCTCTCCCTCGAAACTCAGCTGGATCGAGAGTTCGTGGGACGTCACCGAGCTGAACGTGTGCAGATCGCGGAGGTGCCGTACTTTCGGTACTAGGATCGTGAAGACGTACATCAACCGCATTATCATAACGCTTCCGCTTACGGGCTACGAGGGTACGTGGACAACACTCTTCCCATCTTGTTGCTATGCATCACCATGATAGATCTTGCGTGTGCGTAGGAATTTTTTTGAAATTACTGCGTTCCCCAACAGTGGCATCCGAGCCAGGTCTATGCGTAGATGTTATATGCACGAGTAGAACACAAAGGAGTTGTGGGCGTGGGTATATACATATTGCTTGCCATCACTAGTTGATTCTTGATTCAGCGGTATTGTTGGATGAAGCGGCCCGGACCGACATTGCGTGTACGCTTACGCGAGACTGGTTCTACCAACGTGCTTCACACACAGGTGCCTGGTGGGTGTCAGTTTATCCAACTTTAGTTGAATCGGTTTCAATGAATAGGGTTCTTTCTTGAAGATCAAAAAGCAATCACTATACCGTGTTATGGTTTTTGATGCGTAGGTAAGAACAGTTCTTGCTCAGCCCGTAGCAGCCACATAAAACTTGCAACAACAAAGGAGAGGACGTCTAACTTGTTTTTGCAGGGCATGTTGTGATGTGATATGGTCAAGACATGATGCTAAATTTTATTGTATGAGATGATCATGTTTTGTAACACAGTTATCGGCAACTGACAGGAGCCATATGGTTGTCGCTTTATTGTATGAAATGCAATCGCCATGTAATTGCTTTACTTTATCACTAAGCGGTAGCGATAGTCGTAGTAGCAATAGTTGGCGAGACGACAACGATGCTTTGATGGAGATCAAGGTGTCAAGCCGGTAACGATGGTGATCATGACAGTGGTTTGGAGATGGAGATCAAAGACACAAGATGATGATGGCCATATCATATCACTTCTATTGATTGCATGTGATGTTTATCCTTTATGCATCTTATTTTTCTTAGTTTAGCGGTAGCATTATAAGATGATCTCTCACTAAATTTCAAGGTACAAGTGTTCTCCCTGAGTATGCACCGTTGCTACAGTTCTTCGTGCCGAGACACCACGTGATGATCGGGTGTGATAAGCTCTACGTTCACATACAACGGGTGCAAGCCAATTTTGCACACGCAGAATACTCGGGTTAAACTTGACGAGCCTAGCATATGCAGATATGGCCTCGGAACACTAAGACCGAAAGGTCGAGCGTGAATCATATAGTAGATATGATCAACATAGTGATGTTCACCATTGAAAACTACTCCATCTCACGTGATGATCGGACATGGTTTAGTTGATATGGATCACGTGATCACTTAGATGATTAGAGAGATGTCTATCTAAGTGGGAGTTCTTAAGTAATTTGATTAATTGAACTTTAATTTATCATGAACTTAGTACCTGATAGTATTTTGCATGTCTATGTTGTTGTAGATAGATGGCCTGTGCTGTTGTTCCGTTGAATTTTAATGCGTTCCTAGAGAAAGCAGATGATGGTAGAAACTACACGGATTGGGTCTATAACTTGAAGATTATCCTCATTGCTGCACAAAAGTATTAAGTCCTGGAAGCACCGCTAGGTGCCAAACCCGCTGCAGGAGCAACGCCAGATGTTGTGAACACCTGGCAGAGCAAAGCTGATGACAACTCGATAGTTTAGTGTGCCATGCTTTACGGCTTAGAAACGGGACTTCAACGACGTTTTGAACGTCATGGAGCATATGAGATGTTCCAGGAGTTGAAGTTAATATTTCAAGAAAATGCCCGGATTGAGAGATATGAAGTCTCCAATAAGTTCTATAGCTGCAAAATGGAGGAGAATAGTTCTGTCAGTGAACATATACTCAGAATGTCTGGGTACCACAACCACTTGACTCAGCTGGGAGTTAATCTTCCTAATGATAGTGTCATTGACAGAGTTCTTCAATCTCTGCCACCAAGCTACAAGAGCTTCGTGGTGAACTACAATATGCAAGGGATGGATAAGACAATTCCTGAGCTCTTTGCAATGCTAAAGGCTGCGGAGGTAGAAATCAAGAAGGAGCATCAAGTGTTGATGGTCAACAAGACCACTAGTTTCAAGAAAAAGGGTAAAGGGAAGAAGGGGAACTTCAAGAAGAACAACAAGCCAGTTGCTGCTCAAGTGAAGAAACCCAAGTCTAGACCTAAGCCTGAAACTGAGTTGTTCTACTACAAAGGGACTGGTCACTGGAAGCGGAACTGCCCCAAGTATTTGGCGGAGAAGAAGGATGGCAAAGTGAAAGGTATATTTGATATACTTGTTATTGATGTGTACCTTACTAATGCTCGCAGTAGTGCCTGGGTATTTGATACTGGTTCAGTTGCTAACATTTGCAACTCGAAACAGGGGCTACAGATTAAGCGAAGATTGGCTAAGGACGAGGTGATGATGCACGTGGGAAATGGTTCCAAAGTCGATGTGATTACCGTCGGCACACTACCTCTACATCTACCTTCGGGATTAGTTTTAGACCTAAATAATTGTTATTTGGTGCCAGCATTGAGCATGAACATTATATCTGGATCTTGTTTGATGCTAGACGATTATTCATTTAAATCAGAGAATACTGGTTGTTCTATTTATATGAGTAATATCTTTTATGGTCACGCACCCTTGATGAGTGGTCTATTTTTACTAAATCTTGATAGTGACACACATATTCATAGTATTGAAGCCAAAAGATGCAAAGTTGATAATGATAGTGCAACTTATTTGTGGCACTGCCATTTGGGTCATATTGGTGTAAAGCGCATGAAGAAACTCCATTCTGATGGACTTCTGAAATCACTTGATTATGAATCACTTGGTACTTGTGAACCATGCCTTATGGGCAAGATGACTAAAACTCCGTTCTCCGGAACAATGGAGTGAGCAACAGAGTTATTGGAAATCATACATACTGATGTATGTGGTCCAATTAACATTGAGGCTCGCGGAAGATATCGTTATTTTCTCACCTTCACAGATGATTTGAGAAGATATGGGTATATCTACTTGATGAAACATAAGTCTAAAACATTTGAAAAGTTCAAAGAATTTCAGAGTGAAGTGGAAAATCATCGTAACAAGAAAATAAAGTTTCTACGATCTGATTGTGGAGGAGAATATTTGAGTTACGAGTTTGGTCTTCATTTGAAACAATGTGTAATAGTTTTGCAACTCACACCACCCGGAACACCATAGCGTAATGGTGTGTCCGAACGTCATAATCATACTTTACTAGATATGGTGCAATCTATGATGTCTCTTACTGATTTACCGCTATCATTTTGGGGTTATGCTTTAGAGACGGCTGCATTCACGTTAAATAGGGCACCATCTAAATCCGTTGAGACGACACCTTATGAACTGTGGTTTGGCAAGAAACCCAAGTTGTCGTTTCTTAAAGTTTGGGATTGCGATGCTTATTGAAAAAGCTTCAACCTGATAAGCTCGAACCCAAATCGGAGAAATGTGTCTTCATAGGATACCCAAAGGAGACTGTTGGGTACACCTTCTATCACAGATCCAAAGGCAAGATATTCGTTGCTAAGAATGGAACCTTTCTAGAGAAGGAGTTTCTCTCGAAAGAAGTGAGTGGGAGGAAAGTAGAACTTGATGAGGTAATTGTACCTGCTCCCTTATTGGAATGTAGTTCATCACTGAAATCAGTTCCAGTGATTCCTACACCAGTAAGTGAGGAAGCTAATGATGATGATCATGAAACTTTTGATCAAGTTACTACCAAACCTCGTAGGTCAACTAGAGTAAGATCCGCACCAGAGTGGTACTGTAATCTTGTTCTGGAAGTCATGTTATTGACCATGACGAACCTACGAACTATGAGGAAGCGACGATGAGCCCAGATTCCGCAAAATGGCTTGAGGCCATGAAATCTGAGATGGGATCCATGTATGATAACAAAGTGTGAACTTTGGTTGACTTGCCTGATGATCGGTAGGCCATAGAGAATAAATGGATCTTCAAGAAGAAGACTGACGCTGACGGTAATATTACTTTCTACAAATCTCGAGTTGTTGCAAAAGGTTTTCGACAAGTTCAAGGAGTTGACTACAATGAGACCTTCTCACCCATAGCGATGCTTAAGTCCATCCGAATCATGTTAGCAATTGCCGCATTTTATGATTATGAAATTTGGCAAATGGATGTCAAAACTGCATTCCTTAATGGATATCTTAAAGAAGAGTTGTAGATGATGCAACCAGAAGGTTTTGTCGATCCAAAAGGTGCTAACAAAGTGTGCAAGCTCCAGCGATCCATTTATGGACTGGTACAAGCCTCTTGGAGTTGGAATATACGCTTTGATAGTGTGATCAAAGCATATGGTTTTATACCGATTTTTGGAGAAGCCTGTATTTACAAGAAAGTGAGTGGTAGCTCTGTAGCATTTCTAATATTATATGTGGATAACATATTGTTGATCGGAAATGATACTGAATTTATGAATAGCATAAAAGAATACTTGAATAAGAATTTTTCAATGGAAGACCTCGGTGAAGCTGCTTATATATTGGGCATCAAGATCTATAGAGATAGTTCAAGACGCTTAATTGGACTTTCACAAAGCACATACCTTGATAAATTTTTGAAGAAGTTCAAAATGGATCAGGCAAAGAAAGGGTTCTTGCTTGTATTACAAGGTGTGAAGTCTAGTCAGACTCAATGCCCGACCACTGCAGAAGATAGAGAGAAAATGGAAGTCATTCCCTATGCTTCAGCCATAGGTTCTATCATGTATGCAATGCTGTGTACCAGACCTGATGTGTGCCTTGCTATTAGTTTAGCAGGGAGGTACCAAAGTAATCCAGGAGTGGATCATTGGACTGCGATCAAGAACATCCTGAAATACCTGAAAAGGACTAAGGATATGTTTCTCCTATATGGAGGTGACAAAGAGCTCGTCGTAAATGGTTATGTCGATGCAAGCTTTGACACTGATACAAATGACTCTAAGTTACAAACCAGATACGTGTTTTTATTAAAAGGTGGAGTGTCAGTTGGTGCAGTTCCAAGCAGAGCGTCGTGGCAAGATCTATGTGTGAAGCGGAGTACATAGCTGCTTCGGAAGCAGCAAATGAAGGCGTCTGGATGAAGGAGTTCATATTCGATCTAGGTGTAATACCTAGTGCATCGAGTCCAATGAAAATCTTTTGTGACAATACTGGTGAAATTGCCTTGCAAAGGAATCAGATTTCACAAGAGAACCAAGCACATCAAGAGAAGCTTCAATTCCATCCGCGATCAAGTCAAGGAGGGAGACATAGAGATTTGCAAGGTACATACAGATCTGAATGGTGTAGACCCGTTGACTAAGCCTCTCTCACGAGCAAAACATGATCAACACTAAGAGTCCATGGGTGTTAGAATCATTACAATGTAATCTAGATTATTGACTCTAGTGCAAGTGGGAGAGTGAAGGAAATATGCCCTAGAGGCAATAATAAAGTTGTTATTTATATTTCCTTATATCATGGTAAATGTTTATTATTCATGCTAGAATTGTATTAACTGGAAACTTAGTACATGTGTGAATACATAGACAAACAGAGTGTCACTAGTATGCCTCTACTTGACTAGCTCGTTGAATCAATGATGGTTATGTTTCCTGACCATAGACATGAATTGCCATTTGATTAATGGGATAACATCATTAGAGAATGATGTGATTGACTTGACCCATCCGTTAGCTTAGCAGATGATCATTTAGTTTGTTGCTATTGCTTTCTCCATAACTTATACATGTTCCTATGACGATGAGATCATCCAACTCCCGAATACCGGAGGAACACTTAGTATGCTATCAAACGTCACAGCATAACTTGGTGACTATAAAGATGCTCTACAACTATCTCCGATGGTGTTTGTTGAGTCGGCATAGATCGAGATTAGGATTTTTCACTCCGAGTATCGGAGAGGTATCTCTGGGCCTTCTCGGTAATGCACATCACTATAAGCTTGCAAGCAATGTGACTAATGAGTTAGTTACGGGATGATGCATTAAAGAACGAGTAAAGAGACTTGCCGGTAACGAGATTGAACTATGTATCGAGATACCGACGATCGAATCTCGGGCAAGTAACATTCCCATGACAAAGGGAACAATATATATCGTTATGCGGTTTGACCGATAAAGATCTTTGTAGAATATGTGGGAGCCAATTTGAACATCCAGGTTCTGCTATTGGTTATTTATTGGAGACATGTCTCAGTCATGTCTACATAGTTCTCGAACCCGTAGGGTCCGCACGCTTAACGTTCGGTGACGATCGGTATTATGAATTTATGTGTTTTGATGTACTGAAGGTAGTTCGGAGTCCCAGATATGATCAAAGACGTGACGAGGAGTCTCAAAATGGTCGATACATAAAGATTGATATATTGGACGGCTATATTCGGACACAGGAAGTGTTCCAGGTGATTTCAGAGAAAACCGGAGTGCTCGAGGTTTACCAAACCCCCCCCAAGGGAAAGTTGGGTCTTCATGGGCCATGATACGTCCATTTTGCATCATGCTTTTATATCGATATTTATTGCATTATGGACTGTTATTCCACTTTATGTCACAATACTTATGGCTATTCTCTCTTATTTTACAAGGTTTACATAAGGAGGAAGAATGCCGGCAGCTGGAATTCTGGGCTGGAAAAGGAGCAAATATTAGAGACCTATTCTGCACAACTCCAAAAGTCCTGAAACTCCACGGAACATCTTAAAATAAATAAAGAAAAATCCTCGCCAAAGATGAAGGCCATGGGGACCACACCCTGCTCACGAGGGTGGGGGGCGGGCCCCCCCTAGGGCGCCCCTACCTCGTGGGCCCCCTGGTGGCTCTCCGACGTCCATATTCTCCTATATGAGGTCTTTCGATGAGAAAAAAATAAGAAGGAATTTTTTGGGACGAGACTCCGCCGCCACGAGGCGGAACCTTGGCGGATCCAATCTAGAGCTCCGGCAGAGCTGTTCTACCGGGGATACTTCCCTCCGGGAGGGGGAAATCATCACCATCATCATCACCAACGCTCCTCTCATCGGGAGAGGGCAATCTCCATCAACATCTTCACCAGCACCGTCTCATCTCCAAACCCTAGTTCATCTCTTGTATCCAATTCTTGTCTCAAAGTACGGGATTGGTGCTAGTAGGTTGCTAGTAGTGTTGATTACTCCTTGTAGTTGATGCTAATTGATTTATTTGGTGGAAGATCATATGTTCAGATCCTATACGCATATTATTACCCCTTTGATTATGAACATGAATATGCTTTGTGAGTAATTACGTTTGTTCCTGAGGACAAGGGAGAAGTCTTGCTATTAGTAGTCATGTGAATTTGGTATTCGTTTGATATTTTGATAAGATGTATGTTGTCTAGCCTCTAGTGGTGTTATGTGAACGTCGACTACATAACACTTCACCATTATTTGGGCCTAGAGGAAGGCATTGGGAAGTAATAAGTAGATGATGGGTTGCTAGAGTGACAGAATCTTAAACCCTAGTTTATGCGTTGCTTCGTAAGGGGCTGATTTGGATCCACATGTCTCATGCTATGGTTAGGTTTACCTTAATACTTTTGTTGTAGTTGTGGATGCTTGCAATAGAGGTTAATCATAAGTGGGATGCTTGTTCAAGTAAGAATAGCACCCAAGCACCGGTCCACCCACATATCAAATTATCAAAGTATCGAACGCAAATCATATGAACGTGATGAAAACTAGCTTGACGATATTCCCATGTGTCCTCGGGAGCGCTTTTCCTATTATAAGAGTTTGTTCCGGCTTGTCCTTTGCTACAAAAAGGATTGGGCCACCTCTCTGCACTTTATTTACTTTTGTTACTTGTTGCTCGTTACAATTTATCTTATCACAAAACTATCGGTTACCACTTATTTCAGTACTTGCAGAGAATACCTTGCTGAAAACCGCTTATCATTTCCTTCTGCTCCTCGTTGGGTTCGACACTCTTACTTATCGAAAGGACTACGATAGATCCCCTATACTTGTGGGTCATCAAGACTCTTTTCTGGCGCCGTTGCCGGGGAGTGTAGCGCCTTTGGTAGGTGGAATTTGGTAAGGAAAAATTTATATAGTGTGCTGAAATTTACTGTCACTTGTTACTATGGAAAGTAATTCTCTGAGGGGCTTGTTCGGGGTATCTTCACCCCGTCCAGTAGAGCAAAGAGTTGCTCCTCAACCTACTGAACCTATTGAAAATGAAACTCCTTTTGAATTTCCTTCGGGTATGATGGAAAAACTGCTAGCTAACCCTTTTACTGGAGATGGAACAAAGCATCCTGATGAGCACTTAATATATGTGGATGAAGTTTGTGGATTATTTAAGCTTGCAGGTATACCCGATGATGTTGCTAAGAAGAAGGTCTTCCCTTTATCTTTGAAGGGAGACGCATTGATATGGTATAGGCTATGTGATGATATGAGATCATGGGACTATAAAAGATTGAAGTTGGAATTTCATCAGAAGTATTACCCTATGCATCTTGTTCATCATGATCGCAATTATATATATAATTTCTGGCCTCGCGAAGGAGAAAGCATCGCTCAAGCTTGGGGGAGGCTTAAATCAATGTTATATTCATACCCCAATCATGAGCTCTCAAGAGAAATGATCATTCAAAATTTTTATGCTTGGCTTTCTGAAAACAATCACACCATGCTCGATACTTCTTGTGCTGGCTCTTTTATGATGAAGACTATTGAATTTAAATGTAATTTTTTGGATAGAATTAAACGCAACTCTGAAGATTGGGACCTCGATGAAGGTAAGGAGTCAGGTATGACACCTAAGTTTGATTGTGTTAAATCTTTTATGGATACCGATATTTTCTGTAAGTTTAGCACTAAATATGGACTTGACTCTGAGATAGTAGCTTCTTTCTGTGAATCTTTTGCTACTTATGTTGATCTCCCTAAGGAGAAGTGGTTTAAATATCATCCTCCCATAGAAGTAAAAGTAGCCGCACCTATTAAAGTTGAAGAAAATACTGTCACTTATAATGATCCTATTGTTCCTACTTCTTATGTTGAGAAACCACCTTTCCCTGTTAGAAAAAAGGGTCATGCTAAAGCTTCAACTATTGTTCGTAAAAGCAATATTAGAACTTATACACCTCCTGAGCAAGTTAAAGTAGAACCTAATATTACTATTGTTAAAAATCTCTTGTCTGATAATATTGATGGGCATGTTATTCAGTTCGAAGGTGAAACTACTAGAATTGCTAACCCTTGTGCTAAAGATAAACATAGACCTGTGGTAGGCGTGCCTGTTATTTCTGTTAAAATAGGAGATCATTGTTATCATGGCTTATGTGATATGGGTGCTAGTGCTAGTGTTATACCTATTGACTTATACAAAGAAATTAAGAATGAAATTGCACCTGCTAAGTTAGAAGGTATTGATGTCACAATTAAACTTGCCAATAGAGATACTATTTCACCAATTAGAATTGTTAGAGATGTTGAAGTCTTGTGTGGGAAAACTAAATATCCTGCTGATTTTCTTGTTCTTACTTCTCCGCAAGATAGCTTTTGCCCCATTATATTTGGTAGACCCTTCTTAAATACTGTCAATGCTACCATAGATTGCACAAAGAATGTTGTTACTATTGGCTTGGATGATATGGTTCATGAGTTTAATTTCTCTAAATTTAGTAAACAACATCATGAGGAAGAATTACCTAGTAAGGATGAAATTATTGGTCTTGCTTCTATTGCCATACCTCCTAGTGATCCTTCAGAACACTATTTGCTAGACCATGAAAATGATATGTTCATGAATGAAAGAAGGGAAATAGATGAAGTATTCTTTAAACAGGAACCTATTCTGCAACACAATTTGCCTGTTGAAATTTTAGGGGATCCTCCTCCACCCAAGGGCGATCCCGTGTTTGGGCTTAAACCTTTGCCTGATAATCTTAAATATGCTTATCTTGATGAAAAGAAGATATATCCTGTTATTATTAGTGCTAACCTTTCAGAGCATGAAGAAGAAAGATTATTGAAAACTCTGAAGAAGCATCATGCTGCTATTGGATATACTCTTGATGATCTTAAGGGCATTAGTCCCACTCTATGTCAACATAAAATAAATTTGGAGGCAGATGCCAAACCAGTTCATGATCCTCAACGATGTCTGAATCCTAAAATGAAAGAAGTGGTAAGAAAAGAAATACTAAAGCTTCTGGAGGCAGGTATAATCTATCCCGTTGCTGATAGTGAATGGGTAAGTCCTGTCCATTGTGTCCCTAAGAAGGGAGGTATTAGTGTTGTTCCTAATGATAAAGATGAATTGATTCCACAAAGAATTATCACAGGTTATAGGATGGTAATTGATTTCCGCAAATTAAATAAAGCTACTAAGAAAGATCATTACCCCTTACCTTTTATTGATCAAATGCTAGAAAGATTATGCAAACATACACACTATTGCTTTCTAGATGGTTATTCTGGTTTCTCTCAAATACTTGTGTCGGCTAGAGATCAATCAAAGACTACTTTTACATGCCCTTTTGGTATTTTTGCTTATAGACGTATGCCTTTTGGTTTATGTAATGCACCTGCTACCTTTCAAAGATGCATGATGGCTATATTCTTTGACTTTTGTGAAAAGATTTGTGAGGTTTTCATGGACGACTTTTCCGTCTATGGTTCCTCTTGTGATGATTGCTTGAGCAATCTTGATCGAGTTTTGCAGAGATGTGAAGAAACTAATCTTGTCTTGAATTGGGAAAAGTGCCACTTTATGGTTAATGAAGGTATTGTCTTGGGGCATAACGTTTCTGAAAGAGGTATTGAAGTTGATAAAGCCAAGGTTGATGCTATTGAAAAGATGCCATGTCCCAAGGACATCAAAGGTATAAGAAGTTTCCTTGGTCACGCCAGATTTTATAGGAGGTTCATTAAGGACTTCTCAAAAATTTCTCGGCCCCTGACTAATTTATTGCAAAAAGATATACCATTTGTCTTTGATGATGATTGTGTAGAAGCATTTGAAATACTTAAGAAAGCATTAGTCTCTGCACTTGTTGTTCATCCACCTGATTGGAATTTACCCTTTGAAATTATGTGTGATGCTAGTGATTATGCTGTAGGTGCTGTTCTAGGGCAAAGAGTTGATAAGAAATTAAATGTTATTCATTATGCTAGTAAGACTCTAGACAATGCTCAAAGAAATTATGCTACTACTGAAAAAGAGCTTTTAGCAGTTGTATTTGCTTGTGATAAGTTCAGATCTTATATTGTTGATTCTAAAGTAACTATTCACACTGATCATGCTGCTATTAAATACCTTATGGAAAAGAAAGATGGTAAACCTAGACTTATTAGATGGGTTCTCTTGCTACAAGAATTTGATCTGCATATTGTTGATAGAAAGGGAGCTGAGAACCCCGTTGCAGACAACTTGTCTAGGTTAGAAAATATTCTTGATGACCCACTACCTATTAATGATAGCTTTCCTGATGAACAATTAAATGTTATAAGTACTTCTCGTAGTACTCCATGGTATGCTGATTATGCTAATTATATAGTTGCTAAATTTATACCACCTAGCTTCACATACCAGCAAAAGAAAAAGATTTTCTACGATTTAAGACATTACTTTTGGGACGACCCACATCTTTATAAAGAAGGAGTAGATGGTGTTATTAGACGTTGTGTACCTGAGCATGAACAGGAATAGATCCTATGCAAGTGTCATTCCGAGTCTTATGGAGGACACCACGCTGGAGATAGAACTGCACATAAGGTATTGCAATCTGGTTTTTATTGGCCTACTCTCTTCAAGGATGCCCGTAAGTTTGTCTTGTCTTGTGATGAATGTCAAAGAATTGGTAATATTAGTAGACGTCAAGAAATGCCTATGAATTATTCACTTGTTATTGAACCATTTGATGTTTGGGGCTTTGATTATATGGGACCTTTTCCTTCCTCTAATGGATACACACATATTTTAGTTGCTGTTGATTACGTTACTAAGTGGGTAGAAGCTATTCCAACTAGTAGTGCTGATCATAACACTTCTATTAAAATGCTTAAGGAAGTTATTTTCCCGAGGTTTGGAGTCCCTAGATATTTAATGTCTGATGGTGGTTCACACTTTATTCATGGTGTTTTTCGTAAAATGCTTGCTAAATATGATGTTAATCATAGAATTACATCTCCTTATCACCCTCAGTCTATTGGTCAAGTAGAGTTGAGCAATAGAGAGCTCAAATTAATTTTGCAAAAGATTGTTAATAGGTCTAGAAAGAACTGGTCCAAGAAACTTGATGATGCATTATGGGCTTATAGAACTGCATATAAAAATCCTATGGGTATGTCTCCGTATAAAATGGTTTATGGAAAAGCATGTCACTTACCTCTCGAACTAGAACATAAGGCATATTGGGCTATTAAAGAGCTTAACTATGATTTTAAACTTGCCGGTGAGAAGAGGTTATTTGATATTAGCTCACTTGATGAATGGAGAACCCAAGCTTATGAAAATGCCAAGTTGTTTAAAGAAAAAGTTAAAAGATGGCATAACAAAAGGATACAAAAGCGTGAGGTTAATGTAGGTGATTATGTATTGCTATACAACTCTCGTTTAAGATTTTTTGCAGGAAAACTTCTCTCTAAATGGGAAGGCCCCTATGTTATCGAAGAGGTCTATCGTTCTGGTGCCATAAAAATCAACAACTTCGGGGGCACAAATCCGAAGGTGGTAAACGGTCAAAGAATCAAACATTATATCTCAGGTAATCCCATAAATGTTGAAACCAATATTATTGAAACCGTAACCCCGGAGGAATACATAAGGGACACTTTCCGGAACGTTTTAGACTCCGAAAAGGAATAGGTATGTGGTACGGTAAGTAAACCGACTCCAAAACAATTTTTGAGGCAATATTTCTCCGTTTTGGAATATTTAGAAAAATAGAAAAATAAGTAGCAGTCCGGGAAGGACACGAGGGCCTCACGAGGGTGGTGGGCGCGCCCCCTACCTCGTGAACACCTTGTGTGCCTTCCGAACTCTGTTTTCTTGCACGATACGTATTTTGGTCGGTAAAAATTCATTATATAACCTCCCGAAGGTTTTGACTCCCGTATCACGCAAACCTCCTCTGTTCTTGTTTCGAGCTGTTTTCTGTCAGGGTTTTCCAAGCTAGGCATCACGTCGTCTCCCTCCTCCAACAATGGTGACAATGATGCTTGGCTAATGAAGATAGATCTGAAGAGGGAAGAACCCACGAGGGTCAACAAGGATGAAAGGATCAAGAAGGCCACGGAGGATCAAGCTCCAACAGCAAAACACACCCTTCAACTTGATCATAACCTTCTTACCCCAACTGAGATCGAAGCTTTCAAGATGATTGAGTTAGCTCATATACAAAACAAGTATCTCACACAAGAAATTTTTTTGTTGAAGGAGCATACTGTTGCACTTAAGGGCATTATTCGCAAGCTGGAGGACCTCTTACGCTCGATGTGCGATTATCCGTCACCTCCACCTTCTTCACCGACAAAGGAGATATAATCACATGGGTATGGGCACTCCCCTTGGCAACTGCCAAGCTTGGGGGAGGTGCCCCGGTATCGTATCACAATCACAACTCCTATCTTTACCGTTTTTCTTAGTTCGATTCTATTAGTAGTATCTTGATTTAGTAGAATAAAGTTTATGGCATGATCTAGTTTTGAGTTTGCTTTATGATCTCTCTATGTAATCGAGTCCGTGAGCTATATATAATAAAGATAAGTGTTGAGTCAAGGGCTTGATTATTTTGCCATGATCTTGGGTGAATAAAAGAAAAGAGAAAAAGAATAAAAAGAAACAAAAAGTTCATATTGATCTTATTGAGAGTAATGACTTCACATAGAAAGAGTATGATGATTAAAAGTTGTTGGGAGTTGGCAAACATAGCTTTGGTCATTATTGCAATTAATAGGAAGTAATAAGGAAAGAGAGGTTTTCACATATAGATATATTATCATTGACATCTTTTATGATTGGGAGCACTCATTAAAATATGACATGCTAAAGAGTTGATGTTGGACATGGAAGACAACGTAATGAGTTATGTCTTTCTTATATCTGAGATAAAGTATGTTGTCATGGATCCTCTAACTTGTTGAGATTGCCTTTCCCCGTCATGCTAGCCAAATTCTCAGCACCAAGTAGAAATACTACTTGTGCTTCTAAATACCCTTAAACCAGTTTTGCCATGAGAGTCCACCATATCTACCTATGGATTGAGTAAGATCCTTCAAGTAAGTTGTCATCGGTGCAAAGCAATAAAAATTGCTCTAAATATGTATGATTGATTGGTGTGGGAGAAATAAGCTTTATACGATCTTGTGATGTGGAAGTAATAAAAGCGACGGACTGCATAATAAAGGTTCATATCACAAGGGGCAATATAAAGTGACGTTCTTTCACATTGAGATTTTGTGCATCCAACCATAAAAGCACACGGCAACCTCTGCTTCCCTCTGCGAAGGGCCTATCCTTTATTATTATCTTCTACCTTATGCCAGAGTCATGGTGATCTTCACCTTTTCTTTTTCATTTTATCCTTTGGCAAGCTCAGCATGTTGGAAAGAACATGATATATATATCTAATTGGATGTAGGGGAGCATGAACCATTATTGTTGACATTACCCTTGAGGTAAAAGGTTGTGGGGCAAAACTATAAGCCCCTATCTTTCTCTGTGTCCGATTAAAACTCTGTAACCACAAGTATTGCATGAGTGTTAGCAATTATGGAGGACTAAATGATAGTTGAGTATGTGGACTTGCTTTTTAGCTCTGACATAGACTCTTTCCGATGTTATGATAAATTGCAATTGCTTCCATGACTGAGATTATAGTTTGTCGGAGCCCAATAAGGTTTATGATTTATACTTTTGCATTGTGAATAGATCATCACTTGAACATAAGTAATCATATGAAAAATCTATATATGTTGCTGTTATGAGAATAATCATGATGCCTTCATGTCCATATTTTTATTTTTATCGACGCCTCTACCTCTAAACATCAGGACATATTTATTGTTATCGGCTTTTCGCTTGAGGACAAGCGTGGTCTAAGCTTGGGGGAGTTGATACGTCCATTTTGCATCATGCTTTTATATCGATATTTATTGCATTATGGACTATTATTTCACTTTATGTCACAATACTTATGGCTATTCTCTCTTATTTTAGAAGGTTTACATAAGGAGGGAGAATGCCGGTAGCTGGAATTCTGGGATGGAAAAGGAGCAAATATTAGAGACCTATTCTGCGCAACTCCAAAAGTCCTGAAACTCCACGGAACATCTTAAAATAAATAAAGAAAAATCCTCGCCAAAGATGAAGGCCAGGGGGCCCACACCCTGCTCACGAGGGTGGGGGGCGCCCCCCCTAGGGCGCGCCCCCTACCTCATGGGCCCCCTGGTGGCTCTCCGACATCCATCTTCTCCTATATAAGGTCTTTCGATGAGAAAAAAATAAGAAGGAACTTTTCGGGACGAGACTCCGCCTCCACGAGGCGGAACCTTGGCGGATCCAATCTAGAGCTCCGGCGGAGCTGTTCTACCGAGGATACTTCCCTCCCGGAGGGGGAAATCATCACCATCGTCATCACCAACGCTCCTCTCATCGGGAGAGGGCAATCTCCATCAACATCTTCACCAGCACCGTGTCATCTCCAAACCCTAGTTCATCTCTTGTATCCAATTCTTGTCTCAAATTCCGGGATTGGTGCTAGTAGGTTGCTAGTAGTGTTGATTACTCCATGTAGTTGATGCTAATTGGTTTATTTGGTGGAAGATCATATTTTCAGATCCTATATGCATATTATTACCCCTCTAATTATGAACATGAATATGCTTTGTGAGTAATTACATTTGTTCATGAGGACAAGGGAGAAGTCTTGCTATTAGTACTCATGTGAATTTGGTATTCGTTTGATATTTTGATAAGATGTATGTTGTCTAGCCTCTAGTGGTGTTATGTGAACGTCGACTACATAACACTTCACCATTATTTGGGCCTAGAGGAAGGCATTGGTAAGTAATAAGTAGATGATGGGTTGCTAGAGTGACAGAAGCTTAAACCCTAGTTTATGCGTTGCTTCGTAAGGGGCTGATTTGGATCCACATGTCTCATGCTATGGTTAGGTTTACCTTAATACTTTTGTTGTAGTTGCGGATGCTTGCAATAGAGGTTAATCATAAGTGGGATGCTTGTTCAAGTAAGAACAACACCCAAGCACCGGTCCACCCACATATCAAATTATCAAAGTATCGAACGCGAATCATATGAACGTGATGAAACTAGCTTGACGATATTCCCATGTGTCCTCGGGAGCGCTTTTCCTATTATAAGAGTTTGTTCCGGCTTGTCCTTTGCTACAAAAAGGATTGGGCCACCTTGCTGCACTTTATTTACTTTTGTTACTTGTTGTTCGTTACAATTTATCTTGTCACAAAACTATCTGTTACCACTTATTTCAGTACTTGCAGAGAATACCTTGCTGAAAACCGCTTATCATTTCCTTCTGCTCCTCGTTTGGTTCGACACTCTTACTTATCGAAAGGACTAGGATAGATCCCCTATACTTGTGGGTCATCAGGCCATAGGGAAGAGGGGAGGCAGCCCACAAGGGGCAGCCGTGCCCCCTCCCTATAGGAGTCCGAATTGGACTAGGGAGGGGGGCGCCCCCTTTCCTTCTCCTCTTCCTCTCCCTTCCTTCCTTCCCCTTCCCCTCCTAGTTGGACTAGGAAAAGGGGAGTCCTAGTCCTACTAGGTGGAGGACTCCTCCCCTCCTTGGTGCGCCCTAGGGCCGGCCGGCCTTCCCCCTTGCTCCTTTATATACGAGGGCAGGGGCACTCTAGAACACACAAGTTGATTGTTTCCAGCCGTGTGCGGTGCCCCCTCCACCATAATCCACCTCGGTCATATCGTCGTAGTGCTTAGGCGAATCTCTGCGCCGGTAGCTTCATCATCACCGTCATCACACCGTCGTGCTGACGAAACTCTCCCTCGACACTCAGCTGGATTGAGAGTTCGTGGGATGTCACTGAGCCGAATGTGTGCAGATCGCAGAGGTGCCGTACTTTCGCTACTAGGATCGGTCGGATCATGACACTACAAAAAAAGACACATCCGTGACATTTTGGGCCGAATGAAATTTTTTTCTGTCATACTTATGACACTTCTATGACGATAATTGTGACAAAACCTGGTATCATCATAGATGTGGTGGGCTCCTACTTCTATGACAAAAAATCATGACAGAAAATGGGCTTTTTGTCCTGGGCGGGCCGGAGACGCAGCTGCATGAAATTCCATGGGTCGTCCATGACGGAAAAAACCATGGTAGAAGCGAGGGCTAGGAAAATATCGGGGTGTTCCTGGTTACGGTGGGTGGTCGGGGCTGAGCGATGCGCATTTATCTCATACACGCACGCGCGTGTGTGCGAAGCATTAGGATCTAACTGAAACCGAGCGATTGCACTGTAGGCTACGCGTTACTGAACCCGAGCGAACGATCGATGGTTGTTAACTGAACCCGATCAAGCGATTCCTTCGCTACTGATACGTCCATTTTGCATCATGCTTTTATATCGATATTTACTGCATTATGGGCTTTCATTACACGTTATGTCACAATACTTATGCCTACTCTCTCTTATTTTACAAGGTTTACATGAAGAGGTAGAATGCCGGCAGCTGGAATTCTGGGCTGGAAAAGGAGCAGATATTAGAGACCTATTCTGCACAGCTCCAAAAGTCCCGAAACTTCACGGAAGTTATTTTTGGAATTAATAAAAAATACTGGTGAAAGAATCCACCAGAGGGGGCCCACAGCCTAGCCACGAGGGTGGGGGGTGCGCCCCCTGCCTCGTGGGCCCCCTGGCAGGCCTCCGGTGCCCATCTTCTGCTATATGAAGTATTTTGTCCGAGGAAAAGCCAGAAGCAAGATTTCGGGAAGGAACTCCGCCTCCATGAGGCGGAATGATGACCCACAAGTATAGGGGATCTATCATAGTCCTTTCGATAAGTAAGAGTGTCGAACCCAACGAGGAGCAGAAGGAAATGATAAGCGGTTTCCAGCAAGGTATTCTCTGCAAGTACTGAAATAAGTGGTAACAGATAGTTTTGTGATAAGATAATTTGTAATGAGCAACAAGTAACAAAAGTAAATAAGGTGCAGCAAGGTGGCCAAATCCTTTTTGTAGCAAAGGACAAGCCTGGAAAAACTCTTATATGATGTAAAGCGCTCCCGAGGACACATGGGAATATCGTCAAGCTAGTTTTCATCACGTTCATATGATTCACGTTCGGTACTTTGATAATTTGGTATGTGGGTGGACCGGTGCTTGGGTGCTGCCCTTACTTGGACAAGCATCCCACTTATGATTAACCTCTATTGCAAGCATCCGCAAATACAACAAAAGTATTAAGGTAAACCTAACCATAGCATGAAACATATGGATCCAAATCAGCCCCTTACGAAGCAACGCATAAACTAGGATTTAAGCTTCTGTCACTCTAGCAACCCATCATCTACTTATTACTTCCCAATGCCTTCCTCTAGGCCCAAATAATGGTGAAGTGTCATGTAGTCGACGTTCACATAACACCACTAGAGGAGAGACAACATACATCTCATCAAAATATCGAACAAATACCAAATTCACATGACTACTAATAGCAAGACTTCTCCCATGTCCTCAGGAACAAAAGTAACTACTCACAAAGCATAAACATGTTCATAATCAGAGGGGTATTAATGCGCATATAGGATCTGAACATATGATCTTCCACCAATTAAACCAACTAGCATCAACTACAAGGAGTAATTAACACTACTAGCAACCTACTAGCACCAATCCTGGACTTGGAGACAAGAATTGGATACAAGAGATAAACTAGGGTTTTGAGATGAGATGGTGCTGATGAAGATGTTGATGGAGATTGCCTTCTCCCGATGAGAGGAGCGTTGGTGATGACGATGGCGATGATTTCCCCCTCCGGGAGGGAAGTTTCCCCGGCAGAACAGCCCCGCCAGAACCCTAGATTGGTTCCACCAAGGTTCCGCCTCGTGGCGGCGGAGTTTCGTCCGAGAAGATGGCTTATGATTTTTTCCCATCGAAAGAGTCCATATAGTAGAAGATGGTCACCGGAGGGCCACCAGGGGGCCCACGAGGTAGGGGGTGCGCCCAGGGGGTAGGGCGCGCCCCCACCCTCGTGGGCAGGGTGTAGCCCCCCTGGTGAAGTTCTTGTGCTCAATGTTTTTTATATATTTGGAAAACATCATTCATGAAGTTTCAAGACTTTTGGAGCTGTGCAGAATAGGTCTCTAATATTTGCTCCTTTTCCAGCCAGAATCCCAGTTGCTGGCATTCTCCCTCTTTATGTAAACCTTGTAAAATAAGATAGAATAGGCATAAGTATTGTGACATAGTGTGTAATAACAACCCATAATGCAATAAATATTGATATAAAAGCATGATGCAAAATGGACGTATCAACTCCCCCAAGCTTAGACCTCGCTTGTCCTCAAGCGAAAAGCCAAAATCGAAAAATATGTCCACATGTTTAGAGATGAAGGCATCGATAAAAATAAAATACGGACATGAGGGCATCGTGATAATTCTTAGAGCAGCAACTTATATAATTCTTGTCATATGCTATCTTATGCTAGAGTAATAATTCAATCACAATATCAAGTATGAATCATAAACTTCATTGAAAACTAACAAACTATGATCTCAGTCATTGAAGCAATTGGAATTTATCATAACATAGGAAAGAGTCAATGTATAAGAGCCTTTCAGCAAGTCCACATACTCAACTATCATATAATCTTTCACAATTGCTGACACTCACGCAATACTTATGGGTATGGAGTTTTAATCGGACACAGAGAAAGATAGGGGCTTATAGTTTTGCCTCCCAACGTTTTACCTCAAGGGTAATGTCAACAGTAATAGTTCATGAAAGCTCACATCCAATTAGCCATATATACCAAGATATTTCCATCATATTGTGCTTGCCAAAGGATAAAATGTAAAAAGGAAGGGTGAAGATCACCATGACTCTTATGCAATGTAGGAGATAAAAGTAAAAGATAGGCCCTTCGTAGAGGGAAGCAGAGGTTGTCATGTGCTTTTATGGTTGGATGCACAAAATCCTAATGCGAAAGAACATCACTTTATATTTCCACTTGTGATATGGATCTTTATTATGCAGTCTGTTGCTTTTATTACTTCCATATCACACGATTTTATAAAGCTTATTTCTTCCACAACAATCAATCATACATATTTAGAGAGAAATTTTTATTGCTTGCACCGATGACAACTTACTTGATGGATCTTACTCAATCCATAGGTAGATATGGTGGACTCTCATGGCAAAACTGGTTTAAGGGTGTTTGGAAGCACAAGTAGTATCTCTACTTGGTGCAATGAATTTGGCTAGCATGAGGGGGAAAGGCAAGCTCAACATGTTGGAGGATCCAAGACAATATAATTTATCTCAGATGTAAGAAAACATAACCCATTACATTGTCTTCCTTGTCCAATGTCAACTCTTTAGCATGTCATATTTTAATGAGTGCTCACAATCATAAAAGATGTCCAAGATAGTATATTTATATGTGAAGACCTCTCTTTCTTTATTACTTCCTATTAATTGCAACGATGACCAAAACTATGTTTGTCAACCCTCAATAATTTTTATTCATCATACTCTTTCTATGTGAGCTCATTACTCTCCATAAGAGTCACATGATCTCTTTGTTTCTTTTTATTTCTTTCTATTTTCTTTTATTCACTTAGGATCATGGCAAAATAATCAAGCCCTTGACTCAACACTAATATTTATTATATAGCTCACGGACTCGATTACATAGAAGGATAATAAAGCAAAACTCACAACTAGATCATACTAAGAACTTTTATTCTACTAGATAAAGATATTACCAAAAGGATCGAACTAAGAAAAACGGTAAAGATAAAAGTGATGATGATATGATACCGGGGCACTCCCCCAAGCTTGGCAGCTGCCAAGTGGAGTGCCCATACCAGATACTCAATTCTTGTTTGTTGGAGGAGACGGTGGTGATTTTGTTGATGGCGTAGGCTTCTTCCTTAATTTGCTCTTGAGGACAGAATTTTGGTCCCTTAGGTCCTCGATCTCCTGCTCCAAGCTCAGTATCTTTTTGCATAGTTCCTGTTTGTTCTCTTGCAAGAGGCGAAAAGGGATAAACTCGATCTTAGGTTTCTTTACCTTATCCGGGAGGCTTGACTTTTTGAACTCCACATGCATGTCCCCAGGTTGAGGTAGTGGGACTTCATTTTCATCTGAGCTCGTCTCCTCCTTTCCCTTGGGTTCATAGTCCTCTTGTTCTTCCGTAGTCCAACCACAATGCTCCACATCCCCATAAACCTTAGGATCTGCAAGGTAATCAGCCATGTAGCTTTGTCCTTCCGAATCCTGGGACAACATGTTGCTCTGTCTGCAGCAGGACAGCTCAAAACAAAGACAAGAGATATTTGCGTGATATGGGAGTCAAAACCCCCGGGAGGTTATATAATGAATTTTTACCGACCAAAATACGTGTCCTGTAAGAAGACGGAGTCCGGAGAGCACATGAGGTGCCCATGAGGTAGGGGGGCACGCTCTCCACCCTCGTGGAGCCCTCGTGTCCTTTCCGTATTGCTGCTTATTTTTCTATTTTTCTAAATATTCCAAAACGGAGAAATATTTCCTTAAAAACTGTTTTGGAGTCGGTTACTTACCGTACCACATACCTATTCCCTTTTGGAGTCTGAAATGTTCCGGAAAGTGTCCTTTATGTATTCCTCCGGGGTTACGGTTTCAATAACATTGGTTTCAACATTTATGGGATTACCTGAGATATAGTGTTTGATTCTTTGACCGTTCACCACCTTCGGATTTGTGCCTTCGAAGTTGTTGATTTTTATGGCACTGGAACGGTAGACCTCCTCGATAACGTAAGGACCCTCCCATTTAGAGAGAAGTTTTCCTGCAAAAAATCTTAAATGAGAGTTGTATAGCAATACATAATCACCTACGTTAAACTCACACTTTTGTATCCTTTTATCATGCCACCTTTTAACTTTTTCTTTAAACAACTTGTCATTTTTGTAGGCCCTGGGTTCTCCATTCATCAAGTGAGCTAATATCAAATAACCTCTTCTCACTAGCAAGTTTAAAATCATAATTAAGTTATTTAATAGCCCAATAAGCCTTGTGTTCTAGTTCGAGAGGTAAGGGACATGCTTTTCCATAGACCATTTTGTACGGAGACATACCCATAGGATTTTTATATGCAGTTCTATAGGCCCATAATGCATCATCTAGTTTCTTGGACCAATTCTTTCTGGACCTATTAACAATCTTTTGCAAAATTAATTTGAGTTCTCTATTACTCAATTCTACTTGACCACTAGACTGAGGATGATAAGGAGATGCAATTCTATGATTGACATCATATTTAGCAAGCATTTTACGGAAAGCACCATGAATAAAATGTGAGCCACCATCAGTCATTAAATATCTAGGGACTCCAAACCTTGGAAAAATAACTTCTTTAAGCATTTTAATAGAAGTGTTATGATCGGCACTACTAGTTGGAATAGCTTCTACCCACGTAGTAACTAAACAACAGCAACTAAAATATGTGTATAACCATTAGAGGAAGGAAAAGGTCCCATATAGTCAAAGCCCCAAACATCAAATGGTTCAATAACAAGTGAATAATTCATAGGAATTTCTTGACGTCTACCAATATTACCAATTCTTTGACATTCATCGCAAGATAATACAAACTTACGGGCATCCTTGAAGAGAGTAGGCCAATAAAAACCAGATTGCAGTACCTTATGTGCAGTTCTATCTCCAGCATGGTGTCCTCCATAAGCTTCGGAGTGACACTTGCGTAGGATCTGTTCTTGGTCATTCTTAGGTACACAATGTCTAATAACACCATCTACTCCTTCTTTATAAAGATGTGGGTCATCCCAAAAGTAATGCCCCAAATCATAGAATAACCTTTTCTTTTGCTGGTATGTGAAACTAGGTGGTATAAACTTAGCAACAATGTAATTAGCATAGTCAGCATACCATGGAGCAGTATGAGAAGTGTTTATGACATTTAATTTCTCATCAGGGAAGCTATCATCAATAGGTAGTGGGTCATCAAGCACATTTTCTAGCCTAGACAAGTTGTCTGCAACGGGGTTCTCAGCTCCTTTTCTATCAACAATATGTAAATCAAATTCTTGAAGCAAGAGAACCCATCTAATCAGTCTAGGTTTAGCATCTTTCTTTTCCATAAGATATTTAATAGCAGCATGATCAGTGTGAATAGTTACTTAGAATCAACAATATAAGGTCTAAACTTATCACATGCAAATACAACTGCTAAGAATTCTTTTTCAGTAGTAGCATAATTTCTTTGAGCATTGTCTAGAGTTTTACTAGCATATTGAATAACATTTAGTTTCTTATCAACTCTTTGTCCTACTACAACACCTACAGCATAATCACTAGCATCACACATAATTTCAAAGGGTAAATTCCAATCAGGTGGCTGAACAATAGGTGCAGAGATCAATGCTTTCTTAAGATTTCAAATGCTTCTACACAATCATCATCAAAGACAAATGGTATATCTTTTTGTAATAAATTAGTCAGAGGCCGAGAGATTTTTGAGAAGTCCTTAATGAACCTCCTATAAAAACCGGCATGAGCAAGGAAATTTCTTATACCTTTGATGTCCTTGGGACATGGCATCTTTTCAATAGCATCAACCTTGGCTTTATCAACTTCAATACCTCTTTTAGAAACTTTATGCCCCAATACAATACCTTCATTAACCATAAAGTGGCACTTTTCCCAATTCAAGACAAGATTAGTTTCTTCACATCTCTGCAAAAATCGATCAAGGTTGCTCAAGCAATCATCAAAAGAAGATCCATAGACGGAAAAGTCGTCCATGAAAACCTCAAAAATCTTTTCACAAAAGTCAGAGAATATAGCCATCATGCATCTTTGAAAGGTAGCAGGTGCATTACATAAACCAAAAGGCATACATCTATAAGCAAAAGTACCAAAAGGGCATGTAAAAGTAGACTTTGATTGATCTTTGGCTGACACAGGTATTTGAGAGAAACCAGAATAACCATCTAGAAAGCAAAAATGTGTATGTTTGGATAATCTTTCTAGCATTTGATCGATAAAAGGTAAGGGGTAATGATCTTTTTAGTAGCCTTATTTAATTAGCGGAAATCAATTACCATCCTATAACCAGTAATAATTCTTTGAGGAATCAATTCATCTTTATCATTAGGAACAACAGTAATACCTCCCTTCTTACGGACACAATGGACAGGACTTACCCACTTACTATCAGCAACGGGATAAATTATACCTGCCTCAAGGAGCTTTAGTATCTCCTTTCTTACCACTTCTTTCATTTTAGGATTCAATCAGCGTTGATGATCGCGAACTAGTTTAGCATCTTCTTCCAAATTAATTTTATGTTGACATAGAGTGGGACTAATGCCCTTAAGATCATCAAGAGTATACCCAATAGCAGCACGGTGCTTCTTCAGAGTTTTCAATAATCTCTCTTCCTCATGTTCTGAAAGGTTAGCACTAATAATAACAGGGTATATCTTTTTCTCATCAAGATAAGCTTATTTAAGAGTATCAGGTAACGGTTTAAGCTCAAACACGGGATCACCCTTGGGTGGAGGAGGATCCCCTAGGATTTCAACAGGTAAATTGTTTTTCAGAATAGGTTCCTGTTTAAATAATACTTCATCTAATTCCCTTCTTTCATTCATAAAGATATCATTTTCATGGTCTAGCAAATATTGTTCTAAAGGATCACTAGGAGGTACGGCAATAGAAGCAAGATCAATAATTTCATCCTTACTAGGTAATTCTTCTTCATGGTGTTGTCTACTAAATTTAGAAAAATTAAATTCACGAGTCATATCATCTAAAACGATAGTAACAACATCCCTTTTGCAATCTATGGTAGCATTAACAGTATTTAAGAAGGGTCTACCAAATATAATGGGACAAAAACTATCTTGTGGGGAACCAAGAACAAGAAAATCAGCAGGATATTTAGTTTTCCCACACAAGACTTCAACATCTCTAACAATTACCATTGGTGAAATAGTATCTTTATTAGCAAGTTTAATTGTAACATCAATATCTTCCATCTCAGCAGGTGTAATATCATGCATAACTTCTTGGTATAAGTCAATAGGTATTGCACTAGCACTAGCACCCATATCACACAAGCCATGATAACAATGATCTCCTATTTTAACAGAAATAACAGGCATGACTATCACAGGTCTAGCAGTTTTATCTGTATCACGGGGTTTAGCAATTCTAGCAGTTTCATTACAGAAATAAATAACATGCCCATATATATTATCAGACAAGATATCTTTAACAATAGCAATATTAGGTTCAACTTTAACTTGCTCAGGAGGTGTATATGTTTTAATATTGCTTTTACGATCCACAGTTGAAGCTTTAGCATGATCCTTTATCCTAACAGGGAAAGGTGGTTTCTCAACATAAGAGGTAGGAACAATAGGATCATTATAAGTAATAGTCTTTTCTTCAACTTTAATAGGTGCAGCTACTTTTACTTCTATGGGAGGATGATATTTAAACCACTTTTCCTTGGGGAGATCAACATAAGCAGCAAAAGATTCACAGAAAGAAGCTACTATCTCAGAGTCAAGTCCATATTTAGTGCTAAATTTACGAAAAATATCGGTATCCATAAAAGATTTAACACAATCAAAACTAGGTGTCATACCTGACTCCTTACCATTGTCGAGGTCCCAATCTTCGGAGTTGCGTTTAATTCTTTCCAATAAATCCCATTTGAATTCAATAGTCTTCATCATAAAAGAGCCAACACAAGAAGTATCAAGCATGGTGCGATTGTTACCAGAAAGCCGAGCATAAATTTTTTGAATAATCATTTCTCTTGAGAGCTCATGATTGGGGCATGAATACAACATTGATTTAAGCCCCCCCAAGCTTGAGCGATGCTTTCTCCTTCGTGAGGCATAAAATTATATATATAATTGTGATCACGATGAACAAGATGCATAGGATAAAACTTTTGATGAAATTCCAATTTCAATCGTTTGTAGTTCCAAGACTCCATATCATCACATAGCCTATACCATGTCAATGCATCTCCCCTCAAAGATAAAGGGAAGACCTTCTTCTTAACAACATCTCCGGGTACACCTGCAAGCTTAAATAATCCACACACTTCATCCACATATATTAGTGTAACATCCCAAAATTTCAATTTGGAATGTTATACATAGATCATTCTTGCATATCATATTTTATTGCATTTCGTCTCGCGATTATCGAAATCCTAAGCAACTCAAGGACCCTCGGAGAGAGTTGGGGATTTCCCTGATTTTCAAATTTGATTTTTATCAAATTTCGAAACAAGGATTTTGGTTTTAACTATTTTTCTCTCCAAAAATATTTCATATTAATATACAAGAGGAGATAATATGAGTTCTCCAAAATAAATGAAATATTGGAGGAAAATGTTAAAATCAATTTTTGCTTTTATTTGGATTTTATTTGCAATTTTGGCTGCATTAGAAAAATTGCATGTTTTCAAAATTTACATTTTAGGGCCAAGAAAATGTTCATCTCGTTCTAAATATTTTATTTAGACGGAGAAAATTTGTTTTGTCATTTTTAGATTTTTATTTTATTTTCTAGGATTTTTTTAGTTTCAACGTAATTATTAAAAAAACACGCCAAGGCCTAGCTGGGCCGAAGCCCAGCGCCGGCCCACCTCGCCCCGCGTCGCCATCTCCTAGCGGGAGACTGCCGCCGCCGCCACCGCCGAACCGGAGTCCGGCTCGGACTCCGTTTCCCCGCGTCGTGCCCCCTCCCTCTAGGCACCGCCCCCTCCTTAAAAGCCGTGCCCCGCCGCCCTGGGAGCCGCCCTACCCCACCGCCGCGCCGCCCGTCGCCACTGCCGCGCCGCCTCGCCGCCCTTTGCCCGCAGCCACGCCGCCCCTCGCCGTGAGCCGCCGACGCCGCCCCGCGTTGCGACACCCCTCGCCGGAGCCGCCGCCATGTCGGACCTCGCCGGAGGTTAGCGCCGTTCGTTTTTTTTTTGAAAACCGGTTCGGTTTTTGTTAAAAACCCTAGTCATTTTTTTCGGTTCGCCGGTTTTTTTGGTTTTTCTTTTTAGCGGACGTTCGTTTTAACGAATGTTTTTCGCTCGTTAGTTATAGATAACGAACGCTCGTTCGTTAGCCTGTTCGTCAGTTTTCTTTTATCGGATTAATCCGCGATTATTTGTGATCGCGATTTTTGATCCGATTTTCGTTCTAGTTTATCTTTTCGCTCGTTAGTCGGAATCAGGCGATTTAAGCTCCTAGATCTTCGTCTCGAGACCCTCTTTTTGTTTAACCAACTTGCACAAGTTTTTGCTACTGTAAAATTTGACCTAGGTCCAGATTAGTAAACGGATCTTGTTTTTTTCGTCATTTGTGTTTCGTTGCTCCGTTCGATTTGATTCTTTTTGCAAACCGGAGTTCTTAAGTTGAACTTTTTGGTTAGATCTTCTTATGTGAGATTTACCCGTGTTTCTTTGCTCGATTGCTTATGTATGCTATTGTTTGTTTGCGATAGAATTTCCGGAGTGCGAAGCGTGTTACTTGGAGTCTCTAGGTTACGCAGATCATCAGCAAGGCAAGTAACACTTTGATCATACCCCTTTATCACCCAGTTTTTATGCATTAGTTCCAATCCTCAAACATTGCATGGTTAGGATGTCATTAACATGTGGGTTGGGAAGTAGTTGATGAGGTAGAACCTATTACCCTGTTACATTCAAACCCTTGGGAGTTACTTCTACGCGTTGCTTATATTTCTATGCTATGATCATAGACGTGGTTTGGGTGAGTGAAATCCATGACAGAGGTGAGATTGATAATTAATGGTTCAACTTAAGGTGGCAACTTAAATACACATCTGGGTGGATTGAGGCACCCGGAGTACCCAGTGTTGCCTGTATTTTTTGCAAATCCCGGAGTACCCGTGTGATCTTCCTATGGACCACCACCCAGGCTCAAAGGGAACTGAGGTTATTCATGCTAGAAACTTCCATGTGCAGCCACAAGCTATTATGAGCTCTAGCATAGTTGAGTAAGTTACGTGAAGATCTTGAAGAGGTGGATCAACAGGTAGTGGGATTGTAGGTTTGGTATGGTCTTCCCGGAGTAGAGAGTTAATGTTTCTGAAAGACTGTGTCTTGGTCATCCGTTTCTCAAACACCATGTAGTGCGAGAAATTCAACGGAGGAGATCAAGTCTTGTGGGGAAAAGTGCGCAAGCCTCTGCAGAGTGTATAAACTAATCATGGTTAGCCGTGTCCCCGGTTATAGACAATCTTGAGTATCTAGTACTTGGAGTATCTTAAGTATCTCATCACTCTAAATTAATATTGTTGGGTTGATAATTACTTTAATTGGGATTGAGTTGGAGGAACCTTCTCAATGATGTTTCAACTACCATGATAGTTAAATTAAAATCTATTCCTTTGTTGTAGGGAAAAATTGGCTTTTCACAAAACTATAACCATAGAGCTTTCCACCAGCCAAATATGCATGTAGTGATAGCATTATTCTGTTCTTGCTCTACTGTGTTATTTTGCTAGCATATTCCATGTGCTGACCCGTTTTCGGGCTGCAAGGTATTATGTTGCAGGCTTTCAGACGAGGAGTAAGGTTCGTTAGGTCATTGCCGTGCAGCTCAGCTATGCCGTTGGAGTTGATGGACTCACTTTATCTTCCAAGCCTTCCGCTGTTATCGTATTACATGGCCTTAAGCCATATTTATTGTAATAAGTTCTCTTTGGAGACATTCGATGTAATAAGTGTGTGATTGCTACTCTGTTATAAATCCTCGAATACTGTGTGTGTCAGCATTACCAATCCAGGGATGACACTGAAGCACAGAGACTTGACCGTTTGAGGTCGGGTCGCTACAAGATGGTATTAGAGCACACGCTGAGTGTAGGACACGACCACTAAGCCAAAGCTATAGATCACTATTCTCTTCTCATTTCTGACTCCTCTCCATTTTCTACTCTTTAAGATGGCGGATGCAAGGAACAAGTTTGCACAACCGGAGGAAGAATCGCCTTTTGGACGACACCTGAAGGAAGTCACTAGGTACCTGAATATAGGAATACCAAGCTTCATCGGGACCTACAACGCCACTTTACCAGAAGAGGAGCGATGGATGATTCAAGTTCAAGTTCTAGGAAGGACCTTCACGCCAGTTACTAAACCCATAGAGTTTTCCTTCGATGCACCAACCTGGAGTTTAGGAAAGAGTATGGTAGCTCACATCACCATGGGACGCATTGGAGAAGTTTATCAAAAGGAGCTTAAAGACACTATCTACCGGATTTGTGGGCGCCGAGATGAGAAATGGGAGATGATCAACACCAGAAAGGATAGATCAATTGAAGCTTTCATCCAGGAACTAGACCAACACATTCGATGCCAGGAGAATCAGATGTGCACAGGCATGATAGATCTGAAGAAGGCAATGCCTAGGATTGTAGAACTCGAGGAAGAACTCACGGCTACACGTGAAGATTATGAGGAGGAAATCCTTGTACTAGTGGAGAAGAATGACGACCTGATTAAGAAGATCGGAATATTCATGGGAGACCCCACACCAGTAGAAGAAGACGAAGAACCCAAGGAGATTCGCCCGGAAGACTACATCATCATCGACGACACCGACTCTGACCTGAGCGATGATGACTTTGAAGACGGAGCTGGAGCAGATATCATGGAGTCTGCAACCGAGCAATATTTTTAGTAGACCACCATATCATTATTAGTATTCCACCATGTAAATAGAGTAGTTCGAGCACTTTTGTGATAGTTAGACTGATTGTATGACTTGATTGATTGATTGAGTGAAACGTTTGTGTTTGTCTCATGTGCATATGGGTACTTCTTTCTAATTAGACCTCATTCTATTCTAATCTCTCCCCTCTAAACCCATCACATGCCTCCGAGACATGACCCCGGATTTGCATTCCCACCGGAGCTCACTCAGTTGATTCAGCAGCAGAATACCCTGATGCAGTTGTTAGTTCAGAATCAAGGCAACACCAACAACAATAACAATCCACCACCACCACCACCACCACCAGTTTACAACTTAGCCCGATTTCTGAGGTTGCAGCCGCCGGTGTTTTCCAGTAGCACCGAGCCTATAGTAGCAGACGATTGGCTCTGCAGGATTGGAAGGGAGTTAACTACTGCAGGATGTACTAATGTTGAGAAGGTGCGTTTTGCCGCACATCAGTTGGATTGACCAGCAGCATCATGGTGGGAGAATTACACTGTCACCTACCTATAGCCATGGTGACATGGGACCAATTTCAACAAGCCTTCTGTACATCCCATGTCTCAACTGGAGCCATGAATTTGAAGAAGCGTGAGTTTCACAACTTACGCCAGGGGAACCGTACTGTGGCTCAGTACGTGGATGAGTTTAGCAAGTTATCTCGCTATGCCCCTGATGATGTGGCCACAGATGCCGCAAAGCAGGAGAAGTTTATGGAAGGGCTGAATGATGAGATGAGTATGCAGTTGATGGTGGCAACATTCACCAACTACCAAGAGTTGATAGATAAGGCTCTTATGATTGAAGGGA
Organism: Triticum urartu; assembly: GCF_003073215.2. Lineage (NCBI taxonomy): Eukaryota > Viridiplantae > Streptophyta > Magnoliopsida > Poales > Poaceae > Triticum > Triticum urartu. The sequence goes on from NC_053025.1 coordinate 111,443,679, forward strand.
AGCAACAGCAGATTGAGAGCCGTAAGAGGAAGTATGGACAAGGGAGGTATACCTCAGGAGCTCAGCGGAAGCCTCGCCTAACCCCGAAGTCGGGAGGACTTGTTCATAACCATGGAGGCCACACCCATAATGGAGGGAGTAACCATAATCATACTGGCACAAGGAATGGGAATGGGAATGGAGCAAGCAACAATCAGAACCACCCAAATCCAGCCACACCCACCAAGAGGGACCTAAGCCACGTTACTTGTTTCAAGTGCGGGAAGACTGGACACTATGCCACGGAGTGCCCTGAAGGGAAGAATGGAAACAGAAACGGGAGCGTTGGGAAGAAGCCCAATCCATTCAACAAAGGACAAGTGAACCACGTTAACGTGGAGGAGGTTGAAGAGCAGCCAGACGCGGTTATAGGTAAGTTTTTGGTTAAGTCATTTACCGCTCTTGTTCTTTTCAATACTGGTGCATCGCATTCATACATATCAAGGGAATTCGTGGATAAGTTTAAACCACCGACCCAAACCCTTAGGACCCCTTTGTTAGTAAGTTCACCTGGAGCAGAGTATATGGATAGTCGATGGTGCGACCAGATACCCTTAACCATTGGTAGCCATGTTTTTCCGTCTGACCTAATTATCTTGGAGTCACAAGGATTGGATGTGATATTAGGAATGGACTGGATGTCAAAGTATGGAGGAAGCATTGACTGTGTTAGTAAGTCAATTTGTCTCACCACCCCGGAGGGAAAAAGGATCAAGTATATATCTAGGCATGTGCCACGAAGTAGCCAAGTAAATACCCTCACAGGAGTTGTTCAGGAGGAAGTGCCTGTAGTAAAGGATTATCCAGATGTTTTCCCAGAAGAGTTACCAGGCATGCCACCAGATCGAGATATTGAGTTTTTGATAGAACTATTGCCAGGCACAGGGCCAATATCCAAGAGACCCTATAGGATGCCCGCGAATGATCTGGAAGAGATTAAGAAATAGATCAAGGAGTTATTGGAGAAAGGATACATTCGACGGAGTTCATCACCATGGGGAGCTCCAGTGCTCTTGGTTGAGAAGAAGGATAAATCCCTAAGAATGGTTGTTGATTATCGAGCCTTGAATGAAGTGACGATTAAGAACAAGTACCCATTGCCGATGATCAATGATCTGTTTGACCAGCTGCAAGGAGCTAAGGTGTTTTCGAAGATCGATCTGCGATCAGGATATCATCAGTTGAAGATACGAGAGAAGGATATACCAAAGACAGCCTTCACCACACGGTATGTGCTATACGAATATACGGTCATGTCATTTGGACTGACTAACGCCCCTGCCTATTTCATGAGTATGATGAATAAGGTTTTCATGGAATATTTGGATAAGTTTGTTGTGGTGTTCATTGATGATATAATGGTATATTCGAAGAATGAAGAGGAACACAAGGAGCATTTGTGATTAGTTCTCGAGAAACTCAGGGAACATCAGTTATATGCCAAGTTCAGCAAATGCGAGTTTTGGTTGAAAGAAGTCGGATTCCTTGGACGTGTAATATCGGGAGAAGGTATAGCAGTAGATCCCACCAATATTCAGTCAGTCACTGAATGGTTGGCACCCACTTCAGTTAGCAAGATCCGCAGTTTTCTTGGACTCGCAGCATACTACCGTAGATTCATTGAGAATTTTTCAAAGACTGCAAAGCCCATGACAGAATTATTGAGGAAGGATACCAAGTTTAAATGGACGGAAGATTGCGAGGCAAGTTTCCAGGAGCTGAAGAAACGTTTAACTACAGCCCCAGTGCTGACACTGCCGGATATACGTAAGGATTTTCAAGTGTATTGCAACGTCTCTCGCTTAGGACTTGGAAGTGTGCTTATGCAGGACAGAAGAGTTGTTTCGTATGCCTCGCGACAACTAAAACCACACGAGTTGAATTATGCGACGCATGATTTGGAGCTAGCAGCCGTAGTGCATGTGTTGAAGACTTGGAGACATTACCTTATTGGAAACCATTGCGATGTGTACACGCATCATAAGAGTTTGAAGTGCATTTTCACCCAGAAGGAGCTGAACCTTAGGCGGAGAAGATGGTTGGAGCTTATAAAGGATTATGACATGAAGCTTCATTATCATCCCGGAAAGGCCAATGTCGTAGCAGACGCTTTGAACCGGAAGAGCTATGCTAATACCCTAATAAGCACGGGATTGTCGAAGGAGTTAGTCGAGGATCTCCGGGAACTTCGATTGGAGATTGTTCCTAGAGGTTTTGTTGCAACAATGGAGGTGCAGTCTACATTGTTGGGAAAGATTCGAGAAGCTCAGAAGGATGACAAAGAGATTGCCGAGATAAAAGAGAAAATGAGAGAAGGAAAAGCCAAAGGTTTTCATGAGGATGAGCACGACACCCTGTGGTTTGAGGACCGTGTTTATGTGCCCAATAACACAGAGATCAGGAACTTAATACTTCAGGAGGCACATGACTCACCATACTCGATACACCCCGGAAACACCAAGATGTATTTGGATTTGAAGGAACGTTTCTGGTGGACAGGGATGAAGAAGGATATCGCCGAGTATGTGGCTGTATGTGATGTATGTCAGAGAGTGAAGGCAGAGCATCAAAAGCCAGCAGGATTGTTACAGCCTATGCCCATACCCGAATGGAAGTGGGATAAACTTGGCATGGATTTTATCACCGGATTGCCCAGGACCAAATCAGGATATGATTCTATATGGGTAGTAGTTGACCATTTGACCAAAGTGGCACACTTTATCCCAGTGAAAACAACTTATACTAGTGCAAAGTTGGCCAAGAAATATATGACCAGGATCGTATGTCTGCATGGAGTTCCGAGGACCATTGTATCAGATAGAGGGACATAGTTTACCTTAAAGTTTTGGCATCAGCTGCACTAGACTTTGGGAACAAGATTGGAGTTCAGTACAACATTTCACCCGCGGACGGATGGACAGACCAAGAGAGTCAATCAGATTCTGGAGGACATGTTGAGAGCCTGTGCGCTAGATTATGGATCTAGTTGGGATGACAATCTGCCTTACGCCGAGTTCTCATACAACAATAGTTACCAAGCCAGTTTGAAGATGGCACCATTCGAAGCCCTGTATGGACGAAAGTGCAGAACGCCGTTGATGTGGGGTGAAGTCGGAGACCGACAGTTGTTTGGACCAGACTTGATCAAAGAGTCTGAGGAGAAGGTTAAACTGATCCGGGATAGATTGAAGATAGCTCAGTCCAGACACAAGAGTTATGTAGATTCGAAATGCAAGGAGGTAACCTATGAAATTGGAGATCGAGCATATCTGCGAGTATCGCCTTTGAGAGGAGTGAAACGTTTTGGAGTTAAGGGAAAGTTAGCCCTGAGATTTTTAGGACCATATCGTGTTTTGGAACGGATGGGAGAAGTTGCCTACAAGTTGGAGTTACCTGAAGGACTGTCAGGAGTTCACAATGTGTTTCACGTTTCCCAGTTGAAGAAGTGTCATGTTGAGATGGCCGATATACCTCTAAGAGATACCGTACCCTTGGGGGCGATTCAGCTGAACAATGACTTGACTTATGAGGAGAAGCCAGTCAAGATTTTGGAGTTTGCTAGTCGAGTCACCCACAGCAAGGTCATCAAGTTTTGCAAAGTTCAGTGGAGGCACCATACCGAGGACGAAGCCACGTGGGAATGAGAGGATGATCTCTGCAAGGACCACCCACACCTATTTTCTAGCCAACCCGAATCTCGAGGGCGAGATTCATCTTAAGGGGGGTAGGTTTTGTAACATCCCAAATTTTCAACTTGGAATGTTATACATAGATCATTCTTGCATATCATATTTTATTGCATTTCGTCTCGCGATCCTCGAAATCCTAAGCAACTCAAGGACCCTCGGAGAGAGTTGGGGATTTCCCCGGTTTTCAAATTTGATTTTTATCAAATTTTGAAACGAGGATTTTGGTTTTAACTATTTTTCTCTCCGAAAATATTTCATATTAATATATGAGACGAGATAATATGACTTCTCCAAAATAAATGAAATATTGGAGGAAAAATGTTAAAATCAAATTTTGCTTTTATTTGGATTTTATTTGCAATTTTGGTTGCATTAGAAAAATTGCACGTTTTCAAAATTTACATTTTAGGGCCAAGAAAATGTTCATCTCGTTCTAAATATTTTATTTAGACGGAGAAAATTTGTTTCGGAATTTTTAGATTTTTATTTTATTTTCTAGGATTTTTTTAGTTTCGGCGGAATTATTTAAAAAAAAACGCGCCAAGGCCTAGCTGGGCCGAAGCCCAGTGCCGGCCCACCTCGCCCCGCACCGCCGTCTCCTAGCGGGAGACCGCCGCCGCCGCTGCTGAACCGGAGTCCGGCTCAGACTCCGTTTCCCCGCGCCGTGCCCCCTCCCTCCCAAGGCACCGCCCCCTCCTTAAAAGCCGCGCTCCGCCTCCCTGGGAGCCGCCCCAGCCCGCCGCGAGCCGCCGACCCCGCCGCCACAAGCCGCAAGCCGCCCGTCGCCGCTGCCTCGCCGCCCTTTGCCCGCAGCCGCGCCGCCCCTCGCCGCGAGCCGCCGCCGCCGCCCGTTGCCCGCGCCGCCGCCGCCGCCGTGTCGGACCTCGCCGGAGGTTAGCGCCATTCGTTTTTTTAAAACCGGTTCGGTTTTCGTTAGAAAACCCTAGTCGTTTTTTTCGGTTCGCCGATTTTGTACGGTTTTTCTTTTAAGCGGACGTTCGTTTTAACGAGCGGTTTTTGCTCGTTAGTTACAGATAACGAACGCTCGTCCGTTAGCCTATTCGTCAGTTTTCTTTTATCGAATTAATCCGTGATTATTTCTGATCACGATTTCTGATCCGATTTTTGTTCTAGTTTATCTTTTCGCTCGTTAGTCGGAATCAGGCGATTGAAACGCCTAGATCTTCGTATCGAGACCCTCTTTTCGTTTAACCAACTTGCACAAGTTTTTGCTACTGGAAAATTTGACCTAGGTCCAGATTAGTAAACGGATCTTGTTTTTTTCGTCATTTGTGTTTCGTTGCTCCGTTCGATTCGATTCTTTTTGCAAACCGGAGTTCTTAAGTTGAACTTTCTGGTTAGATCTTCTTATTTGAGATTTACCCGTGTTTCTTTGTTCGATTGCTTATGTATGCTATTGTTTGTTTGCGATAGAATTTCCAGAGTGCGAAGCGTGTTACTTGGAGTCTCTAGGTTACGCGGATCATCCGCAAGGCAAGTAACACTTTGATCATACCCCTTTATCACCCAGTTTTTATGCATTAGTTCCAATTCTCAAACATTGCATGGTTAGGATGTCATTAACATGTGGGTTGGGAAGTAGTTGATGAGGTAGAACCTATTACCCTGTTACATTCAAACCCTTGGGAGTTACTTCTGCGTGTTGCTTATATTGCTATGCTATGCTCGTAGACGTGGTTTGGGTGAGTGGAATCCATGACAGATGTGAGATTGATATTTAATGGTTCAACTTAAGGTGGCAACTTAAATACACATCTGGGTGGATTGAGGCACCCGGAGTACCCAGTGTTGCCCGTATTTTTTGCAAATCCCGGAGTACCCGTGTGATCTTCCTATGGACCGCCAGCCAGGCTCAAAGGGAACTGAGATTATTCATGCTAGAAACTTCCGTGTGCAGCCACAAGCTATTATGGGCTCTAGCATAGTTGAGTAAGTTACGTGAAGCTCTTGAAGAGGTGGATCAACAGGTAGTGGGATTGTAGGTTTGGTATGGTCTTCCCGGAGTAGAGAGTTAATGTTTCTGAAAGACTGTGTCTTGGTCATCCGTTTCTCAAACACCATGTAGTGCGAGAAATTCAACGGAGGAGATCAAGTCTTGTGGGGAAAAGTGCGCAAGCCTCTGCAGAGTGTATAAACTAATCATGGTTAGCCGTGTCCCCGGTTATGGACAATCTTGAGTATCTAGTACTTGGAGTATCTTAAGTATCTCATCACTCTAAATTAATATTGTTGGGTTGATAATTACTTTAATTGGGATTGAGTTGGAGGAACCTTCTCAATGATGTTTCAACTACCATGATAGTTAAATTAAAATCTATTCCTTTGTTGTAGGGAAAAATTGGCCTTTCGCAAAACTATAACCATAGAGCTTTCCACCAGCCAAATATGCATGTAGTGATAGCATTATTCTGTTCTTGCTCTACTGTGTTATTGTGCCAGCATATTCCATGTGCTGACCCATTTTCGGGCTGCAACGTATTATGTTGCAGACTTTCAAACGAGGAGTAAGGTTCGTTAGGTCGTTGTCCTGCAGCTCAGCTATGCCGTTGGAGTTGATGGACTCACTTTATCTTCCAAGCCTTCCGCTGTTATCGTATTAGATGGCCTTAAGCCATATTTATTGTAATAAGTTCTCTTTGGAGACATTTGATGTAATAAGTGTGTGATTGCTACTCTGTTATAAATCCTCGAGTACTGTGTGTGTCAGCATTACCGATCCAGGGATGACACTGAAGCACAGAGACTTGACCGTTTGAGGTCGGGTCGCTACAATTAGATGCTCATCAGGATGTTTTGTTCCATCTCCTAAAAAAGGATTAGCTAGCAGTTTTTCTACCATACCCAAAGGAATTTCAAAGCAAGCATTTTCATTTTTAGTAGGTTCAGTAGGTTGAGGAGCAACTCTTTGCTCTACTGGTCGGGGTGAAGATACCCCGAACAAGCCCCTCAGAGGATTACTTTCCATAGTAACAAGTGACAGTAAATTTCAGCACACTATATAAATTTCTCCTTACCAAATTCCACCTACCAAAGGCGCTTCACTCCCCGGCACGGCTATTTTCCTAGGCTTGGATGTTGGCATTGATGACCCACAAGTATAGGGGTTCTATCGTAGTCCTTTCGATAAGTAAGAGTGTCGAACCCAACGAGGAGCAGAAGGAAATGATAAGCGGTTTCCAGCAAGGTATTCTCTGCAAGTACTGAAATAAGTGGTAACAGATAGTTTTGTGATAAGATAATTTGTAACGAGCAACAAGTAACAAAAGTAAATAAGGTGCAGCAAGGTGGCCCAATCCTTTCTGTAGCAAAGGACAAGCCTGGACAAACTCTTATGTGATGTAAAGCGCTCCCGAGGACACATGAGAATATCGTCAACACTACAAAAAAATACACTTCCGTGATGATACGTGTTTCTCACAGTAGGTCGCTTTTTTTGTCATGCATGTACATCCATGACAAATTTATGACAGAATCAAGATAGTCATACCCGTGCTGTCGTAGAAGTGTTCCATGACATTACCAAAATTATCATCACGGAAGTGTTCACTTCCATGACGATAAATCACGCGTCACAGAAGTGCTTTCGTCAAGGGTGACCGACATGTGGCATCCACCATAACGGAATGCTGTTAAGCTATCGGGTCGGGTTTTGGATCTGATAACCTGTTAACAACCCTGACCAATGGGAAATTTCCACATGTAAAATTCTTATTGGCCGGACGAAACACGTGTCAGCTCGTCAGTGGGTCAGATAGGCGCCTATGATACGTCGACATGTGGCACGGCCCAACAGAGGCCCATTCCTGTGAAAAGGCCAGCCCGTTTGACTTGGTCAAAAGGTGGCGGTCCGGCCCATAGAAAGCCTGTTAACGGCCTGTTCGGATATAACCCATTTACAGCCCGCTAACCCAAGGCCCGTTATGCCCTATCCGAATTAGTCCCACTAGCGTCATCTGGGCCATCCAATATGATTCCAGCCCGTTTTCACTTTTGGCCCATGTATGGCCCATGAGGCCCTATGTAACTCTTGGCCTATTAACGGCCCGTGGTGAAACTGGCCCGTAATGAACAGTGTATCACTTTACACCCATTAACGGCCCATGGTGAAACTGGCCCGTAATGAACAGTGTATCACTTTATACCCATTAACGGCCCGTTATTCCATTGGGACGTTTCCAGCCCATGTTATCTTTCGACCTTCTCAGAGCCCATTTATTCTTGGGCTCATTTCCAGCATTCATTTACTTACGGCCCGTTACTGTCATTTTCTGCTTGCGGGCCAAATTCAGCCCGTGGTTACAGTCGGCCCGTTTGTGGTCCGTTAATACGTTGGGCCGTTTTCATAGCGTCATCAAATATGGCCTATTAATGACGGCCCGTTACGGTCGGCCCATGAACGGACGATTCCAACTCTAGCCCGTTTACGACCATAATGCGGCCTGTTATTAGCCCATGTTTGGCCAATCGATCATACGGCCCGTATAAGGGCCATTGATGATACGACCCGTAGAAGGCCCATTGTTTCTACGGCCCATAGAAGGCCTACTGGTTCTACGGCCCGTAGAAGGCCTACTGGTTCTACGGCCCGTAGAAGGCCCACTGTTTCTATGGCCCGTAGGAGGCCCAGTGTCACTATAGTAAATATTAGCCCATGGTTATTGTGGCCTAGTTTTAAAAAATAGGTTATTGCAGCCACTAGTTAACCGCGGAAAAAGAACTGCAATGACTACAAGCAAACGAATAAACAAGACAAAAAGGAAATAAATAAGCAAGCAACTAATTCTAGGCTATCACGACTATTACACATATTACATCCACTGGGCATCAAAGTTCGCCACCAGTGCAAATATAGGGAACAAAGCAGCATATCATATACACTGGCCGTCAAAATTTGCCACCAGTGCAAATAAACGCGGCAGCAAAACAAGAGCATAACTGAAACAACTTCAGAGGAGCTCAAGAAACGTTATCCTGGGTATCCACCATGCTGGCAATAAGCTTAGCAAGCTGATTAGCTTTGTCCTGTTTGGTGCTAAAATCCTCCAACGCTTGTTGTTGCACCAGAAAGTATGCATCTGAATGCTCCAAGGACTTCCACAGTCCTTCCGCTTCTTGTCGCAGCACAGCTGATTGATGTCTTTTAGCTTGTAGTTGAGACTCAAGAAACCGAACTAATTCAGACAGTGAGTTTGAATAGCTTGTGTAAGAGGTAGTGGCCAGTAACTCCACCACTAAACCAAGACAGGATGTGTCACTATCCTGAACCTTATCTGCATTACTTCCTTTACCGTTGCTTAATAAGGCACTCTTCCCCAATATTCTGTCAGCATTCTAAAAGAAGAAACAAGCAGACACATAACAAGTTTAGCATGTACTAGTATATGAAACTCATTTCAGTGAACCAGTTCATTAGTAAGGTGGACAGGATGAAACTACCAAGTCTTCTATTGCCAAGTACTAGTACATAATAAAAGCATTAAACAAACATATATCTATGTCCTATGGTAGCAATGGAATCTTAAATTAGAACAGTTGTTCTTCAGGTTTAGGCACTTGTTCTACATGAATAGAGTACAGTAAGACGCAAGAATATAATACTTAAAAATAGAAAATGAGCTCATAGACCTTACCACATTCTTGGTTTGGGACCAGTACAGAACAAGGCGTTCCCAGTCATCGTCTAGTAAATGTGTCTCAGGAGAACGTAAGGGAATTTGATGAGTTTCTTTGCCGGTGAAGTATGTTTTCTTTAGGTAATTCCGATACTGCCACCAAGCATTCTTGAAGATAGCATAGGTATTAGCACATGTTACCTCATCCTGAGTTTCCAAATCGGTCCTTCTCTATAGAGAAAAATGGGAAAATTTGCTGTATTATAACCATCATGGAGGTAGGATGTATGGGATGAAGCAAAGTAATTGCCATGAATAACATTACTTACACATAACTCCTGGACAAACACCTGCAACTGGCATTTTCCTTCATCTTCAGTATAATATTTCCAAGATGGGAAGATACACACGTATGATTTAACAACATCAAATGCGATAGATGCTAAACTACGACTAGCTGGTTGTGCTTCCTCCACAGGAATAGGCGTACTAACTGGTGGAGTTGGGGTCCGCCGTGATAGTACTGGTCCTTTGGGCACTGGAGCTGCCTTACTAACTGCTCTTGTTTGGGAGCTCTGTGGTGGAGATGGTGTTGTGTCAACAGGAACTGGGTTACTATCGGCTGGGGTTGGGGTTAGATTGGGTGAAGCTGGTTCTCTGTCCATCGTAGTAGGGGTACAATCTGTGAGAGTTTGGGTTATGTGTGGTAGGGCTGGTTCTTGTGCATGTACAACCAGGGTGCTATCTCCACCAAGAGGTAGCACTGTTTTATTTGAAGACCGTGTTTTTAGTCCGCTAGATACTGGCATCACCCGCTCCAATTCAAATGGCTAATAAACAGGAAACATAGTTGAATGTACAGACATTGTATGAGAGACAGATGAAATAGATAGTGTGGAAAAAAGAGGGCATGAAATAGTTGACATGTATATTGTTTAACTAAAACGGATAGCATGACATAATTTCACACATATGATGTCTATCTAAACTGGATAGCATAGCATAACATAATTCAAAGATATGATGAATAACTAAAAAGGATCACATGACATAATTCACCTACATGTTATCTAAGTAATCAGGATCGCATCATTTAATTCACATATGTGATTTATATGCTAAACAGAGGGCATTCGATATGATGTCTGAACTAAGAACATGGTGTTGAATATTGTGTATATGATGTCTAAACTATGCAATGCAAGACACCATATGCATGATATGAGCAGTATAACCGTGCCAAGTTAGAGCATACACCTCAGTGGGGGAATAGGACTGGTCATCTGTCTCTGAATCCATCTCCGAGGAGCTATCGGGACCCAACAAGAGATCTGCTTCAACAGGTAGCAGTGTCTGCTCTGAAGGCCTTGTTTTCACTCCAGATTTTTCCATCTGCCACCCAAATGGCTGATTCACAGGAAGAGTAGTTTAATGTACAAACATTGTCGACAAATGGAAATGTAATTAAGAAAAGGATGGGCAAGATGTCATTCAAATATATGATGCCTGGTTAAACAGGATGGCATTGCACATTTCACATATATTATGGCTGGCTAAAAGACATGAGACTGCATAATTCCCATATATGATATAGAAACTAAACATGTGGCATTACAGAACATGTCTAAACTAAGCAGATGACATATATGATGTCAAAAGTAGGCACTGCAAGGCAACATATGCATGATATGACTAACATCATCATGCCAAGGTAGAGCAAACACCTTGGGGGGTAAATAGGAGTGGTCAGCTGCGTCCGAATCCGCCTCAGAACAGATATCTTCCTCTGGATTACAATCTGGAGAGGGGTGGGGAGGGTTTGCCATTGAACCCACCATGGAGCAATGTTTGCATGACATTGTATTGCCGCGCAAAACTCTTCTCTTTTTCTCTACATGTTCAACATGACTGTGTACAATATCTGACATGCATACGAAAAAAATATGGTAAGATTATGTAAGGAGAGCATGTAGAAGTTTAGAGTGATGGTAACAACCAGTGGATCAATGTTTTTCCGTTGAACCAAAATAGCCCTAATGGATCGATGTGAATGTATAGTAATAAGTGATGCAACAAGTGTACAACCTCTTTGCCGTAGCCGTGTCGACCTCAACATCATTGGGTTGGTCGCTGAAGCAGTTGAGGCAGAGGTGGCTGTTGGAGGTGTGGAGGAAGATCTAAGGAATCTGTAGATGGCGTCCAGGGCATTGCTCTGTTGTGATGGATCGTTCTGTCGTTGGAGCAGCTCCGGTGAGCCATAAGACGTCAAGGCTGAAGCAGCACAAGACAGACATCGTCAATCTCAAGTGGGATTCTAATAGCATCTCCAATAGATGATGTAAAATGGATGTAGAATTAACATCACCAAAAACCACCTGACTACAATAGATGAGGTAAAAACTGTTGACTCTGAACTTAACTGTCGAAACTGAAATTTACTGTGGAATCTGAATGCTACTGTCGAAACTGAACGCAATGGTAGCAGAGAGGCACTTGGCATGTAGTTTAGGGAGGGCCTACAGTTCATCTTCAACCCGCACCCCCTGAGCCGCCAGCCACCACCGGCCGAATCGCCGGCCCCAGCGCCGCCTCGCCGCCCCAAAACAACTCGCCACCGCCGCCCCGGCCGGCCTTCTAGGCCCCCCGCCCCCACCCTGAACCCTAAGATAGATAGTGGGGTACCTCTCCGACGAGCCCCCGTCCCCGCTGCGGGAGGTTCTTCCTTAACTTCGGCGAGCCCCCCCAACCCCTGAAAATCGATTGACCCGAAAGTTGATTCAGTCGACTGAAGTGTGGCTTAATCAGAGCAGAGCAGCATCACGAGAAAGGGGGAGAGCAGCAGCAGCAGCAGCTGGGCGAGCGAGCGATCAAGCGAGAGCCGGAGCAGCAGCAGCAGATCCGGCTGGTATGGATGCTGCCGCCGAAGGGGCCTCCCACTAGGGGAGAGCCGCCGTAGAGATGTCGCCCAGGGCGCCGGCTTCAAGGTAGCTGCTCCATGGGGGTGCGGGATGGAGCACCGTCGGTGTCGGGAGGTCGAGTTAAGGAGAAGGTGTGATGCGATGAGTGTACAACCTCTTTGGTGGCGCCGAGTAGCCTCGGCTTCGTCCGAGGAGTCGGTGAGGATGTTGCGGTTCCGGTGGAGCAGGTTAAGGCGGCGCTGTGGGGATGGAGCAGCCGCGATAGACGAGGCGATCGTCGGAGCAGCTCCTTGGAGGTGGAGGATGGGGCGGCTGAACCGGCAGGACGGCGAGATGGACGACGGATCCTCATCCGGGGAGGTGGATGAGGGACGTCGAGCTGTTGCGGTGGACGATGTCGTCGGGGAAGAGGCTCCGGCTGGGCAGCGGTGACGTGGCGGACAAAGGAGGGTGGGGTTTCGCGGTTAGAGCAGAGAGGTTATGGCGGCCTGGGATTTCGAATGGCGAAAAGGGGGCGACGGGAGGGGGTGAAGCATGACTTAGGAACGCGCTTGTCCAAAATGTAGGGTGTGTTACAAAAGTACCCCCCACCGATTTGAACTAGCGGCCCTTTCGGCTCAGGGTTAGAAGGGGGATTTCGCGTGTCGGGATTTGGCAGCTGGAGGGAGTTTTCACGCGCGTTGTAATTTCGGGATAGCAAGGCGCGGGTTGTGAAGGCGCCAGTTTTGGGAGCACGATATCTGAATTTTCGGGATATAACAAGACGCAGGTTGAATTTTAGGGACAAGCCTAACGTGTAGTAATATTGTACTTGTACGTACCAAATCAATTCGCACTTCCCTCAACCAAAAAGAAAATGAAAAAAATAAAACTATTCACACCACACAAAGAGAGAGTCTTGCCCCGTTTTACTATACAAATGCTATTCAAAGATACTCCCTCCTTCCATCTATATAGGGCCTAATGCGTTTTTCGATGCTAACTTTGACCAAATATTAGAGCAATGATATATGATATGCAACTTACACAAAGCACACTGTTAAATTCGTCTGTGAAAGGTTCTTTCAATGATATAATTTTCACATTGTGCATGTCATGTACTATTAATCTTGTCAATAGTCAAAGGTGGTCTTAAAAATCTCATTACACCCTATATAGATGGAAGGAGGGAGTATGAATCCATGTTATGTCTGATTAAATTTTTTCGCTTGCTGTATAATGCATGTAACCTACTCATACCAACATTTTAGTGCATTCCAAATGTCCATACTATCGCTGCAATTCGAACTAAATTTGAATTTGTTTCTATATTTCAATAAGAATCTACAATCATGATTGTTGCCAACTTCAACCGTCATAGTTTCCTTGCTATCCGCCAGATATAAATCAGACGGCCTATAATGCAGGATGGTAGGCACACTGTCGGTGTCAAAACCGGCGGATCTCGGGTAGGGGGTTCCAAACTGTGCGTCTAGGCTGGATGGTAACAGGAGGCAGGGGACACAATGTTTTACCTAGGGTCGGGCCCTCTTGATGGAGGTAAAACCCTACGTCCTGCTTGATTGATATTGATGATATGGGTAGTACAAGAGTAGATCTACCGCGAGATCAGAGAGGCTAAACCCTAGAAGCTAGCCTATGGTATGATTGTATGTTGTGGTTGTTGTCCTACGGACTAAAACCCTTCGGTTTATATAGACACCGGAGAGGGTTAGGGTTACACAAGTTCGGTTACAAAGGAGGAGATATCCATATCCGTATTGCCTAGCTTGCCTTCCACGCCAAGTAGAGTCCCATCCGGACACGAGACAAAGTCTTCAATCTTGTATCTTCATAGTCTATCAGTCCGGCCGATGGAGATAGTCTGGCTGTCCGGAGACCCCCTAATCCAGGACTCCCTCAGTAGCCCTGAACCAGGCTTCAATGACGACGAGTCCGGCGTGCAGTATTGTCTTCGGCATTGCAAGGCAGGTTCTTTCTTCGAATATATCACAGAAGAATTTGAATACAAGGATAGTGTCCGACACTACAAAATAAGTTCCACATACCGTCGTAGAGAGAATAATAGTTTCGCAAATCCAATTCGCTGACTCGTTTCGGTAGCATGACGTTATGTCATGGCCCGGTGATTATTTGAACCGTTTTTCTTCAACTAGCTCCACACATAATGCGAGGCGGTTTCTTGACACGTCTTGTCAAAGCAGAGATCGTGTTCCCCCAATTACGGGATTCTCATTAATCCGGTCGTGGGTAACATAACCGTGTCTAGGACTCCTAGATTATAGGCAAGTCCTAAACGGCTATGGAGAGGACGCTTGATATTCACATTCTTTATAAAGGGACAAGGTTTTCGCTTTTTCCCTCTCGTGCTCAATCGAACCTTTCCCCCACCTCGAGTTCTAACACCCAAAACCCAGGTTAAGTGCTCCGGATCTTCAATCATGTCCAGATCCAGCTTTCAAGGCCGATGGATGTCCTCCTCCGTTACGGAAGAGGACATCAAGAAGCTGAGGGAGGCCAGATACCTGACCGCCGAGGTTTCGCATCGTCTACCTACTCGAGGGCAGGTCGTCCCTACTCCCGAACCCAACGAGAACGTCGTGTTCGTCTCCCACTTCCTCCGAGGCCTAGGCCTCACTCTGGATCCCTTCGTCAGGGGTTTGATGTTCTATTACGGGCTAGATTTCCACGATCTAGCTCCGGACTCCTTTCTCCACATCTCGACATTTATCGTCGTGTGTGAGGCCTTCCTCTGCATTACCCCTTACTTCCGCTTGTGGCTCAAGACCTTTGAAGTGAAGCCGAAGATGATCGAGGGGCAACATGCAGCGTGCGGAGGTGCATCAATAGGCAAGATGGCAGGAGCTCCATGGCCGAAAGGTTCTTTTCCAGAGGTGTCTGAATTATGGCAACGGGAGTGGTTTTACGTCACTGCTCCCAGAAGTGCCAAGTGGGCGGCTACCCCCGCTTTCCACTCGGCCCCCCACCACAACTGATGTCATGGATTAGCAGAGGTCTGAGCTGGGGTCCAGCCAAGGACGTGCCTATACTGCAAATCCGCATTCGAGATCTCTTCGAGGGAGATTTTAATTTGGTTGTGGTAATACAAGTTATGCTGGTTCGTCAAGTCCAGCCTTGCAAACGCCGGCCCCTTCGCTTGTGGGAGTTCAACCCAGAGGGACCGCATGCCATTCAAAGTTTCCTCGGCCTGACGCATGAGGAGATGTACAAGTCATTCTTCGGACCTCAAGTAGAGTGTCCGGATATTACCGAGGACGTGGGCCTGAGCAGTAACCGCGCCGCCGAACAAGTAAGAAATCCTCTGGCCGAACACACTATCTTTTATTCATCATGGAGTTATGTAACACCCTCGATGCGGCTATATCTCCCACGTGTCGAAGCACGACTTAGAGGCATAACCGCATTGAAAGCAATGTCGCAAGTGAGGTAATCTTCGCAAACAACCCATGTAATACAATAAGGGAAAAGATACATAGTTGGCTTACAATCGCCACTTCACACAAATACATGAATAAAGCATTACATCAACCAGATACACACAAGGTCCGACTACGGAACCAAAATAAAAGAAGAACCCCAAATGCGACAAGGTCCCCGATCGACCCCAACTGGGCTCCACTACTGATCAACTAGAACGGAACAACACAAAGGACAAGATCTTCAACGAGCTCCTCCTTGAGCTTGGTTGCGTCACCTGCTTTGTAACATCGGCACCTGCAAACTGGTTTTGGAAGTATCTGTGAGTCACGGGGACTCAGCAATCTCACACCCTCGCGGTCAAGACTATTTAAGCTTATGGGTAAGGAAAAAGGTATGAGGTGGAGCTGCAGCAAGCGACTAGCATATATGGTGGCTAACATACGCAAATGAGAGCGAGAAGAGAAGGCAGAGCATGGTTGATAAAATTATGATCAAGAAGTGAGCCGAGAACAACCTACGTCAAGCATAACTCCAACACCGTGTTCACTTCCCGGACTCCGCCGAGAAGAGACCATCACAGTTACACAGGCGGTTGATGCATTTTAATTAAGGTCAACTTCAGGTTTTCTACAACTGGACGTTAACAAATTCCCATCTACCCATAACCGCGGGCATGGCTTTTGAAAGTTCAAAACCCTGCAGGGGTGTCCCAACTTAGCCCATCACAAGCTCTCATGGTCAACGAAGGATATTCCTTCTAGCGGGAAGACCCGATCAGACTCGGAATCCCGGTTACAAGACATTTCGACAAGGTAAAACTAAACCAGCAACACCGCCCGAATGTGCCGACAAATCCCGATAGGAGCTGCACATATCTCTTTCTCAGGGCACACCAGATTGTCTAAACTTCCGGTAGGCCAGCCCAGAGTTGCCCCTGGTGGCCACCGGCGGCTGACAGTTTGGACCAACACTCAGAGGAGCACTGGCCCAGGGGGGTTAAAATAATGATGACCCTTGGGCGCGCGACCCCCAAGGGAAAAGAAAAGGCTGGGTGGCGAATGGTAAAACCAATGTTGGGCATTGCTGGAAGAGTTTTATCCAAGGCGAACTGTCAAGGGGTTCCCATTATTACCCAACCGCATAAGGAACGCAAAATCCGGGAACATAACACCGATATGACGGAAACTAGGGCGGCAAGAGTGGAACAAAACACCAGGCATAAGGCCGAGCCTTCCACCCTTCACCAAGTATATAGATGCATTAATTAAATAAGAGATATTGTGATATCCCAACAAGTATACATGTCCCAACAAGGAACAACATCTCCATGTTCCAACAAGGAACAAACTTCAATCTTCACCTGCAACTAACAACGCTATAAGAGGGGCTGAGCAAAGCGGTAACATAGCCAAACAACGGTTTGCTAGGACAAGGTGGGTTAGAGGCTTGGTTCAACAATATGGGAGGCATGATAAGCAAGTGGTAGGTATCGCAGCATAGGCATAGCAAAAGAGCGAGCAACTAGCAAGCAAAGATAGAAGTGATTTTGAGGGTATGATCATCTTGCCTGAGATCCCGCAAGGAAGAAGAACGGGTCCATGAAGAAGTCAAACGGACGTAGATGAATGGGTCCTCACAAACGCGACGTTACCGGATCCAACCCGAAGAAGCAAACACCGGAAAGAAGCACACAACATAGTAAACAACCAACACATGAACATGGTATGATATGCGGGATGCGGTATGCGATGCATATGCATGATTTGACAAGTAATGAATGAACCTGGCCTCAACTTGGAAATCCAAGTGTGCCACTGGAAAGGTGAGATGAAATCGCTTGAAAACGATATAAAGAACACCGGAATCGGAGTCACGGTTTAGGAATGGCAAGCAATACAAATATGACCATGGTCTGCGATTTACAGCAAGTGGCCATCTAAATGCAACAAGAAGAACATGCTACAGCACTCAAACATGGCAAAAAATACATGGCAGGGATCCATTCATGATTCTTAACAAAAGATGAACACTGAGCTACGGCCAATTCATCCATTAACAGGTTCAAACAAGCATGGCAAAAGAGCAAACGGTAAACAGATTTCAGACTTAGTGAAATTAACACAATCCTGGAATTCCATATCAGGTAGCACACTTTGGAGCATGAAAACTATATTCTACAGGACCTGAACATGGCAAAGTAAATCATGGCATGGAGCTACTCAAAGAGCTTAACAAAAGTCCCTTAGTGACCTTGAGCCAAAAGGGATCAGAAAATACAATTGCAAGCATGTGAACATGGCAAAAACATAATCAGACTCTCAGACTTGGTGCAAGCATGTGAAAATTTGTTTTGGAATTTTTAGATTTTTATTTTATTTTCTAGGATTTTTTTAGTTTCGGCGGAATTATTAAAAAAAACGCGCCAAGGCCTAGCTGGGCCGAAGCCCAGTGCCAGCCCACCTCGCCCCGCGCCGCCGTCTCCTAGCGGGAGACCGCCGCCGCCGCCGCCGAACCGGAGTCCGGCTCGGACTCCGTTTCCCCGCGCCGTGCCCCCTCCCCCAAGGCACCGCCCCCCCTCCTTAAAAGCCACGCTCCGCCGCCCTGGGAGCCGCCCCACCCCGCCGCGAGCTGCCGACCCCGCCACCGCAAGCCGCCCGTCACAGAGACGAGGCGAAGCGGGATGAGGAGATCCGGGGACGCGGGACACCGTTTGGTTGGAGGGATGGGTGGATCTGATCCAACCCGACCCAGATCTGGCCGGACTTGGACTCCGGCAAGTCTTCGCGGACTCCAGTGAGCATGGAGGTGGCCGGCGACGAGGAAGAAGCGGCGGGGCCTGCGAACTCCGGCAGGGGCGGCGTCGACGGGAACCGGACGGCAGCGAGGCGCGCGGAGGGCGCCGGAGGTGAGTGCTCAGGCGCTGGAGGCCGGGAGCCGGGCGGCGATGGGATGGGCGGCGCCGGCGTCTTCCGGTGGTGGCAGCGGTGGCCGGCGCAGCTCTGGCGGCCGGAAGCAGAGAAGACGGCGGGCGGCGCGCGCGGGGTCCTCCGCGGTTGGCGGCGACGACGGTTGGGCCCTGCGGGCCCGATCCGGGCCGCGCGGGCCGGCGGCGGGGCTGGAGGAGAGAGAAGGTGGCGAGGGTGACGTGGCCGGCACGGATTGGACGGGAACGGCGGCGCGGACATTGTCTGGCGCGGTGGAGAAGTGTCCGGCGGCGCGGAGAGGACGAAGTTAGGGTTTCATCCGCGAATTTCGGGAGGGGAGCACATATTTATAGGTAGAGGGAGCTAGGAGAGTCCAAATGAGGAGCGGTTTTCGGCCACGCGATCGTGATCGAACGCTCTAGATGATGGAGTAGGTTTAGGTGGGTATTGGGCCAAATTGGAGGGGTGTTGGGATGCAACACACACGAGGCCTTCTCGGTCCCTCGGTTAACCGTTGGAGCATCAAACAAAGTCCAAATGGTATGAAACTTGACAGGCGGTCTACCGGTAGTAAAACAAGGCCGCTTGGCAAGTCCCGGTCCAATCCGGAAATGTTTAATCCCCACACACGAAAGAAAGGTAGAAATGACCACCGGAGGAGAACGGAGCGCCGGAATGCAAAACGGACAATGGGGAAAATGCTCAAATGCATGAGATGAACACGTATGCAAATGAAATGCACATGATGACATGATATGCAATGCAAGACACGCAAGCAATGACAAGGCAACAACAGCGAATAACTGGAGGACACCTGGCACATCGGTCTCGGGGTGTTACAAGTTATTTCTGAGAGTTTGCTTTTTGACCAGGACTGGCTAACAAAGGCGAAGATGATTCGATGTTTGGCCCCCCTCCCTGAGGGTTTGGAAAATCCGGTATTGGAAAAGATGCTCGAGGTCGCACCTTGCCCGGAGCCCTCGAAGGAAGATACGGGGGGGGGGATAATACGGGCGGACGCGGGCCCCCATCGCTGCCAGTTCCAACCGAGGGAATGAGCGTATCCATGAAGGAGAATAACCGGGGGAGGAAAAGGACTGCTTCCGAGGATCCGGAAGCCGAAGCCTCCAAACGGGAGAAGAAGTCTCCCACAGAGGGTTCTGCCTCGGGGGGTGCTTTTGCCGCACAAAGCACGCGGGGGGATCAGCCCTCCAACGAGTCGTAAGTGATCCAAAATACTTTAATAGGAAAGGTATGCTATCTTTTTTCTGAGAAAATAACCACCACATATATCTTGCAGTTCGGGCCTTAGCCCCTTCTCAGCTGAGCTCGTCTTCGGGGGATCTTCTTCCAGAGATGATGGAGAGTGAAATGCCTCCGCCGGACTCCTCCGCTCAAGAAGCGGGCACCCCGAAGTGTCATCACGGAGGGCCTCTCCGGATCCGGTGAGGCCAGAAGATAATCCCGTAGACCCTCGAAGTCCCCAGCGTCCGGCTCCCGAAGATAGCAAACAAAAGGGTCCGGCACCGTCTGGTATGCAGTCGGACGTTCTGAGGGAGCTGGTGGGGTGAGCGGCAATCTCAGAAGAACACCGTACGCTGATGGGTACGGTGATGGAGAGAATTTCGTCCACCGAAAGCGGAATACATGAAGCCTTTATGAGTCTACTGACAGGCTTTGAGGTACATGAGATAATATGTGATAGTACTGCACATGTTAGGTGTGCCCTGTGTAGATAGTAGCCCCTGAGACTCTGGTTGTCGTCGAGAATGGCGGCGAACAGAGGATCATAGTCCCAGGCAATAACCAGACTGCCCTTATGTGCAGGTGGTGGAAGCTCCGGTGGCTAGCCGGACTAGTGAGTTTGCCGAATTAAAACGGCAACTGGATGCGGTAGACGCTGACATCGGGCTTGTTAACAAGAGGCTTGACGAGGCACAGTGTAAGTGTTATTATCTGGTGAACGCCACATAGTAAGAGCAGCATGGTGCCAGTATCTTTAATATGTTGTGACTGCAGATGGAGCTGCCACCGTGGAAACCTTCCGGGCAGAACTTGCCCGAGCCAAGGAACAAGCGAGGATTAGTAATGCGGCTGCCTTGAAGGCAGCCAAAGAGTTGAGAGCCGAGAAGGCCTCACATTGCGAGAGCCAAGAGAAGATGGCCAAGATGGACGTAGAACTAAAAGACACTGCCGACCGTTGCCGGCTCCTTGAAAAAGAAAACCGAGCGAAGGCAACGGACCTTGAGAAGGCCACGATGGCAGACAAAGACACCCGCTCTACGATGTGAGCGAAGAAGGAGGAGCTGCGGGAGGCCGGGGATATTACGGCTGGGAAGCCCTTCATGCTACGGAGGAAGTTCGGAGATCCACGGTATGCCCCTCTGGATCGGCTGTGGAGTTCAATAGATGCGTATATGGACTTGGCGGCGAGCGCTGCCGATGCGGCCAAATACTTCCAAGGTCAAACAGATCGTGAAGTGGACAAGCTGTTCTGATCGCAATTCAACGTTCCAGAGCGTCTGCTTCCATTGACTGATCAGCTGGCCGAATGGGCCAAACTAAATAGGTTGTCTGGACTCGCCATGAGGTCTGTCGTGGATCAGCTATGGCCGGAAAAGCCAAAGCCGAACAGTTATTTCAGTTTAGTGCAGCGGTTCCTTGGTGTGATGCCGCGTATTAATGCGATGAAGAGGTCGGCGTGCATAGAAGGCTCGCGGATGGCCCTTGCTCGTGTTAAAGCATACTGGGTGGAGATGGACGCTACCACTGTTGGGGCGCAGGGTTCGGCCATAGGCCGAGTGGCTGCCGAGCACTATTTCGAGGAAGTTCTCGAGGGTGCTCGTTTGATAGAGGCCCAGTGCTCGAAGAATATTATGTTTGAGTGATATGTATTCGCATTGTAAACACAATGATTTTATGAAATTTTATAAGGCTATGTTTATACTTTTGCCTGAAAGTAGTATGTTGCCTCCTGTGCGGCCGTTTATGTATACATGTGTATAACTTGAAAGATTGCAGCCGTCGGCTTCAGCCCCCATGCATATAATGCGGAGGTGCTCGCAAAAAATGCGTGTTCACACTTAACCCAACGTCTTGGTCCTATTAAGGAGGTGATAGCGTAGCGAACGAGGCAACCAGACTATAATGCTTTAACACTTTCACTTAGCCATAGGAGTTTGACAGTTGGGCTACTAGATAGCCCTTGGTGGCTCCGCACTCTCCCGATCTCGGGGTGCGTACAAGCCTGGTCGGAAAACGACCCTTCGTTAAGGCGGAGGAATTCTAACATTCCGATAGGTCATCGAGTGGTTGACCAGTCTCACGCTATATCATGACAGTCAGTTTTCGGCTTTCTCTACTGAGGTGCTCGTCCGGATGAACTAGGGCACAATCGCAGTAGTTCTCCTGGTGCTGCCTTAGCCGGTAAAGCGGAACGTAAGGCACCAAAACACAGGAGCCGGGCAAACCCAACATTTGACCAAAGACAATGATTAGGAGCTGATGCATATAAGGCCAAACTCGCGACGCCAAACACTCCCTAAGGTATTCGGTCTTTATGGTATAAACCGGGCCTAAATAGTGCCCTTTGTAAGAAGCCCCTTGTGTCTAGGTATGTGCATTATTCTGACGTGGCCACATGCCAAGACGTCAGCATCCTTCTCGACTGTGCTGAGAATTCGGTGGATGTGTATCAACAAGAGACAGTAAAAAAGGTTTACGCAGGGTCTTAATCTAAAAAGAATCCTTGGAACGGGTCCCTGCTGCACGTCTACGCCTGTGTCTCCGTTGTGCCGTATCCTGGACGGATGTAGCACGATGGTCATTGAGGGAGTCCTGGATTAGGGGGTGTTCAGATAGCCGGACTATACCTTCAGCCGGACTCCTGGACTATGAAGATACAAGATTGAAGACTCCGTCCCGTGTCCGGAAGGGACTTTCCTTGGCGTGGAAGGCAAGCTTGGCGATACGGATATGAAGATCTCCTACCATTGTAACCGACTTTGTGTAACCCTAACCCTCTCCGGTGTCTATATAAACCGGAGGGTTTTTAGTCCGTAGGACAACATACACATCAACAATCATACCATAGGCTAGGTTTTAGGGTTTAGCCTCCTCGATCTCATGGTAGATCTACTCTTGTACTACCCATATCATCAATATTAATCAAGCAGGACGTAGGGTTTTACCTCCATCGAGAGGGCCCGAACCTGGGTAAAACTTCATGTCCCTTGCCTCCTATTACCATCCGGCCTAGACGCACAGTTCGGGACCCCCTACCCGAGATCCGCCGGTTTTGACACCGACATTGGTGCTTTCATTGAGAGTTCCTCTGTGTCATCGCCATCAGGCTCGATGGCTCCTACGATCATCAATAGCGATGCAGTCCAGGGTGAGACCTTCCTCCCCGGACAGATCTTCGTCTTCGGCGGCTTCGCACTGCGGGCCAATTCGCTTGGCCGTCTGGAGCAGATCGAAAGCTACGTCCCCGGCCATCAGGTCAGATTTGGAAGTTTAAACTACACGGCTGACATCCGCGGGGACTTGATCTTCGACGGATTCGAGCCACTGCCGAGCACGCCGCACTGTCACGACGAGCATGATCTAGCTCTGCCGTCGAACAGTGCCCTGGAGGCCGCACCCGCATCGGCTTTGATTCTTAATTCGGAGCCAACCGCGCCGATCGAGGATGGGTGGTTGGACGCCGCCTCGGGGGCTACGATCCCAACGGCGATTGAGCCGAACACTAGCCACGCACTCCGCGAGACTCATGATTCCAAGGAGTCGGACTCCTCTCCGGACTCCGAACCTTTCGCGCCTCTGCCAATAGAATTCGATTGGGCGCCGATCATGGAGTTTACTACCGCGGACATCTTTCAGCACTTGCCCTTTGGCGATATTAAAAAATCACTAAAGTCTCTCTCTTTATCAGGAGAGCCCTGGCCGGACTACGGTCAGCGATATTGGGATGCAGACGATGAAGAAATTCAAAGCCCACCCACCACCCACTTTGTAGCCACTGTCGACGATTTAACCGACATGCTCGACTTCGACTCCGAAGACATTGACGGTATGGACGCCAATGAAGGAGACGATGAAGAACCAGCGCCTATTGGGCCCTGGAACGCCACCTCGTCATATGACGTATACATGGTGGACGCACCAAAAGATGACGACGAGGAGCGGAAGGACGCACCGAAGGCTTGTTCCCTCGAAAAGCAGTCAAAGCGGCGACGCAAGCGTCGCCCCAAATCCTGCCTCGACAGAAATAGCGATCACACAGACCCAGCGCTGGAGCAGGGCGAACCGCTGCCGGACAACGGCAATCCGGATAATCAAACCGAACAAACATACCCTATCAAGGATAATGGTCCGGACGACATAATGCCGGACAAACACCCGGAGCAGCAGACTGCCCGTAAAAGGCTTGTTGCCACCGCGAGGAGCCTGAAAAAGCAGAAACAAAGGCTCAAGGCCGCGCAAGACACACTCCAATTTAGATGGAGTAAAATACTTAGCACTGCAGCAAGGTACGGCGACAATCGCCCCTCCAAAAGCTACCCAAAGCGGAAGCTGCTACCCGAATTCGATGAGGAGGCCTCAGAACCCCCACAACCAAATATCAAAGCAGCCACCTGGCCGGTTAGACGACCCCTCTACCAACACAGAGCGGCATACAAAGCCGCTCACAATACAATACGCGACCCATGCGAGGGCTCGCACTCAAAGGACGGCGCAACCAGATCCATCTATGGACCACGCAAGCGCGCCCCAGCATACAATGCAACACAACAAGCATCCGAACAACGCGGTACACCCAGCTACAGGGGTGCTGCACACCCCCTATGTTTCACCGATGAGGTGCTGGACGACGAATTTCCACAGGGATTCAAGCCCGTAAACATAGAGGCATACGATGGAACAACAGACCCTGGGGTCTGGATTGAGGACTACATCCTTCATATCCATATGGCTCGAGGAGATGATCTCCACGCCATCAAGTACCTACCCGTCAAGCTCAAAGGGCCAGCTCGTCACTGGCTCAAAGGCCTCCCGAAAGCTCCATTGGAAGTTGGGAAGAGCTCAAAGACGCTTTTCGGGCAAATTTTCAAGAGAGTCAGCCCGAAAGCTTTGGAACAGGTTTCTTATTAAAAAGAACCAGATTGTCGACTGTCCGGACGCTGAAGCCTTAGCAACTTTCAAGCATAGCGTCCGTGACGAATGGCTCGCCAGACACCTCGGCCAAAATAAGCCGAGAACGATGGCCGCATTAACAAACCCCATGACCCGCTTTTGCGCGGGGGAGGACAGCTGGCTAGCCAGATGCAGCACCAGCGACCCCAGTACATCTGAAGTTAGAGATGGAAACGGGAAATCACGGCGCGACAACAATAACAAACGCCGGAATAAAGAAGACAGCACGAAGGGCATGGCAGTAAATTCCGGATTCAAAAGCTCTCGGCCAGGTCAAAAGCCGCCCCTAAAGGCACCAGGGACGAACTGTCCAGCCTCAATAAAATTCTGGACCAAGTATGTCAGATTCATAGTACCCCTGGTAAACCTGCTAATCATACCCACAGAGTATGTTGGGTCTTCTAGCAGTCCGGCAAGCTCAACGCCGTACACAAGGGGGAGGATACACCAAGTGAAGACGAGGACGAGCCTCCCAAGCAAGACACGGGGGAACAAAAGCAATTTCCACCAAAAGTCAAAACAGTAAACGTGTTACACGTAATTAAGGAAAAAAACAATGCGACACTCCCAGGAAAGTATACCCAAGTGCCTATCACCACGAAGTCCTGCCACTGGACATCTCAACCGATCACTTTCGACCACCGCGATTACTCAGCAGGTATCCGACACGCAGGATGGGCTGCCCTGGTATTAGACCCAGTAATTGGCGGATATCACTTCACAAGGGTCTTGATGGACGGTGGCAGTAGCCTAAACCTAATATATCAGGATACAATCCGCGGGATGGGGCTAGACCCAACACAAATTCGCCATAGCAATACTACCTTAAAAGGAGTAACGCCAGGCCCAGGGGCTCGTTGTACGGGCTCCCTCCTCCAGTAACTTTCCACATCGCTCCATTTCAAAATGGCTACCAAGCACTGCTCGGACGCGAAGCTTTCGCTCGCTTTAATGCAATACCACACTACGCCACCCTCACACTCAAGATGCCCGGTCCACGTGGCATCATTACAGTGCACAGAAATATCAAGCGATCTCTGCGCGCCGAAGAGAGTGAGGCTGCCTTGGCCGCCGCACACTAAAGGCGCCCGGACAAACGAAAGCATCCAATAGGTCGTCAAGACCTCAGATACAACTAATCAAGTCCGGCGCCGCTATTTATATGGAAATAAGTGGTCACGCCCCTATTTGTCAATACAAGGGGCTCAACGCGCGCAGACAAGTGACAATTTCTTATCATCTTGAACTATACATGGTTTCTTTAAAAACTATCCTTTTGCATGACAACTTTTTCACTTAACTTCCTCTCTTTTACAGACGATCATCGTGCTACACCCGTCTAGGATACGGCACAATGGAGACACAGGCGCAGACGTGCAGCAGGGACCCGCTCCAAGGATTCTTTTTTGATTAAGACCCTGCGTAAACCTTTTTTACTGTCTCTTGTTGATACATATCCACCGTTGAGAAGGATGCTGACATCTTGGCATGTGGCCATGCCAGAACAATGCATGTACCTGGACACACGGGGCTTCTTACAAAGGCCACTATTTAGGCCCGGTTTATACCACAAAGACCGAATACCTTAGGGAGTATTCGGCGTAGCGAGTTTGGCCCTATATGCATCAGCTCCGAATCATTGTCTTTGGTCAAATGTTGGGTTTGCCCGGCTCCTGTGTTTTGGTGCCTTACGTTCCGCCTTCCCGGCTAAGGTAGCACCAGGAGAACTACTGCGATTGTGCCCTAGTTCATCCGGACGAGCACCTCAGTAGAGAAAGCCGAAAACTGACTGTCATGATATAGCGTGAGACTGGTCAACCACTCAATGACCTATGGGAATGTTAGAATTCCTCCGCCTTAACGAAGGGCCATTTCCCAGCCAGGCATGTACGCACCCCGATATCGGGAGAGTGCGGAGCCACCAGGGGCTATCTAGTAGCCCCACTGTCAAACTCCTATGGCTAAGTGAAAGTGCTAAAGCATTATAGTCCGGTTGCCTCGCTTGCTCCGCTATCACCTCCTTAATAGGACCAAGACGTTGGGTTAAGTGTGAATGCGTGTTTTTGCGAGCACCTCCGCATTATATGCGTGAGGGTTGAAGCCGACGACTGCAATCTTTCAAGTTATACACATGTATACATAAACGGCCGCCCAGGAGGCATCGTATTACTTTCAGGCAAAAGTATAAAAATAGCCTTATAAAAATTTATAAAAGCATTTCGCTTACAATGAGATTACATATCACTCAAACATAATATTTTTTGAGCACTGGGTCTCTATCAAACGGGCACCCTCAAGAACTTCTTCAAAGTAGTGCTCGGCAGCCTTTCGACCTATAGCCGAATCCCGCGTTGCAACATTGGTAGCATCCATCTCTGCCCAATATGCCTTAACACGGGCAAAGGCCATCTGTGCACCCTCTATGCACGCCGACCTCCTCATCGCATCAATGCACGGCACCACATCAAGGACCTGCTGCACCAGGCTGAAATAGTTGTTCGGTTTTGACGTTCCCGGCCACAGCTGATCCACAACAGACCTCATAGAGAGTCCGGACAACCTGTTTAGTTCGGCCCATTCGACTAATTGGTCGGTCAATGAAAGTGGACGCTCAGGAGAATGGAATTGTCTCCAAAACAGCCGGTCTACTCCACGATCTGTCTGACCCTGGAAGTACTTGGCCGCATCGGCAGCGCTCGCCGCCAAATCCATATACACATCCTCCAAACTCCATAGCCGATCCAGAGGGGCGTACCGTGGATCTCCGAATTTCCTCCGCAACATAAAGGATTTCCCAGCTACAATATCCCCGGCTTCCCGCAGCTCCTCCTTCTTTGCCCTCATACCAGAGCGGAGATCCTTTTTCGTTGCAGCAGCATTTTCAAGGTCCGATGCCTTCGCTTGGTTTTCTTTTTCAAGAACCCTGCAATGGTCGGCGGCAGCTTTTAATTCTATAGCCATCTTGGCCATCTTGTCTCGGGTCTCGCCATGCGCGGCCTTCTCGGCTTGCAACTCTTTGGCCGCCTTCACAGCAGCCGCATTGCCCAACCTTGCTTGTTCCTTGGCTCGGGCAAGTTCTGCCCGCAAGGCTTCAACAGTGGCAGCTCCATCTACAGTCACAACATATTAAAGATACTGGCATCATGCTGCTCTTCCTATTGTGGCGTTTACCAGATAATGACACTTACCCTGTGCCTCGTCAAGCCTTTTGTTAACAAGCTCGATGTCGGCGTCTGCCGCATCCAACTGCCGTTCTAAATGGGAAAACTCGCTAGTCCGGCTAGCCACCGGAGCTTCCATCACCTGCACATAGAGGCAGTATGGTTATTACCTAGGAATATGATCCTATGTTCGTCGTCGTTTCCGACAACAACCAGAGTCTCAGGGGCTACTATCTACACAGGGCACACCTAGCATGTGCAGGACTATCATACATTCTTTTACGTACCTCAAAGCCTGTCAGTAGACTCATAAAAGCTTCATGCAATCCGCTTTCGGTGGACGATATTCTCTCCATCACCGTATTCATCAGCACACGGTGTTCATCTGAGATGGCCGCTCGCCCCACCAACTCCCTCAGAACATCCGATCGCACACTAGACGGTGCCGGACTCTTTTGTCTGCTCTCTTCGGGAGCCAGACATTGGGAGCTTTGGGGGTCAATGGGATTATCTTCTGGCCTCACCGGACTCGGAGAGGCCCTCCGCGACGACACTTCAGGGTCGCCCGCTTCCGGAGCAGAGGAGTCCAGAGGAGGCGTTTCGCTCTCCATCATCTCTGGAAGAAGATCCCCCGAAGATGAGCTCATTTGAGAGGGGCTAAGGCCCGAACTGCGAAAATATGTGCGGTGGTTATCTTCTCAGAAGAAAAAGATGTCATATCTGTACTATTAAAGTATTTCGGGTCACTTACGACTCGCGGGAGAATTGATCCCCCTGCGGACTTTGTGCGGAAACGGCGCCCCTCAAAGTAGGACCCTCTGTGGGAGACTTCTTCTCCCGTTTGGAAGCTTCGGCTTCCGAATCCGCGTGCATAGTCCTTTTCCTCTTCTGGTCGCCTTCCCTCATGGAGACGCTCGCTCCCTCGGCTAGAATGGGCGGCGTTGGGGGCCCGCGTCCGCCCGCATTATCCTCCACAGTATATTCCTTCAAGGGCTCCGGGCAAGGCGTGGTCTGGAGCATCTTTTCCAATACCGGATTTTCCAAACCCTCAGGGAGGGGGGCAAAACACCAAATCAACCTCGCCTTTGTTAGCCAGTCCTGGTCAAAAAGTGAACTCTCAGAAATAACTTCGTAACAAAGGAGAGATAGTATGTTCAGCCGGAAAATGCCTTACCTGTTCGGCGGCGCGGTTACTACTCAGGCCCACGTCCTTGGAGATTTCCGGACACTCCACCTGAGGTCCGAAGAATGACTTGTACATCTCCTCGTGCGTCAGGCCGAGAAAATTTTGAATGACGCGCGGTCCCTCGGGATTGAACTCCCATAGGCGAAGAGGCCGGCGTTTGCAAGGCTGGACTTGACGAACCAGCAGAACTTGTATTACCGCGACCAAACTGAAATCTCCATTGAAGAGATCTCGAATGCGGCTTTGCAGTATAGGCATGTCCTTGGCTGGCCCCCAGCTCAAACCTCTGCTGATCCATGACATCAGTTATGATGGAGGGCCCGAGCGGAAAACAGGGGCGGCCGCCCACTTGGCACTTCTAGGAGCCGTGATGTAGAACCACTCCTGTTGCCACAATTCAGACACCTCTGGGATGGAACCTTTGGGCCACGGAGCTCCCGTCATCTTGCGTATTGAGGCACCTCCACACACTGCATGTTGCCCCTCGATCATCTTCGGCTTCACTTCAAAGGTCTTGAGCCAGAGGCCAAAGTGAGGGGTGACCCGGAGGAAGGCCTCGCACACGACAATGAATGTCATGATATGAAGAAAAGAGTCCGGAGCTACATCATGGAAGTCTAGCCCGTAATAAAACATCAGACCCCTGACGAACGGATCCAAAGCAAGGCCTAGACCTCGGAGGAAGTGGGCGACGAACACGACATCTCGTTGGGTTCAGGGGTGGGAACGGCCTGCCCTTGGGGAGGCAGCCGATGCAAAATCTCGGTGGTCAGATATCTGGCCTCCCTCAACTTATTGATGTCTTCTTCCGTGACGGAGGAAGGCATCCATCGGCCTTGAAGGCTAGATCCGGACATGACTGGAGGTTCGAAGCACCTGAAGGCATCGAACTGTGTGTCTAGGTACGTGCATTATTCTGACGTGGCCACGTGCCAAGACGTCAGCATCCTTGTCGACTATGCTGAGAATTCGGTGGATGTGTATCAACAAGAGACACTAAAAAAGGTTTACGCAGGGTCTTAATCTAAAAAGAATCCTTGGAACGGGTCCCTGTTGCACGTCTGCGCCTGTGTCTCCGTTGTGCCGTATCCTGGACGGATGTAGCACGATGGTCATTGAGGGAGTCCTGGATTAGGGGGTGTTCGGATAGCCAGACTATACCTTCAGCCGGACTCCTGGACTATGAAGATACAAGATTGAAGACTCCGTCCCATGTCCGGAAGGGACTTTCCTTGGCGTGGAAGGCAAGCTTGGCGATACGGATATGAAGATCTCCTACCATTGTAACCGACTTTGTGTAACCCTAACCCTCTCCGGTGTCTATATAAACCGGAGGGTTTTTAGTCCGTAGGACAACATACATATCAACAATCATACCATAGGCTAGCTTCTAGGGTTTAGCCTCCTCGATCTCGTGGTAGATCTACTCTTGTACTACCCATATCATCAATATTAATCAAGCAGGACGTAGGGTTTTACCTCCATCGAGAGGGCCCGAACCTGGGTAAAACTTCATGTCCCTTGCCTCCTGTTACCATCCGGCCTAGACGCACAGTTCGGGACCCCCTACCCGAGATCCGCTGGTTTTGACACCGACAGTCATCTGTAAAAAAGAGAGGAATTTAGGTGAAAAAGTTGTCGTGCAGGGAGATAGTTTTTTAAAGAAACCATGTATAACAAGAAATGAGTATAAATTGCCACTTGTCTGCGCGCGTCGGGCCCCTTGTATTTGTAATAGGGCTGTGGCCATCAATCCGGTATAAATTACATATAGCAGCGTCGGACTCGTCTAACCGCGTCCGTGGTCTTGACGACCTATCAAATACTTTAGTTGGTGAGGCAGTTTTTAGTGTGCGGCTGCCAAGGCAGTCGCATTCTCTTCGGCGTGCAAGGATCGCTTAATACTTCCATTCACTGTAATGATGCCGCATGAACCGGGCATCTTGAGCGTCAGGGAAGCGTAATGTGGTATTGCATTAAAGCGAGCAAAAGCTTCGCGTCCAAGTAGTGCTTGATAGCCACTTTGGAATGGAGCGATGTGGAAGGTTAAATGTTCGCTACGGAAGTTATCGGGGAAGCCGAATATAACCTTTAGTAGCAGGGAGCCCGTGCAATGAGCCCCTGGGCCTGGTGTTACTACTTTAAAGGTAGTATTGCTATGGCGAATTTTCGTTGGGTCTATCCCCATTTCGCGGATTGTATCCTGGTATATCAGTTTTAGACTGCTGCCACCGTCCATCAGGACTCGTGTGAAGTGGTATCCGTCAATTATTGGGTCTAATACCAGGGCGGCCCATCCCGCACGCCGGATACTTGCTGAGTAATCACGATGGTCGAAAGTGATCGATTGAGACGACCAGTGGCAGGACTCCGCAGTGATAGGCCCTTGGGCATATTTTTCTGGGAGTGCCGTTTTGTTTCTCCCCTTGATCATGTGTAATACGTTTACTGTTTTGACTTCTGGTGGAAATTTCTTTTGTTCCCCAGTGTCTTGCTTGAGAGGCTCATCCTCGTCTTCGCTTGGTGTATCCTCCCCCTTGTGTACGGCGTTGAGCTTGCCGGATTGCTTGAAGACCCAACATTCTCTGTGGGTATGATTAGCGGGTTTACCAGGGGGGCTATGGATCTGACATATTTGGTCCAGAATTTTGTTTAGGCTGGACAGTTCGTCTCTGGCGCCTTTAGAGTGCGGCTTTTGCTGACCTGGCCGAGAGCTTTTGAATCCGGCGTTTACTGCCGTGCTCTTCGTGCTGTCTTCTTTATTCCGGCATTTGTTATTGCTGTTGCGCTGTGATTTCCCGTTTCCATCTCTAACTTCGGATGTACTGGGGTCGCTGGTGCTGCATCTGGCTAGCTAGCTATCCTAACCCGCGCAAAAGCGGGCCATGAGGCTTGTTAATGCTGCCATTGTTCTCGGCTTTTCTTGGCCGAGGTGTCTGGCAAGCCATTCGTCACGGACGCTATGCTTAAAAGCTGCCAAGGCCTCGGCGTCCGGACAGTCGACAATTTGGTTCTTTTTAGTACGAAACCTGTTCCAAAGCTTTCGGGCTGACTCTTCGGGCTGTTGAGTTATATGACTCAAATCATCCGCGTCCGGAGGTCGGACATAAGTCCCTTGAAAATTTGCCCGAAAGGCGTCTTCGAGCTCTTCCCAGCTTCCAATGGAGCTTTCGGGGAGGCTCTTAAGCCAGTGCCGAGCTGGCCCTTTGAGTTTGAGGGGTAAATACTTAATGGCGTGGAGATCATCTCCCCGAGCCATATGGATAAGGAGGATATAGTCCTCAATCTAGACCCCAGGGTCTGTTGTTCCGTCGTATGCCTCTATGTTTACGGGTTTGAATCCCTCTGGAAATTCATGGTCCAGCACCTCATCGGTGAAACATAGGGGGTGTGCGGCACCCCTATATCTGGGTGTACCGCGTTGTTCGGATGTTTGTTGTGTTGCATCGTATGCTGGAGCACGCTTGCATGGTCCATAGATGGATTTGGTTTCGCCCTCCTTTTGATGCGAGCCCTCGCGTAGACAGCATATTGGCTTATGTGCGGCGTTGCTTGCCGCTTTATGTTGGCCTTGAGGTCGTCTATCCGGCCAAATGGCTGTTTTAATTTTTGGTTGTGGGGGTCTGAGGCCTCCTCATCGAATTCGGGGAGCAACTTCCGCTTTGGGTAGCTCTTGGTGGGGCGATTGCCGCAGTACTTCGCTGCTGTGTTGAGTACTTTACTCCATCTGATTTGGAGTGTGTCATGCGCAGCCTTGAGCCTTTGCTTCTGCTTTTTCAGACTCCTCGTGGTGGCAACAAGCCTTTCACGGGCATTCTTCTGCTCCAGGTGCCTGTCCGGCGTTATGTCGTCCGGACTATTATCTTTGACAGAATTGGTTTGTTCGGTTTGATTCTCCGCATTGCCGTGGTCCGGCAGTAGTTTGCCCTGCTCCAACGCTGGGTCCGTATGATCGTTATTTTTGCCGAGGCGGGATTTGGGGCGGTGTTTACGCCGTTGCTTTGACTGCTTCTCGAGGGGACAAGCCTTCGTTGCGTCCTTCCGTTCCTCGTCGTCGTCTTCTTTTGGTGTGTCCACCATGTATACGTCATATGATGAGGTCGACGTCCAGCGCCCTGTGGGCGGTGGTTCATGTTCGTCTCCCCTATCGTCGTCCATATCGTCGATGTATTCGGAGTCGAAGTCGAGCATGTCGGTTGAGTCATCGACAGTGGCTATTAAGTGGGTGGTGGGTGGGCGTCGAATTTCTTCGTCGTCCGCATCCCAATCCTGTTGGCCATAATCCGACCAGGGCTCTCCTGACAAAGAGAGAGACCTTAGTGAATTCAGAATGTCGCCGAAGGGCGAATGCTGAAAGATATCCGCGGCGGTGAATTCCATGATCGGCGCCCAATCGGATTCGATTGGCAGGGGCGCGGGCGCTTCGGAGTCAGAAAAAGAGTCCGACACCTTGGGGTCACGGGCTGCGCAGAGGATTAGGCTGGTGTTCGGCTCGATCGCCGTTGAGACTGCAACCCCTGAGGCGGCGTCTAACCACCCGTCCTCGATTGGCGCAGTTGGCTCCGAGCTAAGGGTCGAAGCTGATGCGGGCGCGACCTCTGGGGCACTGTTTGGCGGCAGAGCTAGGTCATACCCATCGTGACAGTGCGGCGCGCCCGGCTGTGGCTCGAATCCGTCGAAGATCAGGTCTCCGCGGATGTCGGCCGTGTAGTTCAAACTTCCAAACCTGACCTAATAGCCGGGGGCGTAGCTTTCAATCTGCTCTAGATGGCCAAGTGAATTAGCCCGAAGTGCAAAGCCGTCGAATATGAAGATCTGTCCGAGGAGAAAAACCTCGCCCTGGACCGCATCGCTATCGATGATAGTAGGAGCCATCAAGCCTAACGGCGACGACACAGAGGAACTCTCAATGAAAGCACCAATGTCGGTGTCAAAACCGGCGGATCACGGGTAGGGGGTTCCGAACTATGCGTCTAGGCCGGATGGTAACAGGAGGCAGGGGACACAATGTTTTACCCAGGTTTGGGCCCTCTTGATGGAGGTAAAACCCTACATCCTGCTTGATTGATATTGATGATATGGGTAGTACAAGAGTAGATCTACTGCGAGATCAGAGAGGCTAAACCCTAGAAGCTAGCCTATGGTATGATTGTATGTTGTGGTTGTTGTCCTACGGACTAAAACCCTTCAGTTTATATAGACACCGGAGAGGGTTAGGGTTACACAAGGTCGGTTACAAAGGAGGAGATATCCATATCTGTATTGCCTAGCTTGCCTTCCACGCCAAGTAGAGTCCCATCCGGACACGAGACGAAGTCTTCAATCTTGTATCTTCATAGTCTAACAGTCTGGCCAATGGAGATAGTTCGGCTGTCCGGAGACCCCCTAATCCAGGACTCCCTCACACACCATCATCAACAACTCCGTTTTTTTATAAGAGTAGAGCTAAAATATATTAGATGTAGTATACCATGTTCATAACCACACCATGTGTATCCCGTTATATATATTCACACATCCGTCGGTTTGAAACACTATGATAAATTCTTCAAATATCCGAATTCGCTTTTTATAATGAAGTATATATGATCTCTATTCGTCTTTTACACCCACACAACCCTCTTATCTTTGTAGCTAGCGCTAACTTTCTCTTGTGCATGCACACGCCCGCATCCCTCTCACCCTCCCTTAGCATTCTCTAGCACCATCGCGCAAATTCGTCTTTTCACTTTAGGTCGTTCACCCACGGTGTGTGTAGGCCCCCCAGCTCCTTCTTTACGGCACACATCAATTGATATGCCTCTCTAGCCAGGTGTGCCTAGCACAAACACAAGCTTCCCCTCTTCTCTTGTCACCGTCCATGCCTCACTCCCACCACTCTTTTCATCGTTCTCGTACTCACACACTCCTCCCCCTCGATATAGTATGCCTCTCGTACCACCTCCTACATGCATCCCTCTCTCTCTATCCTTCTCCTCGTGCCTCATTTGTTCTAACACACACATGCATGTATACCGATCGATCTCCCAACATATACCTAGATCAAATTTAACTACCCCCCCATCGATCGACGTACCTCACAAGTTATGTCTCTCCTTTCTCTTACAAAGGACGATTGATCTTCCTATGTAGTTACGTCTACTTACCACAGCCACATCGTCCCCCCTCATCATTCGTGCATGCCTCCTGACCCGTCTCTCACATGCACGTGCACAGACAACAAGCAGCCATCTCCTCTCTTATTGATATTGCGGGCGTGCCCTACGTTTGTCTAGCAAGCCTATCCCACCATTTGTTAGAAGCAACTCCACTACCACCCCCTCCAACACTCTAGCTCTATCTCTCTCCCAACCTTATTCATCTCCTGCACATATGCATGGATGCTGATCGATCTCCCTTAATACATGAGGCAGATCGATCTCCTTAATACATGAGGTAGGCCTCTCTCCTCCTCCACACATATACCGGCCATTGTACCTCTATAGTTAATTGGGCCTCCCTCTTCCCCCCACCACACACCGATAGTCGAGCACTGCAGGTAGGTATCCATGCCACAGAGACAAACTGCACATGTCCCATCTCACGTTCCAGTAGGCCAGCCACTCTATATCTTTGACGTGGGCACACACAAATTCGATGGCACTCTTTATCGATCGCGCGCGCACACACACACATCATCCCTCTCTTCGATTCTATGGACACCTCAAGCCGATGATACCTCCACTCTCTTCTCGTGGATCGCCCCCTCTATATATATGTTATATCCAGGACTCTATTTCACACACATTGCATATGTTAAATATTTTGATTGCCCCCCCCCAAAAAAACTCTCAAGAACCCACACACTATATCTCTCTAGGTTTGTATCTCTCTCACACAACCCCACGTAGGTGGTGTACGTATACAAGAAGAGAATAGGTGCATCATGCACGTACTCACGCTTCGTGCCCAGCCACACCCGCGTGGGTACACGGTGGAGCTCATTTCTTTACGAAATGGCAGCCCACGTGCTAATTTGAATGCTTGTAGCGGTTGTTTACCTAGGGAGGTCGTGTACCATGCGTGCACGAAACAAAGTTCGACTTGACGCGTTGCCGCGTTATTTTTAAATAAAGTTATAGCGCTCAATGGCACGTACACAGAATATAAAACGATTTTTATGGAGGAAAAGGTAGTCCGCTCTTCAGAGTATCTCACACAAGGCTCCGGTGGCCTCTCTCTCTCACTATTGGTCACTGATCCGGCTGCATCTCGTCCGCCGGGGGAAAGGGAGTGTGGTGGCCTCTCTCTCTCACCGTTGGTCATTGATCCGGCCGCATCCCATCCGCCGGGGGAAAGGGAGTGCGGTGGCCTCTCTCTCTCACACCGTTGGTCACTGATCCGGCCGCATCCTGTCCGCCAGGGGAAAGGGAGGAAGTGCATTGTTTCTCCATTTGACGGCGCCGAGGCAGCACGTCCCGATCTGCGGTACACGTCGTTCTCTCTGACCAAGCTCCGGCGTGACAGGGCCTACGCCACCTGCTCGCAGATTCCGCCCGCCGCCGCTCACCTAGTTGCATCCCGACGACCTCTAGGTATCCCCTCCGGCCTTGCTCCACTTCCTGTTTTCCCACATCGCTGCATGTGGATCTTCCATAGTTCTTTGCCCAAAACGTAGCTCGTCCGGCATACTTTCCATATTGCATTCTCGTCCTCACACCGTTTTAGACAAACACAATCGTGTTGTTATCTTCCCTTAGGACAAGGAATATGCTTCTTTTTTTTGTCGCTTGTGTCATCAACTGTTATTGGCCAGTAATTGTTTCCTTTCTACCTCTTTTTTGTAAACAGGGCTATCCATTTCACCTTGTTGCTATTGCGACCTTTTGGTGAACTGTACAAATCACTTTTTTCTTAAGAGTGTTTTGTGTAGTTGTACTAAAATGTCACACGGGCAACGTCTCTACATTTCAGTGCGACTGCACAAAGGGAGAATGGTTTTGCTCTATCCTCCTCATCCAACTCCGAGCCTAATCTTCTCCAACTAGTTAGTCTTAAGAGAGACTGCAAAGGTGACCGGCTTCTATTTGTGTGTTTATTGTTTCATCAGCAGTCCTCTATTATCGTAATCACACTTGATATCTTTGGAACATGGACGCTCAGCTCTATTTTAGTGGAACTGCACAAAATGATCGGAATGTTGCATGCTCCAGACAGCTACTTTTTTCCAAACATGCCTTGTTGATTTAGACAGCGCAGGGGGGACGTTGCTGCCAATGAAAGCATGGATCAATTTTAATTTAACACCTTCTCACAACTTTGTCTTCAGTTGTGATGTAATTATTAGCTCTGATCTGCTAATAATTGACATGCATTAGCAAGGAAGTTAGTTTTTTATTGTTTCTGAAAGAGCATCGATGGCAAGATACGCGAAACAAAAGCTGGAAGCTCACACCATTGTACAATTTCATGTCGCTGGAAAATTATTTCTATAGTATGTCAATTATGTAAACAAATGATGGAAGCTTGATAGCATTGCCAGAAGCCTCTTCATCATCCGGGTCCATGTGTCATGCACAAAATTATACTCCTACGTTCCTAAATATTTGTCTTTTTACAAATTTCAGATGGGCATATTTTAGAGTGTAGATTCACTCATTTTGCTTCATATGTGTACTCCCTCCGTTCCTAAATATTCTATTCATCTTAACAGAGATTTCAATAAGTGACTACATACGGAGCAAAATGAGTGAATCTACACTCTAAAATATGTCTATATACATCCGTATGTGCCAGTCCATTTGAAATCTCTAAAAAGACAAATATTTGAGTAGTCACTCGTTGAAATCTCTACAAAGACAAATACTCCGGAGTATATTTAAGAACCGAGGGGGTAGTGCACAACTGCATGGGAGACTCAGCCCGGTCGTTGCGCCGCATTAATAGTGAGTAATGAGCAGTCAAATAATAAGCCCCACCTTTCCCACTGTAAGTTGCTCTGAAGAAGCAACCATCAATACGCTCTTCTTTGAATTCGCTCATACTACTCCATCCGTCACTGTTTATACAGCGCGCTTCAGAAAAAAGAAAAAAATATGTGGGACCAAGGCGACTAGCGATCGGCCTGAAAAATAGCATTGGTAGTTATAGCACGTCGTCTATTACTAGAGGGAATAATGCGTACACACATGCATGCAGTGCTTCCACCCCGGGTACACACATGCATGCACTCCGTAGTAGTACAGTACATGTACAAAAGCAAGACACCATCGACATAATCACCCATATCTACGCGCAAATCGTCCACAAGGACTACTACATGCAAGAGGAGGACGATAGGACACTAGCCTTCTTGGAGCGCAGGGCAACCTTGGACGGCACTGTTCAGAAGCACGTTGAGCTCGCCGCCAACGCCGCTGCTCCTCACACGTCGGTTGGTGACCCGGCGCACTAGGGCGTGAGGATGTCGTTGAACATTGATGGATCCATATGTATTTTTATCTTTCCATCAAATCCATGTAGTAGTATATGATACTACAGTAATTATCTTACCTTTCGCATAAACTTCATAATTTTCGTACGTACTCCATGCATGAATGGCGCCAGAACCAAACTTCTCATTACTCTAGGCAAAATCATTATTTTCTATCTATCGGTCGCGCCATGGAGCAGAACCAAATTTTACAAGTTACGAGTTCAAAAGGAAAAGCCTGCCATGTTCGCGTCGCACCCCCACACGGTTGGTCCGGCACGCCGCTCAAGAGGGAGTGCGTGCGGTGTTGCATTTTCACTTACAAGTGGGACCGCAGTTGAGCAAACCGACTATCGGGAAACCCCCACCCGCCCACCGCGCGATGGCTGAGAAAACAGGAGGGAGAAGAGATGGCTGTAGCACGAACTCCAAGAAAGTTGGTGTCGGATGGGACTCATGTGGGTGGCATGTGCTGTACTGCTAGACGTGAATGCTAGTTATGGCCCATGCCACCCCACTATATCGAGCCTATATCGAGGTACGTAGAACAAATTTCCCGCAGTCCGTGCTCAGCCCTCCTCTATCTCTCCTCTTAGCCAGCCAGCGGACGCGCGGAGCCCATCGTCTGTTTGCTCACATGCGGCCCCACATGTCAGTGAAAACACAAGAGGACCCACCGAACCTGCACATCTTTCACCTCGACATGCTGGTGATGAAAATCAAATCCAATAAAGATCTTCGGTGGCCGCTTTTAGAGTTACTCAAGAGTAGTAAGATTTTATTTACAGTTTAACCCAAGATGCACATCTCGTGGCTTCAACTACCACTCTATATTCTTTCATGACATGACCTGGATGCTGGATATCCCACGTGTCGGCAAAAGGAGGAAGAACCCGACCAAATCTTCGGTTCTGCTCTCGGATTAGACTAGTTGTGCTAACTTAAAATTTTTATTGTGTACTCCCTCCATTCCAAAATACTTGACTTCCATTTGTCCAAAAATGGATGTACCTATATACTAAGACATGTCTAGATACATATATATTTTGACAAATAGAAGGCATGTATTGTGCAACGGAGGGAGTAGAATGGATGCAAGTTTTTGTATTGGGAAGAAGAGTACATCCATATATTGATAGAGCGCAATTTACTAGATGTTCTATCACTTTTAGCTAGCACAGACACAAGATCGAGCCTCTGCAGATCAACAATGAATGCATCGAGAAGGCACTAATCCAACTTACAGGAGTAGTAAAATGTATTCTTGTGGTTCTTGTTTTCTTTGGTCTTGCTTTTCTAGTCAAAATAATCGTTGGAGTTCGTGCAAAACGGAGGTGCGTTTGGGGTCGTGCGTTGGACTTGGCCTTACAAGTGGGACCGCAGTTAAGGAAACCGACTATCGGCAAACCCCCACCTCGCCCGCCGCGCGATGGCTAAAGTTAGAGAAACGACGAGGTCGAAGAGATTGCTCTAGCACGGACTCCAAGAAATAATATGGTGTCAGATGGATGTCGTGGTGGTGGCGTGTGCCGTACTCCTTGATGTGAATGCTTGTTCTAGCCCATGCCACCCTACTACTCCTACTACTTAGTCCTACTACTATATAGTATACTAGTATCGAGGATTCGAGGTGCTGGTTACGTACAACGAACACATTAACATATGGCTACAGTAAAAACACCCGCCCGACGCGCGAAGCATGTGAAGCTAGTACAAATAGTGTACTACTATTGTTGATTGGCCTCATCCGATAACCTGTTGCAATGCACGTACAATTATGTATTCGAAAAATATTTTTTGCCTCGTCGCACCACTCACTCAGAGAAGCAACTCGAAAGCCATTCATAAATTTAGTAAGTTTATCACAGGCATATCATTTTATTACATACAACAGGTCATCAACCCACATCGACAACGAGGATACATTATAAATACTAAAGTTTTCACCACACAACAAATAACAAGCCATGAAATGAACTTCAACTCAACCATTCCGCGGCGTTGGAAACGCTTGCTTTGAACCACAAGTGATTCTCTGGGACGGGCCATCCGTTGTCGATCTGGAGACCAATGCAGGACTGATCATCCAGGCTGAAGCGGCCTACTATATCAGTACCAGGGTAGGGAACCACCCAAATGTCCGAGGTATAGACACACTTGCTTCTCATAAATGTGTCAACAGCAGTTGGATCGCCTTTCACCATCATCGGATAGTTTTGTCCAAGGAATAGCGAGTTTTCTCCAAGGCTATCAATTCTGTGCCAGGGAGAAGGAGTTGGCGCTAGCACACTAGTATCCATCCCAAATACCATGCAACGGGTGTTGGAATAGGTCCAGAGAGTGCGACCATGGGAGACACCTGCTTCCTTAGCAGTAACATCATCAGTGGGCTGTATACACACAAGAAGAGGTGATCCATCGGAATTAGTTTCCAGGCGCCACAAAGTATATGGGCGCTGCTCGTGATCATCACCATCGGCATCTCCCCCTTGGTTATAAAAATTTTCAAGTATAGGTGGTGGGATGTTCACAGGACCTTGGAAACACAAGAAGAAGGTTAATTAGTAAAGGGAAACTTGCTAACCCGCATGCATGTGGATGAAACAATTATAATTACGGTGGAAGACAAACGTATCGAAACTACTAGGATGCCATGCAAAAACAGTGCCACGAGTGGTGGCAGCAAACACAAGGCCCTCGTATTGAATTGCATCATAGTACTCATCTGTGTACAGAAACTGACTTTTGAGCAATATCCATCGAGTCGAACCACGAAGGATGGCAACAATCTTGTTGAAGATAGCAACAACTCGATAGTTGTTGTAATTCCAAGAGCGGTTGGGAACTCGACAAATTGCTATCTTCTATAGAAGACAGTCACCATGATCGTATTTGAACGTGCGTACATTATCGGTGTGCTCAACCTCTGGGCAGTGTGCTGAGATTTTTGGAAGTGGAACCCGGTGACGAGTGTACACATTCACAAGTTCCCACTCGCAGTTGGACCCAATGTAAACAACCCAATCTCCATTTGTGCCCGCCCAAGCCTTACCCTCAAGCGATGGCATCTTAACATCATATGTATCATTATCAAGCGGCATCAACTTGCATAGGGCGAGGCCTCCATCGTGCCGGCGCCAGTCATCAGGGTCACGGCGAAGAAGATAGGGGAGATCAAACCACTCCTTGACTCTTGGGTTCCTTGCAATGATGTTATTAGTTGAGTCGAAAATGGGCTTGAACGAACCTGCCATGCTAGCCGAGGTGATGATGTCGCACCGATCACTGAGTTCCTCCACCACGTCATCTTTCAGATCGGGGCAAGAATAACGGGGTCGTTTCCGGCCTGTTCCCTCCATGGAGAAGACGATCGAACAATGGCAGAAGAAAGGGTGAAGGGCTGAAGGAAAATGGAGGAGGGAGAGGAAGAGCGTGCGACAGCAGTTCCAAATCAAGAGGGAAAGGCAAAGAGTCGGTGGACGATTGCGAGTTTGCCACGGTTCACGAAGAGGCGCCCCGGCCTACACGTCTGTTCGGAAATACTCCTACTACTCGCCGTCGTCTCACTGATATGTTGGAACGGGACCACATGTCAACGAAACATGGTGTGTAATTTCTCGTGCAAAATGCGATCTGGCCGCGTTGGCCCGAGGTGCCGCATTAGTTATCGACCTTTATTTTTTTAATGGCATGCCGATCAGTTTTGAAGCACGACTAACTGGTACTGTACGCAGAGAAAATGGGTTGTATTTGTTCTCCACGGTTTAGAGGCTGACTTGTGGGCCTAGCAAGTTGACGCGTACACAATCAGGAGATGATTGTACGTGGAGAGGATGACAGCAGGGACCCACCAAGGTCATGGCAGTACGCAAGCAAGTGCCTCCTTATTTCAAGCCAATAAAAAATGGCTCCTCCTAGTGGATTTCTGACATCTGGGTCCCATGCCATTGCCAACGTAGTCAATAAACGAGAGAATTGCACAACAAGCGGCTGACACCAGGGACCCAGCAGCTCGCCCAGTTATTTTCGTTTTGGGTTAATTTGATAAATACCACTCCAAATCTGGTGTATCCGAGAAATGCCACTGCAATTTCCAAAGAAAAATGTCATTTCATGCCATTTCTAGTGGCATTTTTCGAAGTCTGGAGTGGCATTTTTCAAAGTTTGCAAACTGCAGTGGCGTTTTTCAAAGTTTGCAAAAATTGAGTGGCATTTTTCAAAGTTTGGAAATATCAGTGGCATTTTTATGAATTGCCATAATTGGAGTGGCATTTATCTAATTTGTTTTTGAGACGGAAGTAGGGTGTCAACTGGGCTGTGCGGGACACTCTGGCCTGTCTAGACAACATTTTCTTTTATGTTTACCATAGACCAGCCCAGTAGTTTTTTTTTCTTTCTGAAAACGGCTAGCCCAGTTCTTTTTTGATTTGTCAAGTAAGTCGCTTTATCAGGCATGTTGGGCTTCAAATATTTCAAGACGAGGAGAGCTTCATTCGACTGGCCGAGAAAATGGCCTATCAGTAATGAGAAATGGGCTGTACATTTTTAAAACACATCAAACCGGCAATTATTTTCAAATATCTTTTTTTCATTTCGAGATTTTAAATTGCATTGTTTTTTATGCGTGGACAATTTATTGGATTTTATATTGATATACATTTATTTTTAAAATCAGTCGGAATGTGACTCGAAATTTCGGGATTAAAAACAGTTCAGACCGCACCGACATATGCAAAATTTCATATAATTT
Source organism: Triticum urartu (assembly GCF_003073215.2). Classification (NCBI taxonomy): domain Eukaryota; kingdom Viridiplantae; phylum Streptophyta; class Magnoliopsida; order Poales; family Poaceae; genus Triticum; species Triticum urartu. The sequence goes on from NC_053025.1 coordinate 111,487,066, forward strand.
TTTAACCGTGGCCACAATATGGGCTGTAATGCTAACATAAAGAATATGGGCTCCAAAAAAACCCATAAGAATTAGCAAATGGGCTGTAAATTATTTGAAATAATGGCATATGGGCTGTATGCTGTTTTCCACAGATTTGAGGCTTTTCCACAGATGGCCTGTATACTATTGGATGTCCATCCAACAGCCGTCGTGCTTCTTCAATCTCTGCTCTTCCTGCTCCAGCCGCTCAAACAAGCGCCGGCGGGACTGCCTGCTCCCTCCTCCCCGCGGTCGGCTGTGCTGCCGTGCAGGCCTCACTGCCCCACCGTACTCCCATCGCTGGCCTAGCCATCCCTCTACTCACCCACACCTGCTGTTATTCTCCTGTGACGGCAGACGAACCAGTAAACCCTCGTACAGTCGTACTCCCCTCCGCGTGGGAAACAAAAACAATGGAAGAGTCTTCCCTGCCTCCGTGTCGTTCCCTTCCTAGGCCTCACCATCGTCCACCGCCTTGGTGCTCTCGGCGTGGCGTGGTCAGCGTGGTCAACGACCGACATGCATCTGAAGTGGACTGTACATGGAGAGGCTGATAGCTGGGTCCACGGCCGCACGCAAGGAAATGCCTCCTTATTACATGCAAAATAATGATTTCCTCCACCTGACATCTGGGACCCACCGAAACGGCCTCTGTATTTCATGAAAAAAATGTTACCGCCGCTGACAGCTCGGACCCACCAGCTATATCTTCGCACGCAAGGAAGTGCCTCCTTATTACGCACAAAAAAATGAATACTCCCCCTGCTAGCTGGGACCCGGTATAGTGGGCCTACTAAGTTGACGGGGACAAAGGGCTTTGTCAACTTAGTCAATATGCATGATTCTAGCTCGACTAACCATACGATGTCCATCCAACGGCCGTAGTGCTTCTTCAACCTCTTGTCTTCTTGCTCCAGCCGCCCAAAGCAGCGCCGATCATGCCGCCTGCTCCTGCCTCCCGTGGCCGGCTGTGCTGCCACGAAGGCCTCACCACCCCCATACTACTCCCACCGCTGGCCAGGCCATCCCTCCACTCCACTCACCCACACCCCCTGTTATTCTGCGGCGACGGCAGCGCAGCCGAACCAGTGAACCCCCGTACTCCTCTCCGCGTGAGCATCCACTGCCGCGTCTTCCCCGGCTCCGCGTCGTCCCCTTCCTAGGCCTCGCCGTCGTCCACCGCCGTGGTGCTGTCGGCGCGGCGTGGTCAATGTGGTCAATGACCGAATTTGATCGGAAGAATACTATACGTGGAGAGGCTGACAGCTGGGTCCACGGCAGCCGCAAGGAAGTGCCTCCTTATTACGCGGAAAATAATTATTCCTCCACCTGACAGCAGGGACCCACCGGACGCCCACCAGTATATCGCGAAAAAAACGTTTGCCCTGACTGCTAGGACCCACCCGATGAGCCACCGTATTTCGCGAAAAAAACGTTCCCCCTGCTGTCAGCTCGGACCCACCGGAAGTGCCTCCTTACTACGCACAAAAAATGAATACCCCCTGCTAGCTGGGACCCACCTTGGTGGGAGGCTGACTTGTGGGCCTACTAAGTTGACGGGGATGGAGGGCTTTGTCAACTTAGTCAATATGCACGATTCTAGCTCCAGTGACCGTACGATCTCCATCCAACGGCTGTAGTGCTTCTTCAACATCTAGTCTTCTTGCTCCAGCCACCCAAACCAGCGCCGGTCGTGCCTCGTGCTCCTGCCTCCCGTGGCCGGCTGCGATGCGGCGGAGGCCTCACCGCCCCCTATTACTCCCAACGCTGGCCAGGCCATCCCTCTACTCACCCACATCCCCTGTTATTCTGCGGCGACGACAGCCTCACGCTGCAGCGAACCAGTGAACCCTCGTACTCCTCTACGCGTGGGCATCCACTGCCGCATCTTCCCCGGCTCCACGTCGTCCCCTTCCTAGGCCTCACCGTCGTCCACCGCCCTGGTGCTCTCAGCGCGGCGTGGTCAACATGGTCAAGGAACGGCTTCCATCGGACATGGACTGTACGTGGAGAGGCTGACAGCTGGGTCCACGGCCGCAGCAAGGAAGTTCCTCCTTATTACGTGCAAAATAATTATTCCTCCACCTGACAGCTGGGACCCACCAGACGGGCCACCGTATTTCGCGAAAAAATGTTTGCCCCTGACTGCTGGGACCCACCAGCTACATCTTCGCACGCAAGGAAGTGCCTGACAGTCGGGACCCACCTGGTCAAAGCGTACATAGCGTTGTCATTCTGTTCGCGAACGTGTACGTACATACTGGTCGATGTAGAGGCACGCACGTGTCGTAGTAGAGGCGTGCACGTGTCGTAGTAGAGGCGCGCACGTGTCGTAGTAGAGGCGCGCACGTAGCATGTATACGTACGTACAGCGGCCAGGGTGTAAGAAAGAAAATATGGCCACGTATGCGTACATACGGGCGGGGTCTCGAAGCCTACTCGCGCATACGTACGGCCAGGGCTCGTGTACATGGCTGGGTCGGAATGGAGAAACAACGTCGTCGTCGTGTTCATGGGGAGGCAACAGAATGCCTCGTATTTATGGGGAGGCAACGGAATGCGTCGTGTTCATGGGGAGGCAACAGAACGCGTGGGAGCCAACCGGCTGGGTCGGAACGGAATGCATGGTCATGTTCATCGGGAGGGTTTGGACGGGACAGGCGATGGAAACGAGGCCTGGCGTACCGCAAAACGGAGGAAACGGCCTTGTGTTCGACCGGCCACGTTCGAAATGGGATCCTGTTCATCGGGAGGGGTCTGGCATACCGCAAAACAGAGGAAACGGACCTCCTACGGTCGAAACGGGGGTCCTGTTGATCGGATGAGTGTGGCGTACCGCAAAACGGACGAAACAGACTTGTGTTGGAGCGCTACGGTCGAAACAGGGGTCCTGTTCATCGGGAGGGTGTGGCGTACCGCAAAACGTGACTCCACGGGATACTGTTCATCTCCACCGTCGACCCCCTCCAGCCTCCACGAGCTACTGTTCATCCACCGTCGACCTCCTCCAGCCTCCACATGCGACTGTTCATCCATGGGCTCCTGTTCATCCAGCCTCCACCGCGCGCTACTCCATGGGCTCCTGTTCAACCAGCCCTCTCCACGGGCTCCTGTTCAACCACCCCTCCACGGGCTACTGTTCATCCTGTCCTCCACCGTCTACTGTTCATCCTGCCCTCCATGGGGTGGTCCTGTTCATCCAGCCCTCCACGGGGTCCTGTTCATCCAGCCCCAACCGGCTCGATCGATCGGGGTCCTGTTCATCCAGAGGCAACACCACGGGGTCCTGTTCATCCACCCCCACCAGGAACTGTTCATCCAACCCCCCCCCCCCAACGCTCACTGTTCATCTGGAGGCAGCATCGATCGGCTTCAGTTAGCAGTAGTAGCGAAGGAATCGCTCGATCGGGTTCAGTTAACAGCCATCGATCGATCACTCGGGTTCAGTAACGCGTAGCCTGCAGTGCAATCGCTCGGGTTCAGTTAGAGCCCAACGCCTCGCACGGGTTCAGTTAGAGCCAACGCCTCGCACACACGCGCGTACGTGTACGAGAGAAGCGCGCATCGCTCGGCGCCCGACCTCCCACCGTAACCGGGAACTCCCCGAAATTTTCCTCCCCCTCGCTTCTACCACGGTTTTTTCCGTCACGAACGGCCCAAAGAATGTCATGCAGCTGCGTCTTTGGCCCGCCCAGGACGAAAAGCCCATTTTCTGTCATGATTTTTTGTCATAATAGTAGGAGCCCACCACATCTATGATGATAACGGGTTTTGTCACAATTATCGTCATAAAAGTGTCATATGTATGACAGAAAAAAATTCCGTTCGGCCCAAAATGTCACGGAATGTGTCTTTTTTTGTAGTGCAAGCTAGTTTTCATCACGTTCATATGATTCACGTTCGGTACTTTGATAATTTGGTATGTGGGTGAACCAGTGCTTGGTGATGCCCTTACTTGGACAAGCATCCCACTTATGATTAACCTCTATTGCAAGCATCCACAAATACAATAGAAGTATTAAGGTAAACCTAACCATAGCATGAAACATATGGATCCAAATCAGCCCCTTACGAAGCAACGCATAAACTAGGGTTTAAGCTTCTGTCACTCTAGCAACCCATCATCTACTTATTACTTCCCAATGCCTTCCTCTAGGCCCAAATAATGGTGAAGTGTCATGTAGTCGACGTTCACATAACACCACTAGAGGAGAGACAACATACATCTCATCAAAATATCGAAAGAATACCAAATTCACATGACTACTAATAGCAAGACTTCTCCCATGTCCTCAGGAACAAAAGTAACTACTCACAAAGCATAAACATGTTCATAATCAGAGGGGTATTAATGTGCATATAGGATCTGAACATATGATCTTCCACCAATTAAACCAACTAGCATCAACTACAAGGAGTAATTAACACTACTAGCAACCTACTAGCACCAATCCTGGACTTGGAGAAAAGAATTGGATACAAGAGATAAACTAGGGTTTTGAGATGAGATGGTGCTGATGAAGATGTTGATGGAGATTTCCCTCTCCCGATGAGAGGAGCATTGGTGATGACGATGGCGATGATTTCCCCCTCCGGGAGTGAAGTTTCCTCGGCAGAATAGCCCCACCAGAACCCTAGATTGGTTCCACCAAGGTTCCGCCTCGTGGCGGCGGAGTTTCTCTGAGAAGATGGCTTATGATTTTTTCCCCATCGAAAGAGTCCATATAGCAGAAAATGGTCACCGGAGGGCCACCAGGGGGCCCATGAGGTAGGGGGGCGTGCCCAGGGGGTAGGGCGCGCCCCCACCCTCGTGGGCAGGGTGTGGCCCCCTGGTGAAGTTCTTGCGCTCAATGTTTTCTATATATTTGGAAAACATCATCCGTGAAGTTTCAGAACTTTTGAAGCTGTGCAGAATAGGTCTCTAATATTTGCTCATTTTCCAGCCAGAATCCCAGTTGCCAACATTCTCCCTCTTTATGTAAAACTTGTAAAATAAGAGAGAATAGGCATAAGTATTGTGACATAATGTGTAATAACAGCCCATAATGCAATAAATATTGATATAAAATCATTATGCAAAATGGACGTATCACGGAACCTTGGCGGAACCAATCTAGGGCTCCGGCAGAGCTGTTCTGCCGGGGAAACTTCCATCTGGGAGGGGGAAATCATCACCCTCGTCATCACCAACGATCCTCTCATCAGGAGGGGGTCAATCTCCATCAACATCTTCACCAGCACCATCTCATCTCAAACCCTAGTTCATCTCTTGTATCCAATCTTTGTATCCAAACCTCAGATTGGTACCTGTGGGTTGCTAGTAGTGTTGATTTAGTTGATGCTAGTTGGTTTACTTGGTGGAAGATCATATGTTCAGATCCATTATGCATATTAATAGCCCTCTGATTATGAACATGAATATGCTTTGTGAGTAGTTACGTTTGTTCCTGAGGACATGGGAGAAGTCTTGCTATAAGTAGTCATGTGAATTTTGTATTCGTTCGATATTTTGATGAGATGTATGTTATCATCCCTCTAGCGGTGTCATGTGAACGTCGACTACATGACACTTCACCATTTTTTGGGCCTAGAGGGAGGCATTGGGAAGTAATAAGTAGATGATGGGTTGCTAGAGTGATAGAATCTTAAACCCTAGTTTATGCGTTGCTTCGTAAGGGGCAGATTTGGATCCATATGTTTCATGCTATGGTTAGGTTTACCTTAATACTTCTGTTGTAGTTGCGGATGCTTGCAACGGGGGTTAATCATAAGTGGGATGCTTGTCCAAGTAAGGACAGTACCCAAGCACCGGTCCACCCACATATCAAATTGTCAAAGTACCGGACGCGAATCATATGAACGTGATGAAAACTAGCTTGAGATAATTCCCATGTGTCCTCGGGAGCGCTTTCCTTCATATAAGAGTTTGTCTAGGCTTGTCCTTTGCTACAAAAAGGATTGGGCCATCTTGATGCACCTTATTTACTTTTATTACTTGCTACTCGTTACAAATTACCTTATCACAAAACTATTTGTTACCGATAATTTCAGTGCTTGCAGAGCCTTACTGAAAACTGCTTATCATTTCCTTCTGCTCCTCGTTGGTTTCGACACTCTTACTTATCGAAAAGGCTACGATAGATCCCCTACACTTGTGGGTCATCAAGACTCTTTTCTGGCGCCGTTGTCGGGGAGTGAAGCGCCTTTGGTAGGTGGAATTTGGTGAGGAAAAATTTATATAGTGTGCTGAATTTTACTGTCACTTGTTACTATGGAACATAATCCTTTGAGGGGCTTGTTTGGGGTATCTTCACCCTGACCAGTAGAGCAAAGAGTTGCTCCTCAACCTACTGAACCTACTGAAAATGTTTACTTTGAAATTCCTTCGGGTATGATAGAGAAACTTCTAGCTAATCCTTTTGTAGGAGATGGAACATTGCATCCCGATTTACACTTAATCTATGTGGATGAAGTTTGTGGATTATTTAAGCTTGCAGGTATGCCCAATGATGTTATCAAGAAGAAGGTCTTCCCTTTATCTTTGAAGGGAGAGGCATTGACATGGTATAGGCTATGTGATGATATGGTATCATGGAACTACAAACGATTGAAATTGGAATTTCATCAGAAGTTTTATCCTATGCATCTTGTTCATCGTGATCGTAATTATATATATAATTTTTGGCCTCGTGAAGGAGAAAGCATTGCTCAAGCTTGGGGGAGGCTTAAGTCAATGTTATATTCATGCCCCAATCATGAGCTCTCAAAATAAATGATTATTCAAAAAAATTATGCTCGGCTTTCTCTCAGTAATCGCTCCATGCTCGATACTTCTTGTACTAGATCTTTTATGATGAATAGTATTGAATTCAAATGTGATTTATTGGAAAGAATTAAATGAAACTCTGAAGATTGGGACCTCGACGAAGGTAAGGAGTCAGGTATAATACCTAAGTTTGATTGTGTTAAATCTTTTATGGATACCGATGTTTTCCGTGAATTTAGCACTAAATATGGACTTGACTCTGAGATAGTAGCTTCTTTCTGTGAATCCTTTGCTACTCATGTTGATCTCCCAAAGGAGAAGTGGTTTAAATATAATCCTCCCACTACGGTAAAAGTAGTTGCTCCTATTAAAGTTGAAGAAAAGACTATCACTTATGATGATCCTGTTGTTCCTGCTGCTTATATTGAGAAGCCACATTTCCCTATTAGAATAAAGGATCATGCTAAAGCTTGAACTGTAGTCAACAAAAGTAATATTAGGACACACAAACCCCCTAAGCAAGTTAAAGTTGAACCTAAAATTGCTATGGTTAAAGATCTTTGGCCGATAATATTGATGGGCATGTTATTTACTTCTGCAATGAAGCTGCTAGAATTGCTAGACCTGATGCTAAAAATAAACATAGACCTATTGTAGGCATGCCTGTTATTTCCATTAAAATAGGAGATCATTTTTATCATGGCTTATGTGATATGGTTTCTAGTGCAAGTGCAATACCTCATTCCTTATACGAAGAAATTATGCATGATATTACACCTGCTGAGATAGAAGATATCAATGTTACCATTAAACTTGCCAATAGAGATACTATTTCACCGGTTGGGATTGTTAGAGATGTTGAGGTCTTGTATGGGAAGGTTAAATATCCTGCTGATTTTCTTGTTCTTTGTTCCCCACAAGATAGCTTTTGTCCCATTATATTTGGTAGACCCTTCTTGAACACTGTTAATGCTAGGATAGACTACGAAAAGGATGTTGTTACTATTGGTTTGGGTGATATGTCTCATGAGTTTAATTTTGCTAAATTTAGTAGACAACCCTGTGATGAGGAATTGCCTAGTAAAGATGAAATTATTGGTCTTGCTTCTATTGTCGTGCCTCCTAGTGATCCTTTAGAACAATGTTTGCTAGACCATGAAAATGATACGTATATGAATGAAAGAAGGGAAATAGATGAAGTATTCTTTAAACAGGGACCTATTCTAAAACACAACTTTCCCGTTGAAATCCTAGGGGATCCTCCTCCACCCAAGGGTGATCCCGTGTTTGAGCTTAAACCATTGCCTGATACTCTTAAATATGCTTATCTTGATGAGAAGAGGATATATCATGTTATTATTAGTGCTACCCTTTCAGAGCATGAAGAAGAGAAATTATTAAAAACTCTGAAGAAGCACCGTGCTTCTGTTAGATATACTCTTGATGATCTTAAGGGCATTAGTCCCACTCTATGTCAACACAAAATAAATTTGGAGAAAGACGCCAAACTAGTTATTGATCACCAACGACGGCTAAATACTAAGATGAAAGAAGTGGTAAGGAAGGAAATATTAAAGCTCCTTGAAGCAGGTATAATTTATCCCGTTGCTGATAGTCAGTGGGTAAGCCCTGTCCATTGTGTCCCTAAGAAGGGAGGTATTACTGTCGTTCCTAATGATAAAGATGAATTGATTCCCCAAAGAATTATTACAAGTTATAGGATGGTGATTCATTTCCGCAAATTAAATAAAGCTACTAAAAAAGATCATTACCCCTTGCCTTTCATTGATCAAATGCTAGAAAGATTATCCAAACATACACATTTTTGCTTTCTAGATGGTTACTCTGGTTTCTCTCAAATACCTGTGTCAGCTGATGATCAAGAAAAGAATATTTTTACTTGCCCTTTCGGTACCTTTGCTTATAGACGTATGCCTTTTGGTTTATGTAATGCACCTGCTACCTTTCAAAGATGCATGATGGAAATATTCTCTAATTTTTGTGAAAAGATTTGTGAAGTTTTCATGGATGATTTCTATTTTTATGGATCCTCTTCTGATGATTGTTTGAGCAACCTTGATCGAGTTTTGCAAAGATGTGAAGAAACTAACCTTGTCTTGAATTGGGAGAAGTGCCACTTTATGGTTAATGAAGGTATTGTTTTGGGGCATAAAATTTTTGAAAGAGGTATTGAAGTTGATAAAGCTAAGGTTGATGCTATTGAAAAGATGCCATGTCCCAAGGACATTAAAGGTATAAGAAGTTTCCTACGTCATGCCAGTTTTTATAGGAGGTTCATTAAGGACTTCTCAAAAATTTCCCGGCCTCTGACTAACCTATTACAAAAAGATATTCCTTTTGTCTTTGATGATGATTGTGTAGAAGCATTTGAAATACTTAAGAAAGCCTTGATTTTTGCACCTATTGTTCAGCCACCTGATTGGAATTTACCCTTTGAAATCATGTGTGATGCTAGTGACTATGTTGTAGGTGCTATTCTAGGACAAAGAGTTGATAAAAAATTAAATGTTATTCAATATGCTAGTAAAACTCTAGACAATGCCCAGAGAAATTATGCTACTACTGAAAAGGAATCCTTAGCAGTTGTATTTGCTTGTGATAAGTTCAGACCTTATATTGTTGATTCTAAAGTAACTGTTCAAACTGATCATGCTGCTATTAAATATCTTAGGGAAAAGAAAGATGCTAAACCTAGACTTATTAGATGGGTTCTCCTGCTACAGGAATTTGATTTGCATATTATTGATAGAAAGGGAGCTGAGAACCCAATTGCAGACAACTTGTCTAGGTTAGAGAATGTTCTTGATGACCCACTACCTATTGATGATACCTTTCCTGATGAACAATTAGCTGTCATAAATGCTTGTCGCACTGCTCCATCGTATGCTGATTATGCTAATTACATTGTTGCTAAATTTGTACCACCTAGTTTCACATACCAGCAAAAGAAAAAGGTTTTCTATGATTTAAGACATTACTTCTGGGATGACCCACACCTTTATAAAGAAGGAGTAGATGGTGTTATTAGACGTTGTATACCTGAGCATGAACAGGAACAGATCCTATGCAAGTGTCACTCAGAAGCTTATGGAGGACACCATGCTGGAGATAGAACTGCACATAAGGTATTGCAATCTGGTTTTTATTGGCCTACTCTCTTCAAGGATGCCCGTAAGTTTGTGTTATCTTGTGATGAATGTCAAAGAATTGGTAATATTAGTAGACGTCAAGAAATGCCTATGAATTACTCACTCGTTATTGAACCATTTGATGTTTGGGGCTTCGATTATATGGGACCGTTTCCTTCCTCTAATGGGTATACACATATTTTAGTTGCTGTTGATTACGTTACTAAGTGGGTAGAAGCTATTCCAACTAGTAGTGCTGATCATAACAACTTTATTAAGATGCTTAAAGAAGTTATTTTTTCCGAGGTTTGGAGTCCCTAGATATTTAATGGCTGATGGTGGTTCACATTTTATTCATGGTGCCTTTCGTAAAATGCTTGCTAAGTATGATGTTAATCATAGAATTGCATCCCCATATCACCCGCAATATAGTGGTCAAGTAGAATTGAGTAACAGAGAGCTCAAATTAATTTTGCAAAAGACTGTTAATAGATCTAGAAAGAATTGGTCCAAGAAACTTGATGATGCATTATGGGCTTATAGAACTGCATACAAAAATCCTATGGGTATGTCTTCGTATAAAATGGTTTATGGAAAAGCATGTCACTTACCTCTCGAATTAGAACATAAGGCATATTGGGCCATCAAAGAGCTCAATTATGATTTCAAACTTGCCGGTGAGAAGAGGTTATTTCACATTAGCTCACTTGATGAATGGAGAACCCAGGTGAAAGGATCGATATGGTTGACTAGAGGGGCGGTGAATAGGCAACTACCAATTTTTAGCTTTTCTTTACCAAATTAAACTTTGCATCAAAGTAGGTTGTCTAGATGTGCAACTAGGTGAACAACCTATATGATGCAACAACAACAAGCACACAAGCAAGCAAGGGAACAAACACTAAAGAGCTTGCACAAGTAAAGGTAAGAGATAACCAAGAGTGGATCCGGTGAAGACGAGGATGTGTTACCGAAGTTCCTTCCTTTTGAGGGGAAGTATGTCTCCGTTGGAGCGGTGTGGAGGCACAATGCTCCCTAAGAAGCCACTAGGGCCACCGTATTCTCCTTACGCCCTCACACAATGCGAGATGCCGTGATTCCACTATTGGTGCCCTTGAAGGCGGCGACCGAACCTTTACAAACAAGGTTGGGGCAAACTCCACAACTTAATCGGAGGCTCCCAACAAGACCACGAAGCTTCACCACAATGGAATATGGCTCTGAGGTGACCTCAACTGTCTAGGGTGCTCAAACACCCAAGAGTAACAAGATCCGGTAAGGATGAGTGGGGGAATCAAAAATCTCTCGGTGGAAGTGTAGATCGGGGCCTTCTCAACCACTCCCGAGCAAATCAACAAGTTTGGTTGGCTAGGGAGTGAGATCGGGCGAAAATGGAGCTTGGAGCAATAATGGAGCTTTAATGGTGGAAGAGGTAGGTCAAAGGGGGGAAGAAGACACCCTTTTATACTGGGGGGAACAATCCAACCGTTACCCCCCACTCAGCCCAGCAGAGAGCGGTACTACCACGGGGGCAGGGCGGTACTACCGCTCATAAGCGGTACTACCGCTCCACCTCAGCGGTACTGCCGCGCTAGAAGAAAAGGGGCTGGGGCTGGGACCCAGAGCGGTACTACCGCGGAGGCAGGGTGGTACTACCGCTCATAAGCAGCACTACCGCCACTACTACCGCAGCTAGTACCGTAAAACCCGACACGAGAAAATGCACACTCGAGTCGAGGCGGTAGGAGCACGGAGCCACAACGGTACTGCGGCTGAGGCCATCTAGCGGTACTACCGCTCCAAGGAGCGGTACTACCGCTTACTGAGCTTCAGCCGTACTACCGCTATACTGCAGCTAGTGCCGTAAACCCGACACGAGAAAATGCGCACTCGAGTCGAGGCGGTAGGAGCCCGGAGCCGCAGCGGTACTGCAGCTGAGGCCATAAAGTGGTACTGCCGCTCCGAGGAGCGGTACTGCCGCTTAGTGAGCCTCAGCGGTACTACCGCTGTGGCCCGCGGTACTACCGCTGGGTCCAGGTAAAGACACACAGGGGAGAAAGGAGAAGCTCCAGAGAGACGGAAAGAAACGGTGGGTGTGAGAAGAACGTGTACGTGTTGATTCCACCCAAACCATACCGAAGCGGATCCCCTCTTGATAGTACGGTGACTACTACGAAACTTAGTCCACCAACAAAGTCACGAAAGAAGCTACACCATCTTGAGTAGAGCGCCGAGGGGAAATAATCGTTTCATGCCGAAAGATGAAAATCTGAAAGAACTCAAAGCACCCGATTAGTCCGCAGATGCATTGTCATCAATCACCAAAACACCGTAGGGATAAATATGCCCTTACAATCTCCCCATTTTTGGTGGATTGATGACAATACGGGATTTGCATAGAAAAGAGTAAAGACATAGAATACAAGAGAACCCACGTCTCTTAAAATATAGACAGGCTCCCCCTAGATGCTGTGCACACTAGATAAGTGCTTTGGACTGCACGGCACACATACTAGGATCACGGCTCCCCCTATATTTTAGAGACCAATAACCTAAGCAAGATATATGAGAACACATCTATGATAGGATAAGCATGCAAGCTATAAGATACTGAGGTGCATAACACATAGATAAGATAACAAAGGTAGCATATGTCTTACACCATATGTCTGGAACTTAGGTCTCACAAGCACAAAACCAAACAAAACCAACAGCGAGAAAGCAAACGAACGACACAAAGACACACTCGCAAACACAAATCCCTAAACTCTCTCCCCCTTTGGCATCGAGACGCCAAAAATGGCAGAGAGGGACACTACGACTCCAGGTGATGGGCGAGGAAGGTCCTGAACATCACATCTCTGCATCTTCATCGTGGGTTGAAAAGTGCTCGGTGTCGAAGTCGGTCCAGTGACAGTTCTGATGAATCCAGTCCTCCTCTTCAGTGATCTGTCCCTCAGACCCACTGACAACTGTGGCTCCCAAATGACGCATGATCTCCTTGTGGCGCGTCCTGGCATTCTTCTCCGCCACATGAGTCATGTACTGACCATGGGACTCCATGCAGAAGAGCTTCTTCATCTTGCGCTTGAGCTTCTGGGCCCAAGATGGTTCTGCACTGGAGTGGCTAACGTCCTCATCGTGGGCATCAGGAGCAGCCTCGCCCTCAGTTCCCATGGCAGCAGTAGCAGCAGCAGCAGACGGGCCCCCCATGGCAGCAGTAGCAGAAGGACCCCCTATGTGAGGCGCTGACCAGTTGTCCTTCTTCCTCAGACGCTTGATCTCATGTGACACCAACTCTCCAGTTTCTAGCAGCACTCTGGGATAAGTCTGTGCCCAGGCCCTCTCAATGAGCCTCATGATGAAGGGACCATAGATAGGACACTTGCGCTTAGACACGGTAGATACAAGTTTAGACCACATGACATGAGAGATATCCAGGCTCTCTCCAGTGTTTGCTTCCTTCTCATGCTGACAGAAAAGGAGCATGTCCACGAGGTAGGAGTGAACCTGATCCAGATTCCCAATGCGAGGGAAGAGAGTCTCACGGAATATGCGATGAAGAATGTCCAGATACGGACACAGCTCGTAGGTCTTCTTCTCAGTGACAGGGTGAACCTTCACAGTGTAGTAGGGCCAAAGGGCTTGCTTGTGGGTGGAAGTAACATGGCGGTGAGGATGGAAACCGACAGGAGTCTCAAGCCCGTTATCCACCACATCAAGTAACTCCATGAACGCCCGCCACTTGACAGAAAGCCGCTTGCCATTAGTCATCCAAGTCAGAGTCCTGTCGCTATCTGTTCCAAGATGGACGGTGGCATAGAATTGAGCCAACAAATCCGCATCGAAATCCTTGTTGAACTGCATGATCCTGAGAATGTTCAGCTGAGTGCACATCTGAAAGGCTTCTCCAAAGTACTCTGGATCCTTCTCCATAGCATCGGTGTCAATGGAGCGAACATCAACATAGAGATTCTTCTTGGCCTTGATCACATCAAAGTAGATGGCAAACTGAAAACGATTCCAGAACGGACGGTTGACCAAAGTGGGTTCTTGGTCCACCGTATAGGGGTTGCGGCAATGCTTCTCCCAAAACTCCTTGTTGTTCATCTCAGTCACAGCCTTCCCTTTTGGCTTGTTGGCGGCTCGCTTCGATTGCTGAGGAGGTGGAGGAACACTTGCAGAAGCACTTGCTGGAGGCGGTTGGGTGCTCGAGGAACCACCGGCAGGCTCTGAGGTCCGGTAGCGCGTGGAGGTGGCACGCCCGGGGTTGATACGGCGACCTTGCTGCTCGGAAATGTCATCACCTGGAGCCAAACACAAAAGGAGGCAAAACAACCAGAAGAAATGAGCATAAGCCAACAAACACAACAAAAAGATCAAGGGAAGGTAGGAGAATGATGGAAATTGGCATGCAGCAGTAGTACCGTGACCTGCCCGCGGTAGTACCGCCCCAAGCGGTAGTACCACCCCAAAGGGAGCGGTAGTACCGCTCCAGGCCAAGCGGTAGTACCGCTCCAAAGGGAGCAGTAGTATGGCTTGAGGCGGATACACAGCAGTTTCAAAGCGCGAGGCGGTGAAACAGTGGTTTCCTACTACCGTGGACAGATCCGGCACTACCGGCCTACCAAATTCAAAAATATTCCTACCAAACATCAATCTAGATGATCTAGTTGCCTTCTCCAACCAACTCAAGCCTAGGTTTAGCCAAAAATCTGGAGATGCAACCACCATTGCCCCTAAGCACAAGATCTAAAAGCAAGACCAAAAGAGAGAAGGAATGTGGGCAATACCGGCATCCATGGCAAGAGGACGAGGTGGGGATTGACTCCATCGAAGGAAATGGAGAGGAACGCCCCGGAGGAGGAGATCCACCGGAGCCCTTCCACGGCGGAACGGTGCTGGAGAGAGGGAGAGGCACGAGGGGGCGAGCAAATGGGTATGGGGGAGAAGAAACCTCCCCCTGCCCTGATAAAAAAAAACCCCTGGCCCCGCCCCGCAGCGGTAGTACCGCGCTGGGGAGCGGTAGTACCGCTCATAAGCGGTAGTTCCGCACTGGTGTGGCGGTAGTACCGCTTACCACGGTAGTACCGTCCATCACCAGCAGTAGTGCCGCTTATCAGCGGTAGTACCGCTCGCCAGCAGCGGCAGTACCGCCCAGCACACCGCGGCAACTAGACTACATGGTTTAGCTCAAAAAAGGAAAACCCGCAACGAAAAGCAAAAGAACACACCAGCAAGAGGCCAAGAAACCTCTCTTCAAGAGAGGGCGGTGGCCGAAGCCACCTATGTTTGAGTCAAGAGGTATGGCGCCGCGAAGATTTTAACCTTGGGCCCATGACCAAAACTCGTCTTTTGAGCACACGTGCCATCAACAATGGCTAAAGTGAAAGACTTGATCAATTTATGCATAATGGGGGGAGGGAGAGTTCATTGAGAGAACAACACTCCTCCTATGTCCATGCCTACACCTAAACTAGACAACAAATTGAGCGTGGTAGGGTGTGCACGGGTTCAAGCAACATTGCTCGAATCAATGATATTTAGCTCATGCCTTAACTCGTGAAATCTTGCTTCATCCAAGGGCTTCGTGAAAATATCTGCAAGGTTGTCATGAGTGTTGACATAGTTGAGCTCGATCTCTCCTCGCCTAATGTGGTCCCGGATGAAGTGATACCGAATCTCAATATGCTTCGTCTTGAAGTGTTGCACCGGGTTGAGAGAAATCTTGATGGCACTTTCATTGTCACACCAAAGAGGCACTTTGTCACAAGTGACACCGTAATCCTTTAAAGTTTGCCTCATCCATAAGAGTTGTGCACAAAAACTACCGGCCGCAACATACTCCGCTTCGGTGGACGAGAGAAACACACAACTTTGCTTTTTGGAAGACCAACTTACCAACGAGCAACCAAGGAATTGGCATCCTCCGGAAGTGGACTTCCTATCCACTTTGTCTCCCGCCCAATCGGAATCCGAGTACCCTACAAGCTTGAGGTTTGATCCTCTTGGGTACCATAAGCCAAAGTTTGGGGTATGAGCCAAATATCGAAAGATTCGTTTGACGGTCACATAGTGACTTTCCTTAGGTGCGGCTTGAAACCATGCACAAATTCCCACACTCAACATGATGTCCGGTCTAGATGCACAAAGGTAAAGCAAGGACCTCTTCTTTGCTTCACTTCAAACCCTAGAAAGAACTTCAACTCCCCCATGGAGGACATCTCGAACTTTGAGGTCATGAGAGCGGCAAATTCCTCATTGAAAGCTTTGTTAGGAGAACCAAAGATAATATCATCAACATATAATTGGCACACAAACAACTCCCCTTTGACCTTCTTAGTAAAAAGAGTGGGGTCGATTATCCCAACTTCAAACCCACGGTCTTGTAACAACTCGGTAAGGTGGTCATACCACGCACGTGGGGCTTGTTTAAGGCCATAGAGTGCCTTATCGAGTTGATACACATGATCGGGAAAGTAGGGATCCTCGAACCCGGGGGGTTGCTTGACGTACAGCAATTCATTAATGGGACCATTAAGAAAAGCACTCTTCACATCCATTTGATGTAGCTTAAAGTTATGATGAGAAGCATATGCAATCAACATGCGAATGGATTCAAGACGAGCAACGGGAGCAAAGGTTTCACCGTAGTCGATACCCTCGACTTGGGAGTAGCCTTGTGCTACCAAACGAGCCTTGTTGTGAATGATAATCCCATGGGCATCTTGCTTGTTCTTGAATATCCACTTGGTTCCAATGACATTGTGGTTCCCCGTTGGCCTTGGCACCAATATCCACACTTTGTTGCGCTCGAATTTGTTGAGTTCTTCATGCATGGCATTGAGCCAATCTGGATCTTCGAGCGCCTCATAGACCTTGTGAGGTTCCACACAAGAGACAAACGCGTGATGCTCACAATAATTTTCTAATTGTCTATGAGTGCTTACCCCATTTCTTAAGCTTACAAGCACGTTCGTCATGAGATGATCCTTGGTGGAGAGCTTGGAAGCAACTTTGGCGGCACTACGCTCTAATTCCTCCTCGTTGGTGAGTTGAGGAGCGGTTACTTGATCATCTTGAGCGTCGTCACGAACTTGTTCTTGGTCTTGAACTTGCTCGGGGGAGAGAACTTGACCTTGGGCATCACTTGGTGTGTCAACACCGTCTTGAGTATGATCTTGCCCTAGGTCTTGTTCATGAGGTTGAGGGCCTTCACTTTGTTCTTCGGAAGCGTGTGGGCCTTGGGTTGGTGATGGCTCCACTTGAGTGGAGCATTGTCCTTCTCCTTCGGCCACAAGGGGTTCCTCAATGGGTAGGATGAAACCAACACCCATTCTTCTTATGGCTTGAGGAGGAATTTCATCACCTACATCACAAGTGCCACTTTGCTCCACTTGGGAGCCGTTATTCTCATCGAACTCCACGTTACACGTCTCCTCAATAAGTCCCGTGGATTTATTGAGGACATGGTAAGCATGAGAGTTTGTAGCATAACCAACAAATATGCCCTCATAAGCTCTAGCCTCAAATTTAGACAACCGAACACCTTTCTTGAGAATGAAACACTTACACCCGAATACCCGGAAGTACTTGAGGTTGGGCTTGTTACCGGTGAGTATCTCATAAGGAGTCTTGTTTAAGCCCTTGCGAAGGTAGAGCCGATTTGATGCATGACACGCGGTGTTGATGGCTTCGGCCCAAAAGTTGTACGGAGACTTGAACTCCGCCATCATGGTCCTTGCCGCATCCATCAACGTCCGGTTCTTCCTCTCCGCAACACCGTTTTGTTGAGGGGTGTATGGTGCGGAATATTGATGCTTGATTCCCTCATCACTAAGAAATTCATCCAAGGTGTAGTTCTTGAACTCGGTGCCGTTGTCACTTCTTATTGTCAAGATCTTTGCATTGTGTTGACGTTGTGCTTCATTGGCAAAGTCAATGACGGTTTGTTGGGTCTCGCTCTTCCTCTTGAAGAAATACACCCACGTGTACCTTGAGTAGTCATCCACAATCACCAAGCAATACTTTCTACCTCCAAGACTATCGAAGGATGGAGGCCCAAAGAGATCCATGTGAAGGAGCTCCAAAGGCCTCTTTGAATAAATGATAGTCGTGGGAGGGTGAGCCTTCTCATGTAGCTTTCCTTCGATACAGGCACTGCAAGCATGATCTTTAGCAAAACTAACATTCGTTAGTCCACGGACATGGTCCCCCTTTAGTAGACTTTGCAAAGATCTCATATTGACATGGGCTAAACGGCGATGCCAAAGCCATCCCACATCAACTTTAGCCATTAGGCATGTCGCGGTCTTAGTGGGTCGCTCCGAAAAGTTAATCACATATAGACCGTTCTCGACATGCCCAACAAAGGCTACTTTAAGAGTCTTGCTCCACAAGAGGGCCACGGTATCGATATCAAAGAAAGTGGCAAAGCCCATGATTGCAAGTTGACGAACGGAAAGTAAATTGTATGCAAGGGACTCAACAAGCATGACCTTCTCGATCATGAGATCATGAGAGATGACCACCTTGCCAAGTCCCAATACCTTAGAAGATGAGGCGTCACCCCACTCGACATTGGTGGGCATAGATGGAACCTTGTGCACGTCCACCACCAAGTCCTTGCTTCCGGTCATATGATTTGTAGCTCCGCTATCGAGCAACCATGATCCACACCGGAAGCAAACACCTACAAGAGATCAATGCTTGGTTTTAGGTACCCATTTTTAATGGGTCCTTTGATGTTAGTAACAAGGGTCTTAGGAACCCAAATAGACCATTCAATGTGCTCATGAAGAGAACCAACAAATTTGGCATAAACATGCCCATCACTAGCACGGCACAACACATAAGAAGGATTAAAATAGCCGGCTTTGTTGGGTGAGGTGACATTGCCCTTCTTGACTTTGTTCTTCTTCTTCTCCTCGGGGACACTTTCTCCCGCCCTCACAAAGGTTTGCATGAGGGGAGGAGGACGTTTGGTCTTGTTATTCTTCTTCTTGTTTTTGGAGTCGGGGACGTACCCAACCCCTTCCTTCGCCACACCTCCCTTTTGGTTGATCAAGAGATCATTGAGGTTCTTCTTTCCTTGTATGCAAGTCGCAAGGCCTCTCTCAAGTTGCTCCTTCAACTTAGAATTTTCCTCAACAAGATGTATATGCTCACAACACGGGTTAGTAGCATTTGCATTATCAATTAAAACCATATGAGGAAAAGTTGCTTTCTCCTTAGTTAGCTTCACTTGCAGTTGATCATGAGACTCCATGAGACTAGCGTGAATACCCTTCAAGGCCTTGTGGGCCTTGTCAAGTATATCAAACTCCTCTTTGAGTCTAGCAAGATCAACTCCGAGTTTAGCCTTCTCGGAATTTAGCACATGAGAAACAACGAGGGCATGATCATAATCTTTCTCTAACTTAGCATGATCAACGTTGTATGACTCCTCAAGAGCCAAACGAAGACCACGCTCTTCCTCAAGAGCATTGGAAAGATCCGAAATCTCATCGGCATAGTCACGACTATGCCCTTCCATCTTTGAGATGGTGTCTTCGTGAGCCTCGATCATGTCATTGGCCTCACCAAGTTGTTCCAAGAGAGCAACAAAGTGCTTCTTGGATTTTCCCTTGAGTTTGCCCATAAAGGCCTCAAACTCGTTAGCCTCCACATTAGCTCCCTCAACTTCATTAATGCTCTCCGATGGGGAAGGATGATTAATGATGGTAGTTTTGATGTTGGAGGTTACCTTGTTGGTGGCTTTCGCCATGAGGCACTTGGCGTTGATGCTCTCGTTAGGTGAGTCGAAGAGAGACACTCGTGACGTTGTGGCAATGGCGACGGAGGCCATGGCAACCGACTCATCATCTTCATCATCGTCATCATCCTCATTGTACTCTTCTTGCACAACCAAGGCCTTGGGAGGAGTCTTCTTGGTGAAGTTGTTCTTGTTGGGGAACGACTTGGCCTTGTCCTTTCGGATGAGTTTGCCACCATTGTCTTCCCTCTTCTCATACGGGCATTCCGCAATGAAATGACTCACGTTGCCGCAATTGTAGCAAGTCCTTACACGTTGCTTTCCCCTCGTGCCACTCGAGGTGTTTTTGCTAAAGTTGTTCCTCGAGTTTTTCTTGCTCCAAAATTGCCTTGAAGCAAGTGCCATGTGTTCATGATATGCATACTTTGTATCTTCGGGGTTGCTCTCCTCCTCTTCCTCTTCTTCTTCTTCCACGGTGAGCTTGGCCTTCAAAGCAAGGTTAGGCTTCTTTCCCCGTTGAGAACGGAGCACCGCATTGTCGGCGGTCTTGTCCAAAATGTTCATGGCCACAAACTCATCCAACACCTCGCTTGAGGTCAAAGTGTGGAAGTCCGGTCTTTGGCGGATGACGGAGGACATGGCCTTGTGGTAGGGCATCATTGCCTTGAGGAATTTGCGCTTGATCCAATTGTCATCCATGTCCTTGCTCCCGTGATCTCGTAGTGAGACCGCGAGTTTGGTGACTCTCCGATAAAGCTCACGAGGTTCTTCATCTTCCTTCATTGCAAACTCATCGGCCTCATCTTGTACCACTTCATAGTTGGAGCGTTGAATGCTTGCGCTTCCCCGGTAGAGAGACATGACACAATGCCATACATCTTTGGCTAAGGCGAAGGGACGAAGATGAGGTAGGTCTTCGGGTGGAATTGCATCTTGAATGATGAAGAGAGCATTCTCATTGAATTGAATGTCCGCGGCTTCTCGAGGAGTGAAGTTGCTTGGATCATGTGGGTAGAAACCTTCTTCAATGATTCTCCAAAGGTTAGTGTTCACATGATTTAAATGACGTTTAAAGCGGTAAACCCAAGAATCAAAATCCTCATTTTTCACAATCTTAGGAGGAGGACCGGCATGATTCAAATGAGTAGAAGGAACCGGTCCACCATACACAAGTGGTGGTTCCACATGGGCAAAGATGCCGGTGCCATTCTTGCCACTAGAAGAAGGAGCCTTTTCACTACTAGCTTCCCCCTTGTCGGGGATAGCATCCGACACCTTGTTGGTGGGATCCCCCACTTTCAACGGTGCGGTGGATAGTTTAAGCCCCTCAAGAAATTTAGTAAACATGTTTTCAACTTCGGTCGTCATGGAGGTTTTCAATGTCTCCAAGGCTACATTGAACTCCTCACGAGAGACCGAAGTTCCCCCATCGCCTATAGACGAGATAGGATTCACACCGGAGTGTTCCTCCGCTCCGTCTACGGTATCAACCATACTCTTTGGACGGTAAAGTCCTTAATAAAGAGACGAGGCTCTGATACCAATTGAAAGGATCGATATGGTTGAATAGAAGGGGGGTGAATAGGCAACTACTAATTTTTAGCTTTTCTTTACCAAATTAAACTTTGCATCAAAGTAGGTTGTCTAGATGTGCAACTAGGTGAACAACCTATATGATGCAACAACAACAAGCACACAAGCAAGCAAGGGAACAAACACTAAAGAGCTTGCACAAGTAAAGGTAAGAGATAACCAAGAGTGGATCTGGTGAAGACGAGGATGTGTTACCGAAGTTCCTTCCTTTTGAGGGGAAGTACGTCTCCGTTGGAGCGGTGTGGAGGCACAATGCTCCCCAAGAAGCCACTAGGGCCACCGTATTCTCCTCACGCCCTCACACAATGCGAGATGCCGTGATTCCACTATTGGTGCCCTTGAAGGCGGCGACCGAACCTTTACAAACAAGGTTGGGGCAAACTCCACAACTTAATCGGAGGCTCCCAACAAGACCACGAAGCTTCACCACAATGGAATATGGCTCCGAGGTGACCTCAACCGTCTAGGGTGCTCAAACACCCAAGAGTAACAAGATCCGGTAAGGATGAGTGGGGGAATCAAAAATCTCTCGGTGGAAGTGTAGATCGGGGCCTTCTCAACCACTCCCGAGCAAATCAACAAGTTTGGTTGGCTAGGGAGTGAGATCGGGCGAAAATGGATCTTGGAGCAATAATGGAGCTTTAATGGTGAAAGAGGTAGGTTAAAGGGGGGAAGAAGACACCCTTTTATAGTGGGGGGAACAATCCAACCGTTACCCCCCACTCAGCCCCGCAGAGAGCGGTACTACCGCGGGGGCAGGGCGGTACTACCGCTCATAAGCGGTACTACCGCTCCATCTCAGCGATACTGCCGCGCTAGAAGAGAAGGGGCTGGGGCTGGGACCCAGAGCGGTACTACCGCGGAGGCAGGGCGGTACTACCGCTCACAAGCAGCACTACCGCCACTACTACCGCAGCTAGTACCGTAAAACCCGACACGAGAAAATGCGCACTCGAGTCGAGGCGGTAGGAGCACGGAGCCACAACGGTACTGCGGCTGAGGCCATCCGGCGGTACTACCGCTCCGAGGAGCGGTACTACCGCTTACTGAGCTTCAGCCGTACTACCGCTATACTGCAGCTAGTGCCGTAAAACCCGACACGAGAAAATGCGCACTCGAGTCAAGGCGGTAGGAGCCCGGAGCCGCAGCGGTACTGCAGCTGAGGCCATAAAGCGGTACTACCGCTCCGAGGAGCGGTACTGCCGCTTAGTGAGCCTCAGCGGTACTATCGCTGTGGCCCGCGGTACTACCGCTGGGTCCAGGAAAAGACACAGAGGGGAGAAAAGAGAAGCTCCAGAGAGACGGAAAGAAACGGTGGGTGTGAGAAGAACGTGTACGTGTTGATTCCACCCAAACCATACCGAAGCGTATCCCCTCTTGATAGTACGGTGACTACTGCGAAACTTAGTCCACCAACAAAGTCACGAAAGAAGCTACACCGTCTTGAGTAGAGCGCCGAGGGGAAATAATCGTTTCGTGCCGAAAGATGAAAATCTGAAAGAACTCAAAGCACCCGATTAGTCCGCAAATGCATTGTCATCAATCACCAAAACACCGTAGGGATAAATATGCCCTTACACCAGGTCTATGAGAATGCCAAACTGTTTAAAGAAAAAGTTAAAAGATGGCATGACAAATGGATACAAAAGCGTGAGTTTAATGTAGGTGATTATGTGTTGCTATACAACTCTCGTTTAAGATTTTTTGCAGGAAAACTCCTCTCTAAATGGGAAGGTCCTTATGTTATAGAGGAGGTCTATCGTTTCAGTGCCATAAAAATCAACAACTTTGAAGGCACAAATCCAAAGGTGGTGAACGCTCAAAGAATCAAACATTATATCTCAGGTAATCCTATAATGTTGAAACCAATGTTATTGAAACCATAACCCCGGAGGAATACATAAGAGACACTTTCCAGAATGTTTCAAACTCCGGAAAGGAATAGGTATGTGGTACGGTAAGTAAACCGACTCCAAAACAGTTCTAATGGCAAATTTTCTCCGTTTTGGAATACTTAAGAAAATAGGAAAATAAGAAGTAGTCCGGGAAGGACATGAGGCATCCACGAGGGTGGAGGGCGCACCATACCCCCCTGGGCACGCCCCCTGCCTCGTGGGCACCTCGTGCGCTCTCCAGACTCCGTTTTCTTGCACGATACTTCTTTTAGTCGGCAAAAATTCATTATATAATCTCCCAAAGGTTTTGACCTCTGTATCATGCAAAAATCTCCTATTCTTGTTTCGAGCTGTTTTTCTGACAGATCTAGATCACCATAACGTCTCCAAGTGCCCCCAAGGACAAATTCTTCGAGAAGGTCATCAACCCCTACCTTGCGAAAGTGCTGTGACATCATCAAACCATTGAGATGCGTGAGGGGTTGCTGCACATCCGCGATGTTGAGGGACCAAGGAGGACCGGAAGCGTGGAGACAAGGCTCGAGGCAATGGAGCAACAAGTTTTCAAGTGTCAGGAGATGGTGGAGCATGGACTCAAATCCAATCACATAATGATCACAGAGTTCACCAACAACCACAAGCTGGACGCCAAGGACATTGGGGAGGCCATCTTCAAGCTTCATGAGAAAATCGAGCACCTCCAAGCCCAGATCTATGACCTGCAAAATCAAAACTGTGAGTATGAATATAGATTCAAGAGGATGAGTTTGGCTGCAGATTTAAGGATCTCGGAGACACGATCATCCTTCTATGATGGTGAGCCTATGCCTTGGAAGAGGGACGACAAGCCTACATCATCAACAACTCCATCTCCTTCACCGGCAAAAGAGATATAATCACATGGGTATGGGCACTCCCCTTGGCAACTGCCAAGCTTGGGGGAGTGCCTCGGTATCATATCGCCATCACTTTTATCTTTACCGTTTTTCTTAGTTCGATCCTTTTGATAATATCTTGATCTATTAGAATAAAGTTTTAGTATGATCTAGTTGTAAGTTTTGCTTTATGATCCTTCTATATAATCGAGTCCGTGAGCTTTATATAATAAAGATTAGTGTTGAGTCAAGAGCTTGATTATTTTGCTATGATCTTGAGGGAATAAAATAAAAGAAAAAGAAATAAAGAGAAATAAAGAGATCATATGGATCTTATGGAGAGTAGTGACTTCACATAAAAAGAGTATGATGAATAAAAGTTGTTCAAAGTTGACAAACATAGTTTTGGTCATCGTTGCAATTAATAGGAAGTAATAAAGAAAGAGAGGTTTTCACATATAAATATACTATCTTGGACATCTTTTATGATTGTGAGCACTCATTAAAGTATGATATGCTAAAGAGTTGACGTTGGACAAGGAAGACAATGTAATGGGTTATGTTTTCTTACATCTGAGATAAATTATATTGTCATGGATCATCCAACATGTTGAGCTTGCCTTTCCCTCTATTGCTAGCCAATTTATTTGCACCAAGTAGAGATACTACTTGTGCTTCCAAACATCCCTAAACCCAGTTTTTCCATGAGAGTCCACCATATCTACCTATGGATTGAGTAAGATCCTTCAAGTAAGTTGTCATCAGTGCATGCAATAAAAAATTTGCTTTCTAAATATGTATGATCTATTAGTGTGGAGAAAATAAACTTTATACGATCTTGTGATATGGAAGCAATAAAAGCGACGGACTGCATAATAAAGGTCCATATCACAAGTGGCAATATAAAGTGACATTCTTTTGCATTAAGATTTTGTGCATCCAACCATAAAAGTGCATGACAACCTCTGCTTCCCTCTGCGAAGGGCCTATCTTTTATTCTTGTCTTATACTTCATGCAAAGAGTCACGTTGATATTCACCTTTCCTTTTTACATTTTATCCTTTGGCAAGCACAATGTGTTGGAAAGATCCCAATATATATAGCTAATTGGATGTGATTTTTCATGAACTATTATTGTTGACATTGCCCTTGAGGTAAAAAGTTGGGAGGCAAAACTATAAGCCCCTATCTTTCTCTGTGTCCAATTAGAACTTCATAACCACAAATATCGCGTGAGTGTTAGCAATTGTGAAAGACTAAATGATGGTTGAGTATGGGGACTTGCTGAGAAGCTCTTATATTGACTCTTTCTGATGTTAAGATAAATTGCAATTGCTTCAATGACTGAGATTATAGTTTGTTAGTTTTCAATGAAGTTTCTGATTCATACTTGAGTATGTGAATAAATTGTTACTTTAGCATAAGCGATCATATGACAATATATATATATATGTTGCCATTCTAAGAATGATCATGATGCCCTCATGTCCGTATTTTATTTTATCGACACCTCTATCTCTAAACATGTGGACATATTTTTCGATATCGGCTTTCGCTTGAGGACAAGCGAGGTCTAAGCTTGGGGGAGTTGATACGTCCATTTTGCACCATGCTTTTATATCGATATTTATTGCATTATGGGTTGTCATTACACGTTATGTCACAATACTCCCAGGCCGCCCACGAGGGTGGGGGCGCGCCCCCTGCCTCGTGGACAGCCCGGAGGTCCACCGACGTACTTCTTCCTCCTATATATACCCACATACCCTAAAAACTTCAGAGAGCAGAATAGATCGGGAGTTCCGCCGCCATAAGCCTCCATAGCCACCGAAAACCAATCTAGACCCGTTCCGACACCCTGCCGAAGGGGGGAATCCCTCTCCTGTGGCCATCTTCATCATCCCGGTGCTCTCCATGACGAGGAGGCAGTAGTTCTCCCTCGGGGCTGAGGGTATGTACCAGTAGCTATGTCCTTGATCTCTCTCTCTCTCTCGTGTTCTTGAGGTGATACGATCTTGATGTATCTCGAGATTTCCTATTATAGTTGGATCTTATGATGTTTCTCCCCCTCTACTCTCTTGTGATGAATTGAGTTTTCCCTTTGAAGTTATCTTATCGGATTGAGTCTTTAAGGATTTGAGAACACTTGATGTATGTCTTGCGTGGATACCCGTGGTGACAATGGGGTATTCTATTGATCCACTTGATGTATGTTTTGGTGATCAACTTGCGGGTTCCGCCCATGAACCTATGCATAGGGGTTGGCACACGTTTTCGTCTTGACTCTCTGGTAGAATCTTTGCGGCAATCTTTGAAGTACTTTGTGTTGGTTTGAATAGATGAATCTGAGATTGTGTGATGCATAACGTATAATCATACCCATGGATACTTGAGGTGACATTGGAGTATCTAGGTGACATTAGGGTTTTGGTTGATTTGTGTCTTAAGGTGTTATTCTAGTACGAACTCTATGATAGATTGAACGGAAAGAATAGCTTCATGTTATTTTACTACGGACTCTTGAATAGATCGATCAGAAAGGATAACTTTGAGGTGGTTTCGTACCCTACCATAATCTCTTTGTTTGTTCTCCGCTATTAGTCACTTTGGAGTGACTCTTTGTTGCATGTTGAGGGATAGTTATGTGATCCATTTATGTTATTATTGTTGAGGGAACTTGCACTAGTGAAAGTATGAACCCTAGGCCTTATTTCCTAGAAATGCCATAACGTTTGTGCTCACTTTTATCATTAGTTACCTTGCTGTTTTTTATATTTTTAGATTACAAAAACCTTTATCTACCATCCATATACCACTTGTATCACCATCTCTTCGCTGAACTAGTGCACCTATACAATTTACCATTGTATTGGGTGTGTTGGGGACACAAGAGACTCTTTGTTATTTGGTTGCAGGGTTACTTGAGAGAGACCATCTTCATCCTACGCCTCCTACGGATTGATAAACCTTAGGTCATCCACTTGAGGGAAATTTTCTACTGTCCTACAAACCTCTGCACTTGGAGGCCCAACAACATCTACAAGAATAAGGTTGTGTAGTAGACATCATTCATCTCTTGTATCCAATCTTTGTATCCAAACCTCAAATTGGTACCTGTGGGTTGCTAGTAGTGTTGATTTAGTTGATGCTAGTTGGTTTACTTGGTGGAAGATCACATGCTCAGATCCCTTATGCATATTAATACCCCTCTGATTATGAACATGAATATGCTTTGTGAGTAGTTACGTTTGTTCCTGAGGACATGGGAGAAGTCTTGCTATAAGTAGTCATGTGAATTTGGTATTCGTTTGATATTTTGATGAGATGTATGTTGTCATCCCTCTAGTGGTGTCATGTGAACGTCGACTACATGACACTTCACCATTTTTTGGGCCTAGAGGGAGGCATTGGGAAGTAATAAGTAGATGATGGGTTGCTAGAGTGACAGAAGCTTAAACCCTAGTTTATGCATTGCTTTGTAAGGGGCTGATTTGGATCCATATGTTTCATGCTATGGTTAGGTTTACCTTAATACTTCTGTTGTAGTTGCGGATGCTTGCAATGGGAGTTAATCATAAGTGGGATGCTTGTCCAAGTAAGGACAGTACCCAAGCACCGGTCCACTCACATATCAAATTACTAAAGTACCGAACGTGAATCATCTGAATGAGATGAAAACTATCTTGACGATAATTCCCTTGTGTCCTCGGGAGCGCTTTCCTTCATATAAGAGTTTCTCCAGGCTTGTCATTTGCTACAAAAAGGATTGGGCCATCTTGCTGCACCTTATTTACTTTTATTACTTGCTACTCGTTACAAATTACCTTATCACAGAACTATCTATTACCGATAATTTCAGTGCTTGCAGAGAATACCTTACTGAAAACTGCTTATCATATCCTTCTGCTCCTCATTGGGTTCGACACTCTTACTTATCGAAAAGGCTACGATAGATCCCCTAGACTTGTGGGTCATCAGCTACTGCTGCTAACTGAAGCCTATCGATGCTGCCTCTGGATGAACAGTGAGCGTTGCTGGGGGGTTTGGATGAACAGTTCCCGGTGGGGGTGGATGAACAGGACCCCGTGGTGTTGCCTCTGGATGAACAGGACCCCGATCGATCAAGCCGGTTGGGGGCTGGATGAACAGGACCCCGTGGAGGGCTGGATGAACAGGACCACCCCGTGGAGGGATGGATGAACAGGACCACCCCGTGGAGGGATGGATGAACAGTAGATGGTGGAGGGCTGGATGAACAGTAGCCCGTGGAGGGGTGGTTGAACAGGAGCCCATGGAGAGGGCTGGTTGAACAGTAGCCAGTGGAGTAGCGCGCGGTGGAGGCTGGATGAATAGGAGCCCGTGGATGAACAGTCGCACGTGGAGGCTGGAGGAGGTCGACGGTGGATGAACAGTAGCCCGTGGAGGCTTGAGGGGGTCGACGGTGGAGATGAACAGTATCCCGCGGAGTCCCGTTTTGCGAAACGCCACACCCCTCCCGATGAACAGGACCCCCGTTTCGATCATAGCGCTCCAACACATGTCCGTTTCCTCCGTTTTGCGGTACGCCACACACTACGATCAACAGGACCCCGTTCGACCATAGGAGGTCCGTTTCCTCCGTTTTTCGGTATGCCAGACCCCTCCCGATGAACAGGATCCCGTTTCGAACGTGGCTGGTCGAACAGAAGGTCGTTTCCTCTGTTCTGCGGTACGCCAGGCCTCATTTCCATCGGTTGTTTCATCCAAGCCCTCCCGATGAACACGACGATGCATTCCGTTCCGACCCGGCCGGTTGGCTCCCCATGAACACGATGACGCAGTTTCTCCGTTCCGACCCAGCCAAGTACACGAGCCCTGGCCGTACGTATGCGCGAGTAGGCGTTCAAGACCCCTCCCATATGTACGTACGTGGCCGTATTTTCTTTCTTGCACACTGGCCGCTGTACGTACGTGTACATGCTACATGCGCGCCTCTACTACGACACGTGCGCGCCTCTACATCGACCAGTATGTACATACACGTTCGCGCCTAGAATGACAACGCTATGTACGCTTCGACCAGGTGGGTCCCGACTGTCATGCACTTCCTCGCGTGAGAAGATGTAGCTTGTGGGTCCCAGCAGTCAGGGGGCGAATCATTTTTTTCCAGACGCACTTCCTTGCATGTGAAGATGTAGCTGGTGGGTCCCAGCAGTCAGGGGGAAATGTTTTTCTCACGAAATATGGTGGCCCGTCCGGTGGGTCCCCGCTGTGAGGTGGAGGAATAATTATTTTGCCCGTAATAAGGAGGCACTTCCTTGCTGCGGCTGTGGACCCAACTGTCAGCCTCTCCACGTACAGTCCACGTCCGATGGAAGACGTTCCTTGACCACGTTGACCACGCTGCGCCGAGAGCACCAGGGTGGTGGACGACGGTGAGGCCTAGGAAGGGGACGATGTGGAGCCGGGGAAGACACGGTAGTGGATGCCCACGCGTAGAGGAGTATGAGGGTTCACTGGTTCGCTACGGTGTGAGGCTGTCGCCGCCGCAGAATAACATGGGGTGTGGGTGAGTAGAGGGATGGCCTGGCCAGCAGTGGGAGTAGTAGGGGGTGGTGAGGCCTCCGGAGCATCACAGCCGGCCACGGGAGGCATGAGCACGAGGCACGACCGGTGCTGGTTTGGGCGGCTGGAGCAAGAAGACCAGAGGTTGAAGAAGCACTACGTCCGTTGGATCGACATTGTACGGTCACTGGAGCTAGAATCGTTCATATTGACAAAGTTGACAAAGCCCTCCGTCCCGTCAACTTAGTTGGCCCACAAGTCAGCCTCCCACTATTGTGGGTCCCAGCTAGCAGGGGGAGTATTCATTTTTTTGTGCGTAATAAGGAGGCACTTCCTTGCGTGCGAAGATATAGCTGGTGGGTCCGAGCTGTCAGCGGCGGTAACGTTGTTTTCATGAAATACAGAGGCCCTTTCGGTGGGTCCCAGATGTTAGGTGGAGGAATCATTATTTTTGTGCGTAATAAGGAGGTATTTCCTTGTGTGCGGCCGTGGATCCAGCTGTTAGCCTCTCCACATACAGTCCACTTCACATGCATGTCGGTCGTTGACCACGTTGACCAGGCCGCGCCAAGACCACCAGGGCGGTGGACGACGGTGAGGCCTAGGAAGGGAACAACACGGAGGCAGGGAAGACTCGGCAGTTGTTTCCCACGCGAAGGGGAGTACGACTGTACGAGGGTTTACTGGTTTATCTGCCGTCGCCGGAGAATAACAACAGGTGTGGGTGAGTAGAGGGATGGTTAGGCCGGCGATGGGAGTACGGTGTGGTGGTGAGGCCTGCGCGGCAGCACAGCCGGCCACGGGGAGGAGGGAGCAGGGAGTCCCACCGGCGCTTCTTTGAGTGGCTGGAGCAGGAAGAGCAGAGATTGAAGAAGCACGACAGCCGTTGGATGGACATCCAACAGTCACTGCTGTGCGTCAACCTTTTTTTAGGAAAGCCTCAAATCTTTGGAAAACAGCATACAACCCATCTGCCATTATTTCTAATAATTTACAGTCCATTTGCTAATTCTTAAGGTTTTTTTAGCCCATATTCTTTTTGTTAGCATTACAGCCCATATTGTGGCCATGGTTAAAAAATTGTATGAAATTTTGCATATTTCGGTGCGGTCCGAACTGTCTTTAATCCCGAAACTACGAGTCACATTCAAACTAATTTTAAAATAAATGTATAACAATATAAAATCCAACAAATTGTCCACGCGTAAAAATCAATGCAATTTAAAATCTCAAAATGAAAAAATAAATAAATTTGAAACTAATTACCAGTTTGATGTGTCTTAAAAATGTACATCCCATTTCTCATTACTGACAAGCCATTTTCTCGGCTAGCCGAATGAAGCTCTCCTCATCTTGAAAGATTTGCAACCCAACAGGCCTTACAAAGCGACTTACTTGGCAAATCACAAAAAACTGGGTTGTGGCCGTGGACCCAGCTGCGGTTGTGGACCCAGCTGTCAGCCTCTCCACGTACAGTACTCTTCCGATGGAAGTCGGTCGTTGATCACATTGACCACGCCGCGCCGAGAGCACCAAGGTGCTGGACGAGGGCAAGGCCTAGGAAGGGGACGACACGGAGCCGGGGAAGATGTGGCAGTGGATGCCCATGCGGAGAGGAGTACGAGGGTTCACTAGTTCGGCTGCGATGTGAGGCTACCGTCGCCGCAGAAGAACAGGGGGTGTGGGTGAGTAGAGGGATGCCCTGGCCAGCGGTGGGAGTAGTAGGGGCGGTGAGGCCTCCGCGGCATCACAGCCGGCCATGGGAGGTTGGAGCATGCGGCACGACCGGCGCTGGTTTGGGCGGCTGGAGCAAGAAGACCAGAGGTTGAAGAAGCACTACGGCCGTTGGATGAACATTGTACGGTAACTGGAGCTAGAATCATTCATATTGACTAAGTTGACAAAGCCCTCCGTCCCCGTCAACTTGGTAGGCCCACAAGTCAGCCTCCCACTATGCTGGGTTCCATCGGGCAGGGGGAGTATTCATTTTGTTGTGCGTAATAAGGAGGCACTTCCTTGCGTGCGAAGATAGATGGTGGGTCCGACCTGTCAGCGGGGGCACGTTTTTTTCACGAAATACAGAGGCCCTTCCGGTGGGTCCTGGATGTCAGGTGGAGGAATCAAAGACTTGAGAAGGCATACAGAACAAGCAGGGTACCAGTAAAGAGACGTTGCTGAGCTTTAGAAAAAAGAGAGATGTGCTCCTATAGCTGGTTCGAATCCAAACCTAGACTATGACTATATATGGTGCTATACTACTCTGCAAGTAATGAAACTGACATATTCAACATTCGCTTCTCCTCTTCTCTACTTACTCTGCCTAGCATCAGAAGCTCTGGCCACAGCAACCATGTCTGCTGACTGCTCGTCCGCCTGCTCTTCAGCAGGCAACAACCAAATATGTGCCAAGTCGCCACCCGTACCATCGCCTGTGGGTCTCATCACACCCCCGCCAGCACGCGCACCGCAACCGTT
Source organism: Triticum urartu (assembly GCF_003073215.2). Classification (NCBI taxonomy): domain Eukaryota; kingdom Viridiplantae; phylum Streptophyta; class Magnoliopsida; order Poales; family Poaceae; genus Triticum; species Triticum urartu. The sequence goes on from NC_053025.1 coordinate 111,519,138, forward strand.
TGCTCATCGCAACCCGCTGTCGTTGGTGTGGTGCCACTGCTGCAAATCACGCAGAGTCATCCGTCGCATCTCAACCACAATCCTCAACCCTGGCCGAGTCTTCTACAAATGCCTGAATCATGGGGTAATAATATGTTTAAGTGTTGTTCTGCTGCTTTCAGTTGCTGATTTTTTTAATAGTTTGGTTGATGATCTTCCAATTTGATTCATGCAGAAAAGGGAAGATTCGTGTGATTTGTATTTCTGGGAAGTTGCTGATGTGGGGGAGTGCAACTACGCTGATTATTTGGTTGGGATGTTGGACAAGTAACTCAAGGAACGGCAGAAGAGGAAGATGCAGAGCAGAAGGTTAAAGATGCAGTTCCTCTGATCATGGCCAAGCAACAACTGTTGAACGGCCTTGACAGCAATGAGGAGATGAAAGAGCTTGTGAAGATAATGGGCAAAGTCGATGTGCTCTGTAGAATGATTGTCTCTTTATTTGCAATGTATGTAGCACTCGTGATGTATTCAGTGGCTATGACATGAGCACTTTGCTGAAACTAGTAATGAATGGAACCTGTGTAGCAGGCTGGGCATAGTGTTGTGAACATCTAATGACTTCTATTAACGGAAATCAGGGGGTATCCCCTTTGCTCATAAATAAATAAATAAATAAATAAATAGCAGAGGCCCTTTTGGTAATAAATAAATAAATTAGCAGAGGCCCTGTCGGGTCAGCTTTGTTCTCATTTGAAGACGTCAAGCAAATTGTAGTCCAACAGCAAACTATGTCATCAAATTCAAGTTTCACAGCCAAATATGAGTACAACTAAACAACAATGTCATCATGTTTTAGTCGTCATACAATCACCAAACATAAATCAGCATACATAACAAGTGATGTTCTCACGGGAAAATACTAAACAACATGTTCATCAGGTTTCAGTTGTCATAGCAAACACAGTTTCACATAGTAGATAAAAAACATCTTCTGACAGGCAAATACGACAAAAGCAATGTAATCATCAGCGTCAACATCTTCACCATGTGTATCAGTCTCAATCGTAATTCCCCACGGTGTCATCTTCTTCTTCGTCCTCAATGTCCTCGAACGTTGGCTTCTTCTTGATCAACTCTTGTATGTCCACAGCATGACAGGCAATCTTTTCGCCGGCATCATTGACGTGATGGTTCTCAAAGATATCAGGAACATTTGTGTTATCTTGTACATCAGGACCAGTGTAAGCATCTTCTTGTTGTGCAACTTCATTAAACGAATTCCTCTGCTCAAACCTTTGCAATACTCTCCAGTCATCGCTATGTGCAAATGTGTCTTCCAAGAAAAATATATGTGTTGCTTGATTTGCCAAAATAAAAGGCTCGTTGGTCTGGTACGCCGCCTTGACATTGATGGATTTGAAATAATCATCAGCTCTGGGTTTTGCAATCCTAGAAAATAGGTTATACCAACGACAGCACAACAGAACCACACACCGATGATCCTCGAAACCGTAGATATACTGCAACTGAACAATGTCCGTTATGTTAGCATACATTTCAGTTGTCTCTTTGTCATACGTATCCGTGCTCATGATGGCACTGTTTTGTGTCTTCCTGCCTTCGTCTCGTGCAAGGGTGTTGTAGCGCACATCTCCAACAACACAAGATTCATAATGTCTTACCCGAGTATCAGGACCCATTGCTTGTGAGTAAAGGGCATCATCAACTGCCTGCCCATCCTCCCGCATCTTCTTAACCTATAGTTAGAAAATAAACAAGCCGATCATCTTATGTACTCAATATATTAAAAAAACTGACAGTGCAATTCAAAAGCTTACATGGCTCTTGAACCATTTCGCAAATCCTGCCATAACCAGTTTGTCAATGTTTCTTGGATTTTGCGGCAGTAACTTTTTGTAGATGCTGCACAACATAGTGATCATGTCAAACATCTAAATATATAAGAATGTGCTGCAAGTTTAGTAGATTACGATGTATAAGCTGCTGTACTTAGCACTTACTTGATATAAGATAGTATCTCAGGATAGTTATTCAACACATACCAAACCATTTTGTCCAAATCTTTAGGTTTGTCCTCTTGTCGACTCTTCCCTGTAACTCGAACAGAATAATCAAAAACATTGAGCCTGGGATTGTCTTCATCCACCTCTTTGCTAAGCTGATCAGCTGTTTCAATGTATTTTGAGCAGAATGTCAACACTTCTGTAGCAATGTAGGCCTCTGCAATGGAACCCTCGGGTCTAGCTCTGTTCCTAACATAGCCCTTGAAAGTGCCTAACCGCCTTTCAATAGGGTACATCTAGCCATACTGTACTGGACCTCTAAGCAGTGCCTCATCAGGTAGATGAACAGACAAATACACCATCACATCAAAGAAGGCTGGAGGATATATCCTCTCAAGGTCGCATAGGATAGTTGGTATCTTGTCTCTAAGACGCTCCAAAGCATCTATCCTGATATTTCTACTGCAGAGTTCCCTGAAGAATTGTCCCAACTCTGTAACTGCTCTATATAAGTCAGGGCGGCCAATCCTCTCAAGGTCGCATAGGATAATTGTCACACGTGACAGGACCTCACAGAATTCTTTTCTTTTTACCTTGTCCAAGACGTACACAGCTGGTGCCATATCCTGTGGTTTACCTTCATCTTGCACCTGCAAATCCTGTCTGATACCCAGGTGTGTCAAATCAATCCTAGATTTTAAGGTATTTTTCGTCTTGCCTTCAATATTAGGAAGTGTGTCGATAATGCTGTCACATATATTTTTCTCGATGTGCATCACATCAAGATTATGTCGCAGATCCAAATATTTCCAATACTCCAAGTCCCACAAAGTGGACCTGCAGGTAAACAATGATCTCTCTTCTACCCTGCCACGCTTCCTTTTCCCCCTACCATTACCAGGATGGTTTCCTGGTGTAATATGCCTGACCTTCTCTAATTCCACTTGCAACTCATCGGCGGTGACCCTCTTTGGCGCATCACGATTTTCATGCTTTGCATTGAACACATGTCTTCGGTATTTTCTAGGATGCGGCTTGTCCTTGGCAAGGAAATGGCAGTGTCTAATGTAGCAGATCTTGCTAAGTATTGCGTATGATAGCGGATTCCTATCACAACAAACACATGCATTATAACCATGTGTCGTTCACCCTGACATAGTGCCCAAAGCTTGATAATCATGGATGCACCAAATTATAACAGCATGCAGAAAGAAATCAGCTGGTGGGCAGCTATATAGGTCTTGAGTGAGAACACCCTTCCATAGATGTTGAAGTTCCTCCACAAGAGGCTCCATGAACAAATCAAAATCCTTTCCAGGACTTTTTGGACCTGGGATGAGCAAGGCCATCATGTAGCTTGATTCTTTGGTGCAAACATTTGGAGGCATGTTGTAAGGGATAATGCTATGTCTTGAGCTTGCGTTGGTTTTCCCGGAAGAGGAAGGGATGATGCAGCAGAGTAGCGTAAGTATTTCCCTCAGTTTTTGAGAACCAAGGTATCAATCCAGTAGGAGGCCACGCTCAAGTCCCTTGTTCCTACACAAAATGATAGCTACTCGCAACCAACGCGATTAGGGGTTGTCAATCCCTTCATGGTCACTTATGAGAGTGAGATCTGATAGATATAATATTTTTGGTATTTTTGGTATAAAGATGCAAAGTAAAAAGTAAAAGCAAAGTAAAAAAGCAAAGCAAGATTAAAGTGATGCAGATTGATATGATGAGAATAGACCCGGGGGGCATAGGTTTCACTAGTGGCTTCTCTCAAGAGCATAAATATTCTATGGTGGGTGAACAAATTACTGTTGAGCAATTGACAGAATTGAGCATAGTTATGAGAATATATAGGCATGATCATGCATATAGGCATCATGTCCGTGACAAGTAGATCGAAACGATTCTGCATCTACTACTATTACTCCACCCATCGACCGCTATCCAGCATGCATCTAGAGTATTAAGTTAAGAACAGAGTAACGCCTTAAGCAAGATGACATGATGTAGAGAGATAAATTCATGCAATATGAAATAAACCCCATCTTGTTATCCTCGATGGCAACGATACAATACGTGCCTTGCTGCCCCTTCTGTCACTGGGTAAGGACACCGCAAGATCGAACCCAAAGCTAAGCACTTCTCCCATGGCAAGAACTACCAATCTAGTTGGCCAAACCAAACGGATAATTCGAAGAGACTTGCAAAGATAACCAATCATACATAAAAGAATTCAGAGAAGATTCAAATATTATTCATAGATAGACTTGATCATAAACCCACAATTCATCGGTTTCAACAAACACACCGCAAAAAGAAGATTACATCGAATAGATCTCCATAAGAGAGGGGGAGAACTTTGTATTGAGATTCAAAGAGAGAGAAGAATCCATCTAGCTACTAACTATGGACCCGAAGGTCTGAGGTAAACTACTCACACTTCATCGGAGGGGCTAGGATGATGTAGAAGCCCTCCGTGATGACGGCCCTCTTCCGGCGGAGCTCCGGAACAGGCCCCAAGATGGGATCTCGTGGATACAGAAAGTTGCAGCGATGGAATTAGGTTTTTGGCTCCTGTTCTGATCGTTTGGGGGTACGTAGGTATATATAGGAGGAAGGAGTACGTCGGTGGAGCACCGAGGGGCCCACGAGGCAGGGGGCGCGCCCTAGGGGGGGGCCCTCCACCCTCGTGACCTCCTCTCTGACCCCCTGGAGTAGGGTCCAAGTCTCCTGGATCACGTTTGGTGAGAAAATCACGTTCCCAAAGATTTTATTCCGTTTGGACTCCGTTTGATATTCCGTTTCTTCGAAACACTGAAATAGGCAAAAAACAGCAATTATGGGCTGGGCCTCCGGTTAATAGGTTAGTCCCAAAAATAATATAAAAGTGGAAAATAAAGCCCAGCATAGTCCAAAACAGTAGATAATATAGCATGGAGCAATCAAAAATTATAGATACGCTGGAGACGTATCAGATAACAAGCACTGGCCACATGCTATATGTGGCGCTCTGGTGGCCAAATGGGTTAAATCCATCTGAAGCTAAGCCAAGTCTAATGTTTCTCGGGTCAGCAGCAAACTTTTCGTGTTTCTGATTGAAGCTTTTCCACTCACTACCATGTGATGGATGGCTCATTACATTCTGATCTCTGTACTCCTGGTTCCTAGAATGCCACAGTACATCCTCTCTTGTTTCAGCATCATGAAACAACCTCTGCAATCTTAGTGTAATTGGAAAATGTCTCAGAACATTATGAGGAATCCTCTTCATAGCATCGCCATCTTTCCATCTTGATGATTTGCATTTCGGGCATTCACTTAAGTTGGCATAATCCTTCCGAAACAAGACACAATTATTCTTACAAACATGGATCATATCATATCCAATTCCAACTGCACGAAGGAAATTCTTCATTTTACTATAGGTGTGTGGCAGCTCAGACGCATCTGGGAAAGCTTTGCGGAAAGCAACCAACATCGCATCGAATGATTTGTTGGTCATCCGCTCAGATCTTCACCTGAAGAAAGGTGACCATAGCTGAGAATACTGACAGCTTATTTCCTGGGGTGACAGCCATGTTGCATTGTTCCAACATGCGGGCCCACTATTTTTCTTCTGCAGGTGAAAGTTCACGGAATGCACAAGCATTTTGTAGCATTGTTTCAATGTTGGTCAAATTCACTGGCTCCGCCACCACCTCCTCCTCCTCTTCCACCTGTGCATCAAGCAGATCAAGATGGTGATCTGCTGCTTCCACGTATTAAATAACATTGACGTTCATAGATTCACCATGATGAACCCACCTAGTATATGTGACCGACATCCCATACAAGTGTAGATGATTTTGCACAGTTGACTGGGGTCTTGTAACTGAATTCATACAACTGCTACACGGGCAGAGCACATCTGATTTCGGACCACCGTACTCAGCTCTGATAAAGTTCATGAAGTTTTCAACCCCCTCGACATATGCAGCGGAGAATCTTTGAGCAGAAGTTATCCAAGTCCTGTCCATCTGTTAGACATACAAATTAGTTCTTCTACTAGATATTACAGGAAAAACATATATGCTTTTTTATGAAGTCCAGAAAAAATACCTAGGTCGATGTCTAAAGCTATGGCAAGATATTTGGACGAGCAGATCTAAGTAATGAAATATATGTAAAGCTAATTCAGCAAACAAATTTGAGTGCTAAATTATGGCAGGCTGTTTCAGCAGTCAATGAGGCCGAGCACACATCCATCGAACTATCGAAGGCCATCGCAGCAACAAAGATCGAGTATAAAACAGTGTAGAGCTATCTCACCTAACAGATTGGCTACTAGACCATGGCAATCTACATCACAATAAATATATGGCAGGATATTTTAGCAACTAATCGGCCTTGGCATACCATCTCAGCTAAGCAGATTGAGTGCAAAACATGGCAAGGAAGCTTCTTAAGTAGAGCGTATTGACTGAAACTACTTCGGCAAACAGTGAGATTAACAATGTCTATCAGCTAACATTTAGCGCTACACCGACATGCACGGGGCCTTAGTCTAGAATGCGCGTACCGTGGGAGAAGCTGACCGCCGTGTGTCTCCACACGAACGTCGCCAGCGGTGGCGGCGCTGACCGCCGTGCGCCTCCACAAGAACGTCGCCAGCGGTGGCGGCGCTGACCGCCGTGCGCCTCCACAAGAACGTCGCCAGCGGTGGCGGCGCGGCTAGAGGACGCCAGTCTACGAGAGTGTACTATGGTAGCGAGAGGATCGCCATGCGTCCCCCTTGATGAACCGCAGCGCCGACGTATCGACGCGGCGGGGAGGGCGGCTTTGGCGGAGCGAATAGAGTGGAGGGGGCGGGGGGAGGGGGTTTGGGGAATATTATTGGCTAGTTGGCCGAAGGGCGGTTGAATCTAGGATTTGGGGGGGAAGTTTTGGGTGGGGCAAGGATTTTCGCGCGGTGGGCGGGGGGAGTTTAGCGCATGGTCGGTTTCTCCAAGTGCAGTCCCACATATCAGCAAAGAGGCAAGCCGAAGTGCATTCCGTATGCGTGAGCCGTGTGCAGGACCGAACGTGTGTGGGGTGCAATGCGACCGCGACAGGGGTGCTGTGAGTGTACCGCCTTTTTTCCTTTTAGACTAGGTGCTTCGCCCCCTCAAAAAAAACTTGTTACTTCGCGCGATCCATCGATACTACTACTAGTAATCCGGTAATCCCGACTAAAACGGCACGGCCGGGTCTTTTCCCGCGTGATATGCTGGGAGGTTGGCTTAGTTGGGTTTTTTAGGACGAGTAATGCTACAACTACGTAATCCCAGTTACATAATTATCGTAATGTGAAACTGTGAGCTGTTGATTGTAGATTGGGGGGAGGGAGGGGCCCACCACCATGAAAATCAGGGGAGGAGAGAGAGAGGAAATTTACGTTAACCGTTTCGTAGGTTCCCATAGATGTAGAAAGATGTGAAATGTGTGAATGTGTAGTGGACGTACTATTGGAGTGCCTAAGATAAATTTTGTATGTATAGACCCTATGTGTTTATTTTACTTCGCATGTTAGCTTTGTCTCGGTTCAATAAAAAGCAGAGTTGGTGATGATGGTGTGCCTATCATCCTGCAATATAGGCCGTCCGATCTATATCGAACGAATAGGAAGGAAACTATGACAATTTACCCACACTCCTCTCCACATTTGCAGATAAGGCCTTCCCTCGTTCATCCTTTTCTCCCACAAGATCTTGATCTTCCGTGCAATGCACGAGCATCTTGCTAGTACTCCTACAATATACTATATTATTGTGAAAGTTCATATACATCGGCCGAGATTAATGCAAACACGGCAGATTTTCATTACATTTCGAACTTTTATAGGACAGAAAAATAAAAGAAACCCAACCCTAAACCTATTCTACAGCGGCGACCGACGTCCTCCATCTGTGATCTCTATGTACGGGGGCGGGGTTCAGGACCCGTGAAGTGAAGGTGCGGTCTCCGGCGAGGAAGAGTAGAACACGGGATATAGACCGGCCAGTTGGCACACCATGCCCTGCCGCCTCCCATGCCCTACTCATCCTCGGAGGAGTCCCCGACCTCAGCGGTGCCGGACGTTGGACGGCGGCAAGTAGGACGCATGGCTGACGGTGCTCCCGTCATCGGCCGCCAGCCTGGCCACCGCATGTGCGGTCGTGTCCGCGTCCGGCTATGCCGCTATTGCATCATGAGAGGCGACTTGAGCGAGGGCGGCGACCTTGAGCTTCATCCCCGAAGACAAGCTCTCCTGCAGAGTGTTCGCGCTTGCGGTCATGGCGGATGTGGTGCCAGGTAGGAGGACGATGTGCTATGGTGTGGAGGTTAGCTGGGTGTTGCCGCTTTAAGTAGCGCATTCCGGTGAGGCCAAGCTTCCTTCTGCGTCATTAAGTCACCGGAGTTGGGTCCTCGGGCACCGAGCCTCTTAATGACGTCATACGGACGGATGGCATGAATGCGGGTAGCTGGCACCGGCTGGGAACGCACCGCACGACGGCGCGAGGGACGAGGGTTTTTGGTGTGCCAGGGTAGTCAGCTGCGGTCGTGGCAACGTTGGAGATGCCCTTTGCTCACATGCGATCAACGCATGTCATTGAAAAAGCAAGACGACCCGGCATGGTCTCAGGTCCTGAGGATGTAGTTGGCCGCGCTACACCACTCCGCGGATGCGTCCCGGCGCCCCGTGCATCCCCGATGAGCCGGGTGTTGGGGTGTGTTTGGATTGTGGCCAAAGTGCACCTTACCAAAATTTTGGTCATGACCCACAGATTGGTCTTTGTTTGGATGGTAGCCATTTTTTGGCATGCCAATGAACTCTAGCCAACTCTAGTTCATTTTACTTGCCAATGTCATCCAAATCATGGGCAACCAAAACCTCAACCAAAATTTTGGCTACCCAATGCTTTGATGGGGCAACCTTGGGCACATACCAAACATACTGTTGGTCGTGCCACAACAACTAACGCCACCCTCGGTACACTGAAACCGACCGTGTCGAGTGACGATGAGCGTGTCGCTCACCGCGGTCGCCATGTCCAGAGGCGGTGCTGAAGCTGCGCCACGTTGTTGGACCCCACGACCCACATGAACGGTTGCCGGTGGCGAGGAGGTCGTGGGCCAGCTCCTCCATTGGACTAGTCTGCGCTACATCGTCCCGACAGGTGTGCCCCACATGTCGGTTTCCCTGTTTTCCCGGCCATATTCGAGCATCAGTGCTCCGCGGTGCGCATTAGGCCTTTCACTATGTAGGCCAAGCGAGACAACTTATTGTTTATTTTAGCCGTTCAAGTATAATCATGTGGCGTTTGCTTATTTCTCATTCCTCTCCAACCCTCTTCTCCATCGATCATGTCGCCCTCCGGTCGAGTTCATCCTCCCGCATGCCTCATTTGAACATTCCGCCGAGTATCATTCGCATGTGGGCCTAGACCATGCTTGTATTTCCAATGTTTTGTAATTTGTCCGACATGCATACAAACAAACAGTTCATTTAAAGTTTCACTTTGCCTCCACTACGTGTTGCTTCGTGTCTTAGTTTTGACATCCCATTCGGTTCATGCCCCGACACATGTTGACGAGATCGATTGATGTTCAGAGATCAATTGCGTGTCGTGCAAGGAGATAAAGGTTTGGTATGTTTCTATGATAGAAATGACCCGCGGGGGGGTCTGTGGGGATCAGAGGGAGTATATTGTACGTTCATAAGCGAAACGAACTTATTCTACCCACCCTAGTCCTCTTTCAATCGATCTCCGAACCCCGAGATGAAATCGAGAGAGAACGAGTGGGGGCATGTGTGATACCTAAGGCGGATTCAAAATTTTGAACCGGTGATCATAGCATCCACAAATCATATATAAAGGGTATTCAATGTTCGTTTCGTTTTTGAACATACAATATACTCCCTCCTATCCTTTCTAGTTTACATATAAGTTTTATGTGTAGTCAAAGTATCTCTACTTATATCATTGGAAGCTCCTTTCACATACGAATTTGACCGTATGCTTTGTGTAAGTTGCATGTCATATATTATTACTCTAACATTTGGTCAAAGTTAGCCTCGAAAAATGCATTAGGCCATGTATAGTAAATGGAAGGAGGGAGTAGTAGTGGAAGCGGATCCTCTGACGTAGGTATCCCTGCCTTACCCTCCTTTTCGGTCACTTACTGGCGGACCCCATGCTTGTTAGGCCCTGCATGTCAGTTACTCAATGGGTTCGGCCATGTCAGGGGATCCTCATCCATAGTATACCCCCTCTGTTTTTATTTACTCCGCATAAAATGGAAGGAGTGGTAGTATAAATGATGCGAGCGGGGGAGGGGGAGGGACGTCGGTTTGCTCTCAACTGCGGTCCCACAAGCGAGCGAAAACGAAGATGAAGCACGTTCCATTCAGTGAGCGGCATGGAGGGTCCAGCGTGCCGGGCTGCAACGTGAACGCGACAAGAGCAATGTACAGTCAAAACCGATTGACCGGTCGTCACTGGAACCACTATTCACACTAGAACCTTCGCTGCTCGGCCTACGCCAGCCACTACCCTAAAACCAAACCTAATCTCCAGCCCCTTCCCCCACCTTTAGATCCCCTAGCCCGCATCAAGCGTCCCCTAGTTCGCCGGAAAGCCATGGTGCGCCGCAAGATCACGTACTACAAGATGCTGACGCCTGAGCGCCGCGCAGAAATCGCGGCGGCGGTTGGTGCCACAGACCTCCGTTGCCAAGATCGCTTTGCGGTGGGCCAACCCCCAAGTTCTCTGGAGCCAAGCTACGAGGAGGAGGAAGCCGATCCAATGTTCATGGCAGAGGTCACGGCACAGAAGGCCCCCGATGGGTATGAGACGATGGACGTCGACTTCGTGCCAGCGTCCGAGTCCCCCATGGTGCAGGCCGACCAGCGGTTCAACTTGGCGATACTAAAGGAGGACCGGGAGGCAGAGGCTCAACTCGACGTGGAGTGCGCTCATGCCGCTACCATCGAGGCTCTCCTGCAGGTGGAACCGGATGTCGTAGATGTGAACCGGGCGGCGGAGGCTCAACTTGAGGCAGAGCGCGCGGATGCCGCTGCCATCGAGGCCCTCCTGCAGGCGGAACCAGACATCCTGGACTTGAACCGGGCGGCAGAGGCTCAACTCGATGCGGAGCACGCGGATGCCGCTGTCATCGAGGCCCTCCTGCTGGCGGAACCGGACGTCGTGGACTTGAACTGGGTGGCGGAGGCTCAACTCGACGCGGAGCGTGCGGATGCTCCTACCATTGAGGCCCTCCTGTAGGTGGAACCGGACGTCCTCGACTTGAACCGGGCGGTGCTCTCATCTGTGCAGAGCGCCCGCACGCTCCGCGTGAATGAGTAGCCGGAGGCCGAGGACAACCATGGTGCGGAGACACACGTCGGCAGCTATGGCTGGTTCGCGTCGGCAGACAAAGACGACGAGGTTGTCTCGTTCCGCGAGCAGTGATAGTTTTTCTTTATGTTATTGTTTTTATTGATCTTTTGCTGTGTAAAAACATATATTGTTATGCAAGTCGCATGACTTGGGTCAGTCTACCATTTCAGGCGGTTGGATGAATATCCTACGTCTCCTAACCCTTCTTCCTCACCTCTTCTTCTTCCCCAATAGACCATCACACGGGCCGTACGGATACTCCCGAACATGCGGTTGGATAAACATACTCTATGAACGAAAATTATGTGTCAGCGGTAGGATGGCTGAGTTTGGTTTGTTCACATGCGACAGCACGTGTCAGTGAGGGTGCGTTCCCTTGGTTGAGTTTGCGGCATGCAGGAGCGACTGTGTGAGGGTGCGGTGCGACCGCGGCGTGCAGGAATGACCGTGTGAGGGTGCGGTGCGACCGCGACAGCCATGCGCAAGTGTACCTCCTTTTCATTTTGAAATCTTTAGGCAAGCTTGGCAAAAATGTGTGGCGGAGTATGGTAATGCAAGGCCTAGACCCAAACAGGATAAGTACGTACTACGTACTAGGAGTACTAGTGTTAAAAAAGAAAGGCGGGATTTTCCTTTGCGGGATTAATCGATACAAATCCTCGTTTCACGTGTCAATTAATGCATATTTTTTCTCCAAAGCCCAAAGAGCTAACCATCTCACTCCTCATCGCTTGATTAATGCAGCACCATGCAAACCAACCTTCTCACTTCCGCATGCATGCAGGGGATATTAATGTCCTTGGTTGCTAGTACGAGGCAAACCCCATCAATTTTGCCTCGATTAGTGTTAGTGGCCTTTTGCAAATTGTAATTTTGATATACTGGCCTTGTGTACAAAAAAATGGAGGTAGTAACTATATTTGACTTCCTTCCCCATTGCGGTGACGTCGACGATATCTCAAATGTTGTGGTTTGGTGAAGTGCGTTCGACGGAGAACACCATTGAGGGAGACCACGGTAAGTCGTTCGCAAGTGCCGCCTGCAAGCCGAGACAACCACCTTATTTGCATCCAGGAAGTCCATTGAACCAAAGGACGCGTAAATGTACTAGTACTACTCATACACAATAGCGTCGTCTGTCCAGCTTAGTGTGGTGAGATGGTTTCTCGAAGAAGAAGAAGATGGAGAAGCGGAGTCAGCGAAGCGTGAAATGATGGTTGCTTCGTCAATGCTTTGTGATTTTACGCCTCACTGCTTTGTGATTTGTGATAGAAGGGACAGGGGAGTAGACTCTGTGCTCTATACTGTACATGCATCCAAGCACGGGAGAAAGAGGAGAGACGTTGCATTTTTCTATTCCTTCAATCAATCAATCAGGGAGCTTCGGTTCCATCCTTTTGGCTTTGGTAACACCGTCCACTATGGTTCCCACGATGCCAAAAGCTATTTTCACATTTGGCTACACATTGTGGATGCCCTTAACCGTACCACTTGGTTTTGCTCCTGTGTGCTATCTATACAAATCTCAATTATATTGATCTAAAAAATTATAGAATCAAGATTAGTAAAAAGGAGGTGATTTTGCAGCGCAGATGGCGGGGGAGGTTTCTTATTTTTAGAGGACATTGTCCTGGCAGTTTGCTAACATGCGGTCCCACATGTTAGTGCTTTACCAAGCCGATCCGCGTCCCACATGAGGCAGAACAATGGCAAAAGCAACACGTGGTTAACTTGAAGAAGATGAGACTAGTCACAATGGAGAGTAACATACACTAGTAACATACACATATCCCTAGACTATATTACTACCTTCATAGTGGGTAGTAACATTGGTGTGGTGTCATGCAAAGCTCCATTTATTAGGTTCTAGACTCATACTACATTGGGACATGTGATGTTACAGTAACTAGCTAAGTTACTAGAACTACCTCTCTCTTCATTAACTCATTGCCACATAGACAAATTTGCTGAGTTGGACTTGAAGTTACTGTTGAAGTTACTCCCACTGTGGCTAGTCTGAGGGAGAAGCGGATTCAGCAATGAGTGAAATGATGGTTGCTTCGTCCCTCCAACTTATTTTTTTAGCATTATTACTTCATCCCTCCAACTTAACTGCGGGAAAGGTGCAGCTTTGTGATTGACGCCTCATTGCTCATTACTACGCCGGTGCCATGACTGGGTGCTTCACCCCTGCTACTCTGCACTGTATTCCGGTATGGCACATGGACCCGGTAGCTTGATGTCCCACATGTCTACGAAAGGGACTAGAAGACTTATGAAAGCGAGCGCTCCACTCTTACGACAGAGGAGTACACGACACGACGGCCCAGTGAACTATCACTTGTACTGTATAGTACTATAGTTTTGTTGTTTCGCACGATCCATCGATACAAAACCGATTAAACAGGAAAGGGCGGGATTTTTCCCGCGCGGTATATGATACTGGCCATACATTTCAAAGGCAATTCTAATATATGCAAACTAAATAATTAAGTAACAATATGATATCTAGTAAAACTAAAAACACATATGATTTATTGTGTTAGAGTGTAGTAGTAGTGTTGTATTGCATAGTTGATCCCGTGAGCACCAGAAGACAAATAGCTAGTCAGGGCACTGGCCGAGCCAGTGACAAGCCCAGCAAAGACAGGCATCACCTGGAAGCCAACTAAAAAGCCGCGATGGTGGCGAAGCAGCCCGCCTCCCACCAGGCTCTCAGGTCCTAGATGATCATGCTCACCACTCCAGCTGGATGTCTAGCTTGTATTGCTTCCAAAATTTGGTTAAATTGCATCTGCTTAGCTTACACATTATACCTTTGAATATGACATGCCTTTCTGTTTTTGGTACATACTAGTACATCTGTGTATTAACCATGTTCTTACATCAAACTAATATTCTTGTGTATCCCTCATTAATCACTTATGGTGAGGCAGTCAGGCAAGTGGACTACTCCTCATTTAAAGAATGCAGCGTCAGCCTCCCGACATGATTCTCAAGAAACAGCAAGGCTAGATGAAGATTGTGAATGTAGCTCTGTAGTTGATTACCGCATTTCCCCTACACTAGCATCACAGGTGCTTGCTCTAACTTGGCAGCGTGATATGTAGTTGCATGTTGCATATGGTGTCTAGATTGTAATTCTTCCAATCTGGTTAGACTGCATGTGCTATTCTGCTTAGCTTATACATTATACCTGTTAATGTGACATGCCTTCCTGTATTTAGTACATAGTACATCTGTCTATTAAGCATGTCCTTACATAAAACTATTGTTTTTTGTATCCCGCATCAATCAATATGACGAGACACCTTTAGTATATGCAGTGCGATATTAGTTGCATCTTTCATATGATTTATAGCATGCGCTGCTTATAATTTGTTGAAATTCCATTTATGATGGGACGCTTTTAACTTGGTAGAGTCATATTGGTTGCATCTTTCATGTGGTGTCTAGCTTGCATTGCTTCTTATTTGTTGGAATGGTTTCTGCTTAGTTTACACAAACAGTTGTGAACATGCCATGTCGTCCTGTTTTTCGTACATATTCCATCCTGGTATCATGTGTTTGCCTTACATCAAAGTAGTGATTGTCAGTATCATGCATGAATGAGTTCTGAAGAGAGAATTTTATTGCTTTTTCTTGTCGGTTTTACTTGACAATTCAAAATCAATAAAGCGAAAGGAAGTTAGCAAGGCAACAGATAAAGGTGTTCCTTCCAAATGGAGGGCCTCTACAGTTTCTACTCCTCCATCCCCCCAAGATGATTTCCAAGACAACACATGCATAGACACTCAACGTAGCCGTGTTTATGATGAGCACGTCTCCCCTAGTGCACCATCACCAGTGCTCCCTCTAACTTGGCACTGTTATATGTGGTTGCATGTTATATGTGATGTCTAGCTTGTATTGCTTCTAATTTTTTTGAATTCCATCTGCTTACTTTACACATTATACTTCAATAAGACACGTGTTCTTGTTTCTAGAACATACAATATCTGTCTATCACACCATGTTCTTACATCAAATTACTGGTGTTGTGTAACCTGCAACAATCACTTATCATAAGACATGTTTGACTTCGAAGTGTGATATAGGTTACATCTCGCTTTCTTTTCTAGCTTGTACTACTAATTTGTTGAAATGGCACTTATGACGAGACAATTTTAACTTGGTAGAGTGATATTCGTTGCATCTTTCATATGGTGTCTAACTTTCCTTGCTTCTAATTTGTTGAAATGTCTTCTCCTTAGTTTACACATCATAAGCTGTGAATATGCAATGGCACTAATGACGAGAGACCTCTAACTTGGTAGTGTGATGTTGTTTGCATCTTGCATATGATTTATTTCTTGTACTGCTTCACATTTGTTTAAACGTCATTTATGATGAGACACTGTTAACTTGGTAGAGTGATACTTGTAGCATCTTTCATATGGTGTCTACCTTCCATTGCATTGCTTCTAATTTAGTGAAATGTCTTCTGCTTAGTTTACACATCATAGTTCTGGCTATCTCTTCCGTCCTGTTTTTGGTACATATTACATCCTCCTATCATGTGGTTTTCTAACATTAAAGTTCAGTTCGTCTATATCACGCATCAATTTGTTCTGAAGAACTAAATTGTTATTCGTTTTTCTTGTCGGCTTGACTTAACATGGCACAAAGAAAGAGGAAGAAATACAGAATGGCAGGGAATGGGAACCGAAAGAATCCTGCAGATTCTGCTAGTACTGATGGTGCAATAGAAGGTCAAAGTCCAGCGGAAAATTCTACAAACAGGGTATCCCATGCTACACGAGCTACAGAAAAAGCGAAATACAAACAAATAGCCGCCACCAAACAAGCAGAGACAGCCCTAGTTCTTGCAACACCTTCCACAGTACTACCAGCTGCACGAGTTACTCATGCGTCAACTGAGCTAGCAGCATGTTCCCAAGCTCCCTTGCCACCTGACACTACTTCCCAAGCACTCTTAACACAAGACGAGTTGGCAAGATCAGATGAACCTTGTGAGCTTCAACAGCAAGAAGGTAGTTGCTGGAGTCAAGTTACAGTTGCATGCTTCTTTATATGTAGTCTCACAGTTTGATGTACACTAACACTTCCTATGTTCCTTGTTGGACTAGCATCTAGGCGCAAGAGGAAACAAACATCAGGGATAATGCTCGATAGGTTAACTAAATCTAGAGGTGGAAGAATGGAGATCCATTTTGAGGCAGGTTTAAAAAGGCCACGTGATGCTACAGAGTCGGCCAAGTTAGTATCAGAGGCAGCGGTTGTCGTTAGGTGTCATGTACGTATCCTCCCAACATGGATTTAGTACAGGAATGACAAAGACAAAACCAAGTTCAACACCTTCCTCGACCATTTATTTGTAAGTATGGTTATGTATGGAAACTAGTAATATCATCTTGCTCTGTCCCATACTTTCTAGGTTGCTGATAATGAGACTCCCATAATTTTCAACATATGAGGTTCAAGTTGGATAGCCAAGATGATGCAACCAGACAAGCTTGCACCCATGTTTTCAAGTCTGATCTGCGACAGTATCGGTATAACTTGAGAAAAACTCACTTTGAAGGCAAGGCTAACAGTGAACTTTCCTAAACATCTCTAGTTGAAAATATATTGGATGAAGACTAGAGGGGCCTCGTTAAACACTGGTCTGATCCGAAGTATCAGGTACATTATATATATGCGATCAGATCACATGTTGAAGTCCTATTTACGCATGTGCCACACAAATCTATCTTCTTGTAGGCGAACTGTTCAAAGAACAAGGCCAACCGTACGAAAGTGAAATTCGAACAGACGACGGGATCTCGTAGCTATATTGCACACTGCGAGGCTCTTGTAATTAGCTGCTGTTTCACTCTTTTCGTTGTACCATATTATCAGATCTATATTGACTTGTTCCAAATGCAGAGGAAAGCCCGCAAGGACCAAAAAGTACCTGAACTAAATGTTGTGGAAATATTCAAGGACTGTCACACCAGCAAGAAGAAGGGCATGACTACACCAGTCAAAGCCACTTTTGTAAGTCCTTAATCCTCATGCCTTTTAACTACTACTTACTCTGACTTATGCCTTGAACTGCATGGTTTGCAGCCAATGTCTATTACTCTTTTCAATTTTATACACAATTGTCTTAGCATATCATTGCACCTTACAAGGTTTAAAAGAGAGGAGTGATGTTCCTTTGATCTTGACCTGTAATCTAGTTCCGTGCTGGACTTGCCCACACAATGTTACAATTGCATGTTTGTCGGGGGTTTGGTGCGACATATGCCACGGATGGCTTATCATGGTGGGGGCGAGTAGAACGTCGCCGGTGCCTGGAAACGGGATGAGGCGAAGACATGCATGCCGGCGAATCTTACCCAGCTTCGGGGCTCTCTGGGGAGATAATACCCCTACTGCTGCTCTGTGGGGTCTTCGCATGATCACTATGGTCAAGTGTTTACACGGTTGCTCCTTGAGCTGTGTATGGTGGTAGGAGAGGGCAAGGCTAGCTCTCTCCCACTATCTGGTGAGGTATAGAACTACTGGGATCCAACCCTTTGCATGGGTGCCCTGGGGGGGTTTATATAGGCCTACCCCCCAGGGGTACAATGGTAATGTGACTGGGCACGGGCCCAGCTGTCAGTGTCTCCGACCTCCGACTTCTCCGCCGACTGCTGGGGCCCGCCGGCTGGTGGGCCCCGCCGACTGGTCTGGTACGGAGCCGACAGGCCGCGTCTGCCGCGGGCGGGTCTTGCCGGCTGCTGATTACTGTAGTCGTGCTCCTGATGATGCAATCTTGGTCATGGGGTCGTGGCAACAGCCCCGCCGCCTGGCGGGCGATCACTGTGGCCACTCCCCATCTCTTCTTGATTAATGGCGCGTGGGCCCGGGGGAGGGCTCGGCCGACTCCCTCGGGCCGACTCCCGTTGGGTCCGACTGGCGGTGCTCCCGCCGTCTCCCGAGGTCTCGCTGGCTGGTGGGCCCTTCTGCCTCAAGGCCGTACAGACAAGCCGTCGTGGGCGCAGGACCAGGTACAGTGGTGCTGATGTCAGGGCCGGCTGGGCAATAGTGCCACGCCGCGGGGAGATCTTCCCAAGTACGGCGCGCTGTAGCCATGCCTGCCCTTGGTAAGGGGCGGGGAGTGGGCTTCATTGTAGCCACGCCCCTGCCCCGTCCCCCTCGATGAGGTCACGGTTTGTTGGAGTCGCCGGCCGACTCCCCAAAGCCGGCTTCTCTTGAAGTCGTCCCTGGGACTCGGCCGTGAGCGGGCAGTCGGCCGCCTTGCCGTAGACTCCCCAGGAGGCGGCTCTTCGCTCTATGGTCTTGAGGGGCATAGCCTGCCCTGATGTCTTGAAAGGTCGTGGGCCTTGGGTTGGCCTACCCGTGGCCCATTACTCCGACAGTAGTCCCTGAAGCTGGTGAGGTGCCGCGGACGATTGGCCGAGAAGCCTCAGCAGTTTCTCTTTCCGGGCGCAACACATGGTCTTGATTGACTTCCGCCGGGCTGACTAGAAGGAGTCGGACTCGCCCAACTCGGACTCACTCAATTCTGACTTGCTCAGTAGTTCGAACGTCGCGGCGGGATTTCAAGTGGCGTGCTAGCTAAGCTTCCAGGCCGCCGCCCGTTCCTGGCCTGTCACATGAGGGCACGTGGCCAGGCCGTTCTGCCATCCCACGCGTGCGATGGGACAGGCCCATAGGCGGGGCCCACCACTACCGCGCCTCGGTGCCCGAGCGGATCCGCTGTGGCCCTGGCGGGCGGTTGGGATTCCCGTGAAGTTACTGCGCGCAGTAACTTTACGTGGATCGTGGGGGTCGTGGGGCTGCGGGCGCAGTAAATCCCCACGTCCGCCCCTCGGCTTCGCAGCCCATATGACTATAAGTAGGGGGAAGAGGGGGGCACACGCGCCCCTCCTTCCCACTACCCCTCGCTTCTTCCTCCTCGCAGCTCCTCGCTCTCCTGCTTCCTCTTCTCTTCTTCGCCTTGCCGTACGCCCAAGCTCCGGCGAACGCCGCGGCGACAGCTTCGCGATGAGCTCTTCCTCCGCTGCTGCGCCTCCCCCAGTGCGCTCCGGCACCTGGGACGGCTCCGAGGTCCACGAAGACCATATCGAGTTCCTCCGCCGGACCCATCGGCTTCCCGACGAGGATCGCATGCAGGTGCGTCTCGCGCCGGAGGGTGAGATTTCCCCCACCCCGCGGGAGGGCGAGCGGGTCATCTTCCGCTCGCACTGCCTGCGCGGGCTGGGGCTGCCGGCGAGCAGCTTCTTCCGGTCGTTCATGGAGTTTTATGGACTCCAGCCGCACCACCTCACCCCGAACACAGTGGTGCTGCTATCCGCCTTCGTGGCTCTGTGCGAGGGCTTCCTTGGAGTCCTCCCCACCCTCGAGCTCTGGGGGGATTCTTCTTCTCCAAGCTCGGCACCCAGGCTGCGGGCGTGCCGGCTCAGTGCGGCGTCTTCATCGCTGTGCGAAGGACAGGAGCTGACAACCACTTCCCCTCCATCTCGCTGCTGAAGTCGGTGAAGATGTGGCAGTGGTCCTACTTCTACATCAGGAACGTCGCCACGAGGGGCGACTGGGTTAATCTGCCGGCTTTCGAAGCTGGCCCGCCGGCTGGCAGACTGCCCAACTGGTCGTACCGGGCCAGGTCGCTGACACCTGCGGGAGCCGGCGCCATCACGCGACTCCGAGTGCTGATGCAGTCGGAGGGTCTGACTGGCCCAGACCTGCTGGCCGCCTTCGTCTCGCACCGAGTTCTCCCACTCCAAGGCCGCCCTCACCTGATATGCCAGATGAGCGGGGGCCGCGACCCGAGTCAGATGTGCACCAAGGACATGCCACACGAAGAGGTGGCCCTGATGGTGAACTACCTCTCAGACAGCAGACTGCCGGAGGACTGGCGATTCGGCAAGGAGCCATACTCCCGTGCCAACCCCCCGCCCGTGGTGAGTCGCCTTTCTTTTCTTTAGATTGTCTTCTTCTTGCTGAGTCTTGTTCTAATCAGTATGCTTTTTGATTAGAATCCCCTTCTTCACCCACCATCCGGCACCTCGGGGCCGGCCCGTGAGTTCGCTGCTGATCGTGCGGAGAGCGACGTCGACGACCCCGATCTGGGGGCGGCGGCTCTGGAAGACGACGCTGAGGGAGGAGGAGGAACAACAGGCGACTTCAGGCCCTCGGCTACCTTTGCCGACTGGCCTGAAGATGACACCGAGGGAGGAGTCGCCCCTCACCATCGGCCAGGAGCCAGCCAGCTGGGCGCGGGCTCTTCTGCCGCGTCGGGCGCTCCAGGCGGCGGGAAGAAGCGCCGGGTTGTGCCGACTTTGTTTGGCAGCCGGCCGAAGAAGCCCAAGGGCTCGGCTGCGGCGACCCGGCGGGACGAGGCAGCCGCGAAGGCCATCCGCTTCCGCAAGGAAGTGAAGAAGCCGCCGTTGGTCTCCGCATAAGTATTCTGACTTCAAAGTTTATTCTTTCTTTGTGTTTTGTCTAAGTCTCTGCTCGCCCTTCTTTCTTCAGGGCTCCCCTCTCTCTTGAGCGGGTCGCCGCCGCCTCCGTCATGGGGTCAGTGGAGGCGCCCGCCACCACTCGGCGGATAGACCCCGCTGCCGACCTCCGGGAGGTGACAGAGCAGAATGCGCAGGAGAAGCGCAATGAAGAAGAAGCCCTCCGCCTGGAGAAGGCGGAGGCCGACAGGGCGGAGGCCTCCGCCAAGAAAAAACTAGCGGAGGCCGAAGCCGCCGCCGCGGTGAAGCAGCAGGCTGAGGAAGCCGCACGCCGCCAGATGGCCTTGCTTGTTACCCCGCTGAACTCTGCGCCACCGCCGCCGGAGTTCACGGGGCAGACTGGGGGAGCCGGCGGGGAGAACCTCGTCGAGGAGAGGGAAGGCGGCGAGCCCTCTACTCCGGGCGTGAATGTTCCGCCGTTGCCTCCGCCGCCGTCTGAAGGCGTGCGAGGCGAGCGGCCAGCGGACCCTCCGGTGCCGCCGACCGAAGAAGAGGCCGTGGCGAGGCTACTCCTCCGGGTCGGCTCGCCAGCGCGCCATCGTCTGGAGAAGGCGACTTCGGCACCCCGCCTCCTGGAGGCCGGCACCGCCAGCTCCGCGGCTCCAGACGCCGAGGCAACGAGCGCCGCACCTGTTGGATGGGTGCGGGGAGGCGGCACAGGGCCGCTGAACCGGGCACTCCTGGACGTCCAGGCGAAGCTCCGTGTTGAGGGCGACACCCTCCAGAGCTGCACCAAGGCGTTCCTAGCGTCGTGGGCGGCCGTCCGGGTATGTCTTTTCTTTGGGCCTTTATTTTTCTTGTTCCTCTCTGTGGGGGCGCACCAGCGCACCCACTGGGTGTAGTCCCCGAGTTTTGGGTCGGCTGCTGAGCAGGCGGTCTGGAACTCCAATTTGATGAACTTCTGGATACTAACTTTGTCTGAAATGCTTGTTGCAGGACTACCACAACCTCCGCGTCACCGCCTTCAACCATAATGTTGAAGAGTTGGGCAAGCGGACCACCGACTTGACGGAGAGCCAGAGTAAGTCCTTCTCCTTTTTCTCTTCTCTGCGGGGGCGCGCTAGCACACCCGCGGGCTGTAGTCCCCGAGATTCGGGCCGACTGCTGAGCAGTCGGGCCGGATCTCCCCGGTGACCTACTTTATTGACGACTGCTATCTTTCTTTCTTTCCTTCAGGGACCAACGCTGCTCTTCAACAGTAGCTGAGCGAAGCCAACTCTACCCTGCTCGCCAAAGGGGAGGAGTGCGGCAAGCCCACCGCGGAGCGCGATCTGCTGACCACTCAGTTAGTAGAGTAGAAGGGGCTGCTCGCGAAGTCGTAGAGGGAGGCGGAGGAGACGGAGGCCGCCCTCCTGGCCGAGTTCGCAAGCGAGCGCTCTTCCTGGTCTGACAAGGAGGCGATGCTGTCCTCCGGCTTCCACGAGATCGAAGACATCGTTGATGGTGAGTCTCTTTGTTTTCTTTCTTTGATCCGCCGACCTAGGTCGTGCCAACTCCTGGTTTTTGACTCGCTTTTTTGTTTCTTCGTGTCTTTTGCAGACTTCTTCCCTGGGCAGTCTCAGGCCGCTATCCAAGCCATCGAGGCCGATCGTGCAAGTCAGAGGGCGGAGGGCGCAGAGATCGCCGCTGATGCCCCCCGAACTCTTGATGAGCACATCTTGAGTATCGAGGCTCGCCTCCGGCCGGCTCACCGGATGCTACGCCGGCTTCAGCGCATCGGCGCCCAGGTGATCTCCGCCCTTTGGCCGGATATGCAGGATCCACGCACCCCCAGCCTGACGGCCAACTGGTTGGAGGTCGCGGCTGGTCGCCTCAAGGCCTGGAAGGGCTCTTCGGCCCGGGCTGGAGCGCGCCGGGCCTTGGAGTTCGTCAAGGCGTGGTACCCGGGGCTGGATCTAGACCGGTTGGCCACGCTTCGGTCGGAGGCCCAGCCGGAGCTGGCGGCTGCGGAAGATGCCCTCGTCAAGCGTGCTGCGGCGATCGCCGAGTACACTAACACGAGCATCTTCGTCCCCGAGCGGTCTTAAGACGGCGAGGGGGTCCCGCCAGAGTGGTTTGAGATGAACCCAGACTACGGCGAAGACTCGACGGAGGTGATCGGCTCCAGCGTCGAGGAGGAGGACGAGGCGGAGGATGAGGGCGAGGCGAAGGCACCAGAAGACGAAGCAGACGGCCAGCCTCAGCCCGACCGCGCCTCCAGCAACGAGCCGTGTGCGACCGATCCGACTGCTGCCGGAGGCGATCAAGCCGAGACTAGCCGGCCGACCGCCCCAATGACTGATGCTGGCGCCTCCTCCGACCCCCCCGACTCCGTCTTCTGCCTCCTAAGCTACCGTTGTGCCTTTTTTTTATCTGCTTCGGTAGTATTTTGAAGAACTTGTTAATTCGGACAATTCCACCCGCGGGGTGTATTCTGAACCTCTGCTTGACAATTCAGCCAAAGGCCTGTGTTATATATATATGTCTATCTTTTCTTGCTCATTGTTCTTTTGGTTGTTTTCCTTTGCCGCTTTCTCCTAGTTGCCTGCCTTGCCAATCGGACAGCCGCTCTGCAGACTGTTGCTGGATCAAGTGCTAGGCTACTTTGGGAAAGCAAGTACTTAGCCGATTTTAAGATTGTTTGAGCAAGTTGGATAGAAAATGACAATCCGACTGTCCGAGAGTCAGTTTGCGAGAAGGGCTTGGAAGCCATCTTGAGCTATGTTTTACGCTTTTGAGTCCCTGGCCATTTTTCGTGCGATCACCCATTCTACCTTACCTCTGCCCACCGTACAGTCGCTCTGCGAGCTGCGGCTTCTGACAGAAGACGGCTTAGATGTTACACACTACTTGTCCGGCTGCAAGAAGCATTTCATAGTGCAAGGCGGCAAGTCCCCGGGCCGACTTGTCGAGCCCGGTGCCAAGCGGCATGACAAAGAGTAACATACTTGTAGGCATAATTTTTATCATATAGACAAAAGAGGGAGTCCCCGAGCTCGTCTCGGGGGCCCCGAAGTCTTGGTACTTTAATACAAAGGGTAGCGTGGTACATACTGCATCAACTGTAAAATCTTCGAAGAAGATTTGCATTCCATGGCCGCTCTGTCTCCTTGCCGGAGTCGTCCCTCTTGCGTGCTCGGGGCTTCTGAGCGTCGATCAGGTAGTAGGAGTCGTTGCCTAGTACTTTGCTGATGATGAAATGGCCTTCCCAAGGCGGCGACAGCTTGTGCTGGCCGGCTGTTCGCTGGGTCAGCCGGAGTACAAGGTCGCCTTCTTGGAAAGATCTTGGCCTGACCTTCCTGTTGTGGTATCGGCGCAGGCTCTGCTGGTAGATGCTGGACCGGCTGAGTGCCAACAGCCGACCCTCTTCCAGCAGATCGACGCCGTCTTGTCGTGCTTCTTCTGCTTCCTCCTTGGTGTACATGGCGACCCGTGGGGAGTCGAACTCTATGTCCGTTGGGATGACGGCTTCGGCACCGTAGAGGAGGAAGAAGGGCGTGAAGCCGGTTGACTTGTTTGAAGTCGTGCGCAGACTCCAGAGGACGGCTGGCAGCTCGTCGAGCCAGCAGCCAGCCGAGCGCTCCAGAGGCTCGATCAACCGAGGCTTGATGCCGGACAGGATGAGGCCGTTTGCTCGCTCCACTTGGCCGTTTGACTGCGGGTGGGCGACGGACGCTAGGTCCAGTCAGATGCCCTGTGTTGCGTAGAAATGTGCCAAGGCACCTTTGGCAAAATTTGTGCCATTGTCGATGATGATGTTGTGTGGTATGCCGTACCGAATTGTGATATCGGTGACGAAGGTCACGGCAGTCGGACCGTTCAGTTTCTTAATTGGCTTTACTTCCACCCACTTGGTGAACTTGTCCACTGCGACAAGTAGGTGACTCAGACCACCTCGTGCTGTTTTGAATGGTCCCACCATGTCTAGGCCCCAAACAGCGAAAGGCCAAGCAATGGGGATGGTCTTGAGCGCGGAAGCCGGCTGGTGCGGCTTGGAGCTGAACTTCTGGCACCCTTTGCATTTTTGGACCAACTCCTTGGCCTCTTCCAAGGCAGTCGGCCAAAAGAAACCGTGCCGAAAAGCTTTGGTGACGAGTGCTCTTGAAGCCGCATGGTGGCCACATTCGCCTTGATGGATGTCTTTGAGGATCGCCTGGCCTTGCTCTGGCTCTACGCGGCGCTGGTAGACACCAGTGACGCTGCGCCTGACCAGCTCTCTGTTGATTATGGTATAGGCTATTGCCCGGCGTTGTACTTGCCGAGCTGAGGTCTCATCAGTTGGTAGCTCTTTGTTCACCAGAAATTTGAGGATGGGCTGGGCCCATGAGGGTGCTGCTATTTCGTCGACTATCAGAACTGCGACTTGGACGAGGGCGGCTGGGCTGGGAGGCGGCGGGCTGGAGTCAACAACCGCTTGTTGGGTTGATGAAGTCCCCAGGCCGACTGGCTCGGTCCTTGGGCCGAGTTCTGGAATCTTCAAGTCCGTCACCGCAGTCCCCGGGCCAGGCTCGACTATGGCAGCTTTGGAGTCGCCCGCCAAAGTCCTTGTTCCGACTGCCGGAACTCTAGAGTCGGGTCCGCCGTCTTCGGGAGGAGCCGGCACAAAGATGGAGTTTGATTCTGGTGAAGGCTTGACAGATGGCTTGAGGAGGCGTTGAAGGGCGACGCCAGATGGTATTGCTTGGCGGGTAGAGCCAATTCGTGCCAAGGCGTCTGCTTGGTCGTTGTCGTTTCTTGGCACATGGAGGAACTCGCACCCTTCGAAATACCCGCTGAGTTGCTGCACGAGGAAATGGTAGCTCGCCATGTTTGCGTCTTTGGCGTCCCAGTCGCCAGACGACTGCTGGACCACTAAGTCCGAGTCGCCATAACACAAGATCCGGTGGGTGCCAAGTTCTTTGGCAAGCCGGAGCCCGTAAATGAGCGCCTCATACTCGGCCACGTTGTTGGAGGCGGCAAAATGGATTTTCAGTGCATATTTGAGCTTGTCGCCTTTGGGAGAGGTGAGGACGACGCCGGCTCCCAAGCCGGTGCGCATCTTGGAGCCATCGAAGTGCATCCGCCAATGGGTGGAGTCAGGTGCTGGAGGCAGGTACTGGGTCTCGGCCCAGTCGACGAGGAAGTCGGCCAGTGCTTGTGATTTGATAGCGGTGCGGGGCTGGTAGTAGATGGTGTAAGGAGCCAGCTCTATGGCTCACTTGGCCACTCGACCAGAGGCATCACGGTTGCCGATGGTCTCGGCAAGTGGAGCCATGCAGACCACCGTGATTGGATGTTCTTGAAAGTAAGGCTTCAATTTCTTGGCAGCAAAGTGGATGCCATAGCACATCTTCTGGTAGTGGGGGTAGTTCTGCTTGAAGGTCGATAGTACCTCGCTCAGGTAATATACTGGTCTCTGGACAGGTAGCGCCTTGCCTTCCTCCTTGCGCTCTACTACAATGACTATGCTGACTACTCGGCTGGTGGCAGCGATGTACAGGAGCATAGGTTCCTTGGGAGTCGGAGCCGCCAGGATGTGTGGAGTAGTCAGCATCTTCTTCAACTGGTGGAAATCTTCGTCCGCCTTATGGTTCCACTCGAAAAAGTGGTCTTCTTCATGAGTTGGTATAAGGGGAGAGCTTTCTCACCCAGCCGACTGATGAATCGGCTGATGGACGCCAAGCAGCCAATGAACTTCTGCACATCCAGCAGTCGGCTAGGTACCTCCATACTCTCAATGGCCTTGATTTTTACTGGGTTGCATTCTATGCCGCGTTCAGAGACCAGGAAACCTAGCAGCTGGCTGGCTGGTACTCCGAAGAGACACTTCTCGGGGTTGAGCTTGATCTGGAACCGGCGCAGGTTCTCAAAGGTCTCCTTGAGGTCTTCCAGCAATGTTCCTCGCTTTTCCGTCTTCACCACGTCGTCCACGTAAACGTGGGCGTTCCTACCGAGCTGCTTGAGGAGGCACTTCTGCATGCAACGCTGAAAGGTGGCGCCGACATTCCTCAAGCCGAACGTCATGGTGAGGTAGCAGAATGCTCCAAACGGCATGATGAAGGAGGTCTTTAATCTATCAGCCGGGTTCAGCTTGATCTGGTGATATCCTGAGTACGCATCCAAGAAACTCAACAGCTCGCATCCGGCTGTGGAGTCTATCACCTGATCAATTCTCGGCAGAGCAAACGGGTCCTTGGGGCAGGCCTTGTTGAGGCTCGTGTAGTCAATACACATTCGCCATTGCTTGTTCTTCTTTAGCACCAGGACCGGATTTGCCAGCCACTCCGGGAAGAAAACTTCCATAATGAAGCCGGCTGCTAGGAGTCGGGCTATCTCTTCTCTGACAACTCTTCTCTTCTCTTCTAATAAGCGGCGCAGGGGCTGCCTGACCAGCTTTGCATCAGATCGGACGTGTAACTTGTGCTCGGCGAATTCCGTCGGCACACCTGGCATGTCTTTGGGAGACCATGCGAAGATGTCCCGATTCTCACGGAGGAAATCGACGAGCTCGCCTTCCTATTTGCTGTCGAGGTTTGCACCTACGACGACGTACCTCTTTGGGTGTTCCGGATCCAAGGGTATCTTCTTTGTCTCTTTGGCCGGCTTGAATGAACCTTCGGCTTCCGACTCCTTCGGGTCGGGCGATATCTCCGGCTGCTTGCCGGCCATCGCCACAGCTCGCTCAAGGAGTCGCTTCTCGGCCGCAATCACCAGGGACTCGGCCAGCCGACTGCTCTCGACCACGCAAGCGGACGACTTCCGGTAGTCGCCGGCCACAGTCAGAATTCCCCTGGAACTGGGCATCTTCATCTTGAGGTAGGCGTAGTGGGGGGCCGCCATGAACTTGGCCAAGGCGGTCCGGCCAAGTAGCGCATGGTATGGGCTCTCAAGGTCCACCACCTCAAACCAAATAGACTCTCTTCGGAAGTGATCTTTGTCCCCAAAGAGGACGTCAATCAGGATCTTGCCGATTGGTGAACAGGAAAGCCCAGGAACAATGCCGTGGAACACAGTCCGGCTGTTCTGAAGCTGTCTCTACTTGATTCCTAACTTCTCCATGGTGTCCTTGTACAGGATGTTGATGTTGCTGCCCCCATCTATCAGAACTCGCGAGAAACACGCGGCCCATTTATCCGTGGCAAAGGTGGCGTCCAGGACCAAGGCGTAGGAGCCCGGACTCGGCATCACTTCTGGGTGGTCAGCCCTGCTCCAGCTGATTGGCCTCTTTGACCAGTGCATGAACTCTGGCGTCTCTGAGGCTACCGCGTTCACCTCTTGTCGCTGCAGTCGCCTGCTGCGTCGATCATCAGCCACACTGGTGAACACCACGTAGGCTCCGTGCTCTTCAGGGTACTCGTCTTGTACTACGCCGACTGGCCTGACTATCGGCTGCTGGGGCGGAGGCGGAGGCGGCTACCCAGCAGGCGGGGGTGGCAGGAGGCCGTCTTCCTTGGCGATCCTAGTGAGCCAGTGGCACTTCCGGGTGGTGTGATTCGATGGCTTCGCGCCGCTGTGGAACTTGCAAGGTCCATCCAAGGTCTGCTCGTAGGAGAAGGCCGGCAACCAGTTCGGTTTGCCGCCTTTCTGTCGCTTGGGCGGAGGCTGCTCTTCTGGCTGCTGGGCTTCGACGGCCACGACCTGCCGGCTGCTGGAAGCCGGCTGCGGGGCCTTGCGCTTGTGGTCGCCCTGCTGTTGTCACCGGCCGGCGTCTGCTGCCGGAGTTCTTGGAGCCTGAGGAGCTACTTTGCCAGTCGTGCTGATTTGAATTTCTGTCTTCATGGAGGAGTCGGCCGTAGCATACTTGTCCGCTATGATCAGCAGCTCGTCGAGGGTTTCTGGCTTGTCGCAGAGGAGCTTGTGCTTGAGGAGGGTGCCTTCTCGGCACCCGGCTGTGAAGTACTCGATGGCCTGCACCTCGTGCACGCCCTCGCAGGAGTTCCGGAGCTCAGCCCAATGCGTGAGGTAGTCGCGAGTCGACTCATTAGGACCTTGCATGCATAGGGAGAGCTGGCGAGGCTTGGGAGGACGCTTGTACGTGCTGGTGAAGTTGTGAACGAATGCTTCGGTGAAGTCGACCCAGCTGTTGATGCTGCGGGGCTTTAGGCTGTTCAGCCATGTCCGGGCCGTGCCCTGGAGCATGAGCGGAATGTACTTTACGGCGACACGCTTGTTGCCGTTTGCTATGCTGACAGCCGTGGAGTAGTCGACTAGCCAGTCTTCCGGCTTCACGGAGCCGGTATACTTGGGCGTGTCTCTTGGGAGTGTGAACCCTCTAGGAAAGGGCTCGTCCCGAATGCGGGGCCCGAAACAAGGCGGACCCAGCTCGTCTTCTTCTTCCAGCGCGAGGGACCGGTGAAGTCGGTCGATCCGGTGGCGGGTGTCATTCTCCCCAACTCCCTCTCGGCGTCCAAGGCGGTCACCGAGAGTCGGATGGTCAACAGGCGGCGGGGAGACTCGCCTCTCCTTGCAGGGAGGGGGAGGCGGACAGTCGTCCCGTCGTTCCACTGCTCTCGGGCGGCCGTCTCGGTCGTGCTCTATGGTAATCTGAGTCCGACTGTGGCTGACAGCCGGCTCCTTGTCCTTCCTTCCTCGGGTACCGCCAGTCAGCGTCTGAGACATCGCGCCTTGATCTCGGTGCGGGTCGTCGTTTGGCCGCTGTGGTGCCTCCGTGCGGCAACCGGCCTCGTTCTGTGCGGCGTCCGCGTCGAGGAGCCGCTGGACTCACTCCATCATGAGGTGGCGCTCTTCGCCCTCGAAATTTTCCAGCTCATCCGCCGCTGCCTGGGCGGCTCAGATGTTCTCCGCTGGCGTGGAATACACGAGGCGGCTAGCCCCAAATAGGCTGGCGATGGCTAAGCCGCGCTGCTGAACCGCGCCAAGGCGGCTGGGCCCTGCCGGAGCCGGCGAGCCGCCAACAGCGCGATCCATCTCCCGCTGGTAAGCTTCTGACAAGCGTCTCATGCTGGCTAGCTTCTTCGCGCCTTCAACAAGATGAAGGCGGCGTGCTTCTAACGTCTCTGCGTCAGCATCTTCTGGAATGGGCGCAGCTAGGTCTTGCAGCACCGCGCCGAGTGAGTCGGGCGCCCTTCCACCAGGGAACTCGTCATGACTGATGACCAGCACCTCAGTGACGGTGCTCCCATCGCTCTCCGTGTGGGGGAGAGGTTCGTCGTAGACCACCACGTTGGAGGGGAAAGCGTCGACTGACGCGGTGTCAGAGTCGACCAGCACCGGGTCGGTGGAGCCTACGGACTCCAAGTCTACAGTAGGCTCGCCGGAAACGTGGAGTTGATCGAGGAGGCCCACGAGGAGGTTTTCGGGGCCGCCTATGCCTGCGTCGGACGTAGGTTCGTCGGAGAGGCGGACCTCGCCGACAAGTTCGGCCAAGGAGCTGGTTGCGCAGGCGATCTCCACGCCGCGCAGCGCGTCGACGCAAACTTCGTCTGGCGTGCCTGGCTGGCTGCGCTCGCCAGGGAGGAAAAGGGTTCCCGTCCAGAACAGATCTCTGGACGGCGGTGCACCATGCCCCACGGTGGGCGCCAAATGTCGGGGGTTTGGTGCGACATATGCCAACGGATGGCTTATCATGGTGGGGGTGAGTAGAACGTCGTCGGTGCCTGGAAACGGGATGAGGCGAATACATGCACGCCGGCGAATCTTACCCAGCTTCGGGGCTCTCCGGGGAGATAATACCCCTACTGCTGCTCTGTGGGGTCTCCGCATGATCACTATGGTCAAGTGTTTACACGGTTGCTCCTTGAGCTGTGTATGGTGGTAGGAGAGGGCAAGGCTAGCTCTCTCCCTCTATCTGGTGAGGTATAGAACTACTGGGTCCAACCCTTTGCATGGGTGCCCTGGGGGATTTATATAGGCCTACCCCCCAGGGGTACAATGGTAATGTGACTGGGCGCGGGCCCAGCCGTCAGTGTCTCCGACCTCCGACTTCTCCGCCGACTGCTGGGGCCCGCCGGCTGGTGGGCCCCACCGACTGGTCTGGTACGGAGCCGACAGGCCGCGTCCACCGTTGGCGGGTTTTGCCGGCTGCTGATTACTGTAGCCGTGCTCCTGATGATGCAATCTTGGTCATGGGGTCGTGGCAACAGCCCCGCCGCCTGGCGGGCGATCACTGTGGCCACTCCCCATCTCTTCTTGATTAATGGCGCGTGGGCCCGGGGGAGGGCTCGGCCGACTCCCCCGGGCCAACTCCTGTTGGGTCCGACTGGCGGTGCTCCTGCCGTCTCCCGAGGTCTCGCTGGCTGGTGGGCCCTGCTGCCTCCAGGCCGTACAGACAAGCCGTCGTGGGCGCAGGACCAGGTACAGTGGTGCTGATGTCAGGGCCGGCTGGGCAACAGTGCCACACCGCAGGGAGATCTTCCCAAGTACGGCGCGCTGTAGCCATGCCTGCCCTTCGTAAGGGGCAGGGAGTGGGATTCATTGTAGCCACGCCCCTGCCCCATCCCCCTCGATGAGGTCACGGTTTGTTGGAGTCGCTAGCCGACTCCCCAAAGCCGGCTTCTCTGGAAGTCGTCCCTGGGACTCGGCCGTGAGCGGGCAGTCGGCCGCCTTGCCGTAGACTCCCCAGGAGGCGGCTCTTCGCCCTGTGGTCTTGAGGGGCGCAGCCTGCCCCGATGTCTTGAAAGGTCGTGGGCCTCAGGTTGGCCTACCCGTGGCCCATTACTCCGACAATGTTTGTCTGTTCTTAGTTGTTTTGTTATATGAATGATGTCATACTATGCTTACCGTATTATAAACTTCGTCTCTTTATCCTTAGCCCTCAATAAAATGTGAAGAAATAGACAATACATTAGCGATGGTACATGGTCATATGTTTGGAACCTGGTTTTATTATGTACTTTGCAATAAAATACAACTAATATTTTACGTGGGTTCACCAGAATAAGTTCTGTATATAGACCAAAGCTATTTTGTTTGGTTTTGCTGCCTCCTTAATATATTCTGTTCTGGTACTACTAATGTAAAACCTCAACTTTTCAGCAAACTATGGAAAAAATGGTGGAACCGCCACCTTCTGAAGGTGGCGAGGCAACTATAACCGCAATGTCAGCTCTTGCTGCAGTGGGTCAGTACATGTCCGACTAACAGTGCCAAAAGCATGTTCCTGCATAATACTGGGTTGGTTGTTAAGGCAATCTCGTCCAAACTGCGTCATGATCAAGATATGCAAGCTCAAAACAATGTTGTATATGCGCTCCAGACACATGTCCATTCCCTAACAGAGACCCTTTGTGAAACAAGTAGAGACATTGTTCGATGTTGTCAAGATATGCATGGTTTTGAAACCAGACTATCAGACATCTGCTATGTTGTTCAGGAGCCTAGGAGAACTGAAGGCGAAGGTTATTGTGCTCTATCGGACAATACAACATGAAAACGTAACAGTCGGGTCAAATGAACTGAGCTTCTGAACTTCTGGTGGTGCATTTATCTGCTAGACTGTTAACTTTTATGCCAACCTTCCTTTCGTTTTATAGTTGTAGTTTTTTTGGTGCGATACAAAATTTGTTCTTAATGTGCAGCCACTGGCTGAAGAAAACAGCAAGCCATTTTTGTATAGTGTAGGGTGTTCCGTATATTTGCACTGGTGGCGAACATTGATGCCCAATGGATGTAATATGTGTAATAGTCGTGATAGCCTAGCGTAAGTTGCTTGCCTATTTATTTCCTTATTGTCTTGTTTATTTGTTTTCTTATAGTCAGTGCAGTTCTTTTTCCGCGATTTGCTAGTGGCCGCAATAAACTATTTTTTAAAACTAGGCCACATTAACCATGGGCTACATTTTTACTGTAGTTAACATAGGCCTCCTACGGGCCGTAGAAACAATGGGCCTTCTAAGGGTCGTAGAAACAATGTGCCTTCTATGGGGTGTAGAAACAATGGGCCTTATACGGGCCGTAGACACAATGGGCCTTCTACGGTCCGTATCATCAATGGGCCTTCTACGGGCCATATGATCGGTGTGCCAAACATGGGCCAATAACAGACCACATTATGGCCGTAAATGGGCTAGAGTCACTACACCATGACAAAACTTATGGGTCACTTTATCTGCCGGGAAAACTAGCCAATGGAGGCAAATAAACTGTCGAGAATGCATTTTGCCGGCATTTACAAACTGCCCTTGAAAGTCCTGACGGGAAAGACCATTCCCGGCAGTTACAAGAAACGCCGGCAGTTCCTCTGACCTACATGCTTGAAGCTTTGCCGGCAGTTAGTACTATTCCCGGCACATAGATTTTGGCCGGCAAACGGACATTACAGAGCAGATAGAAGTATTCCCAGCAGTTGATGTGCCCTTATAATTAAGTACACCGCCAACACACAAAAAAATCCCATTCAAGTGTGTATACATGGAACATCACACATGTAGAGCTAAAGTTGCATCATAATATAACTCAACAATACATCATGTCTTCATACATACATAGGTATACATTTGTAGGTTCACAAGTCTAGTACCACATCACAACATACATAGTGCACCGCGGCGCGCCGCGCCGCGCTCTGCTGATATATTTGTGAGTTGCCTTTCAAGAATTTGTGCAAAAAATTATGTGTTTTGTCTTTTCAATTTTTTATAGCACATAAGGGAAGAGAAAGAGAGACTTACTAACTATGGAGTATTGTTTTATTTAGGATGATTGTCTTACATAACTTAAGACCTCGGTACTACAACTACACTGGTCAGTAGATAGATTTACTTTCTGCTTGGTTGGTGATGAAGTGGAAAAGACAGAAGCTAGTTTTCCTTTGCACGTCCCAGGTGGTTTGTTGCTGGTGTAGATGATATGTGTGTTATTGCTGGAGAAGCGCCATTGACAACGTAGTGGCACCGGATCGGAGAACTGTAGCAGATCTTCTCCAAAATACTTGCAGGGCAAGAGCTTGAAGTTGAACCGAAGAACTGAATGCAGATCTTTCTCCAGGATACTTACAGGGCAAGAGCTTGTATTGCGCATCATAGTGAGCACGGGGTGGTTGTACTCGTTGATGACACTGGAGCAACTCATCTTTTATAGTGATCTGATATCGAAGAAAGCTTTTTCCACAAAAAAATAAATTTCCTTCATACCTGCAGCAAAATACTTATCAACACAAGGGGCTAGCATCACATAAGAAAAGCAAATATGATAAGATCATGAGATTACCTCAGTCAGGAAAAATGCAGATATCTTTATTCTCTCCATGCTTCTTTGCAACTTCCTTCCTCTATTGCCGGATCAAAGTAAGGTGATCTGTGGTTACAAAAATGATAGGTAAATTTCATGATTGTCTGCAGTTAATCAAGCAATGATGATCCGATACTAAACAAAGATAAAAAATGCCTACCACGGTGGTCATTTGATGAAATATATGATAACCTCCTAAATAATCACAGTACAATAAAAATAAAAATGATTTGTTAGATAGAATGATGATAGAGGAAAATGTGTTATTTTCTATTTTTTAGTACTTCGGGGAGGACAAATAGTATAACGTACCAGCAACTTCCTTGAATCTAACATGCTTATGTCATTTCATAATATGGGCTTGCACACAAGAATCAAATGGAACCATGGTAGACCGTTTCTTCTATCTAATTATAGTATGGACAAATAGTACAACAACAATTGAACGTGAGCTAGAGCATTTAAGCATATTTATGTACAAGTTGAAATTATCCATTCATGGACCGACCATAACGGCCATCATTACTCGACCGTATTTGATGACACTATGAAAACGGCCCAACGTATTAACGGGCCACAAACGAGCCGACTGTAACCACGGGCTGAATTTGGCCCACAAGCAAAAAATGACAGTAACGGGCCGAACATAAACGAATGTTGGAAATGAGCCCAAGAATAAATGGGCCCTGAGAAGGCCGAAAGATAACATGGGCTGGAAACGGCCCAACGGAATAATGGGTCGTTAATGGGCATAAAGTGATACACTGTTCATTACGGGTCAGTTTTACCACGGGTCGTTAATGGGCCGAGGGTTACTAAGGGCCTCATATGGGCCGAAAGACGTCATGGGCCATACATGGGCCGGAAGTTAAAACGGGCTGGAATTATATTGGACGGCCTAGATGACGCTACTGGGCCTAATTCGGATAGGCCGTAAACGGGCCCTGGGTTAGCGGGCTGTAAATGGGCTATATGCGAACAGACCGTTAACAGGCTTGCCGTGGGTCAGCCCGCCACCTTTTGACCAAGTCAAACGGGCCGGCCTTTTCACAGGAATGGGCCTCTGTTGGGCCGTGCCATGTGTCGACATATCATAGGCGCTTTGGGTCCAATGAGTGGATGACATATGTCCCAATGGTGAGCCGACACATGTTTCCTCCAGCCAATGATGATTTTACACGTGGAAAATCCCCATTGGTCGAGGCTGTTAACGGGTTATCGGGTCCAAAACCGGACCTGATAGCTTAACGGTGTTCTGTTATGATGGATGCCACGTGTCGGTCACCCTTGACGAAAGCACTTCTGTGACGCGTGATTTATTATCATGGAAGTGGACACTTCCGTGATGATAATTATGGTAATGTCATGGAACACTTCTACGACAGCACAGGTATGACTATCTTGATTCTGTCATAAATTTGTCATGGATTTACATGCATGACAGAAAACGTGACCTACTGTGATAAACACGTATCATCACGGAAGTGTATTTTTTTGTAGTGTGAAGACGTACGACTACATCAACCGCGTTATCATAACGCTTCCGCCTACGGTCTACGACGGTATGTGGACAACACTCTTCCCCTCTCGTTGCTATGCACCACCATGATAGATCTTGTGTGTGTAGGAATTTTTTTGAAATTACTGCGTTCCCCAACAACTCTCACCTCTCGTTGCTATGCATCACCTAGATAGATCGTGCGTATGCGTAGGGATTTTTTTGAAATTAATGCGTTCCCCAACAAGGTTTACCTTAATTCTTCTTTCGTAGTTGCGGATGCTTGCGAGGGGGGTTAATCATAAGTGGGATGCTTGTCCAAGGAAGGGCAGTACCCAAGCACCGGTCCATCCACATATCAAATTATCAAAGTAACGAACGTGAATCATATGAGCATGATAAAAACTAGCTTGACGATAATTCCCATGTGACCTCGGGAGCACTTTCCTTTATATAAGAGTTTGTCCAGGCTTGTCCTTTTCTACAAAAAGGATTGGGCCACCTTGCTGCACCTTGTTTACTTTTATTACTTCTTACCTGTTATGAATTACCTAATCACAAAACTATTTGTTACCGATAATTTCAGTGCTTGCAAAGAATACCTTACTGAAAACTTCTTGTCATTTCCTTCTGCTCCTTATTGGGTTCGACACTCTTACTTATCGAAAGGACTACGATAGATCCCCTATACTTGTGGGTCATCAAGACTCTTTTCTGGCGACGTTGCCGGGGAGTGAAGCACCTTTGGTAGGTGGAATTTGGTAAGGAAAAATTTATATAGTGTGCTGAAATTTACTGTCACTTGTTACTATGGAAAATAATCCTTTGAGGGGCTTGTTCGGGGTATCTTCACCCTGACCAGTAGAGCAAAGAGTTTCCCCTCAACCTACTGAACCTACTGAAAGTGTTTGCTTTGAAATTCCCTCGGGTATGATAGAGAAACTGCTACCCAATCCTTTTACAGGAGATGGAACATTACATCCCGATATGCACCTAATCTATGTGGATGAAGTTTGTGGATTATTTAAGCTTGCAGGTATGCCTGAGGATGTTATCAATAAGAAGGTCTTCCCTTTATCTTTGAAGGGAAAGGCATTGACATGGTTTAGGCTATGTGATGATATTGGATCATGGAACTACAACTGATTGAAATTGGAATTTCATCAGAAGTTTTATCCTATGCATCTGGTTCATCGTGATCGTAATTATATATATAATTTTTGGCCTCGTGAAGGAGAAAGTATTGCTCAAGCTTGGGGGAGACTTAAGTCAATGTTATATTCATGCCCCAATCATGAGCTCTCAAGAGAAATTATTATTCAAAAAATTTATGCTCGGCTTTCTCTCAATAATCGCTCCATGCTCGATACTTCTTGTACTGGTTCTTTTATGATGAAGACTATTGAATTCAGATGGGATTTATTGGAAAGAATTAAACACAACTTTGAAGATTGGGAACTCGACGAAGGTAAGGAGTCAGGTATAACACCTAAGTTTGATTGTGTTAAATCTTTTATGGATACCGATGCTTTTCGTGAATTTAGCACTAAATATGAACTTGACTCTGAGATAGTAGCTTCTTTCTATGAATCATTTGCTACTAATGTTGATCTCCCTAAGGAGAAGTGGTTTAAATGTCATCCTCCCATTGAAGTAAAAGTAGTTGAACCTATTAAAGTTGAAGAAAAGACTATCACTTATAATGTTGATCCTATTGTTCCTACCGCTTATATTGAGAAACCACCTTTCCCTGTTAGAATAAAGAATCATGCTAAAGCTTCAATTGTGGTTCGTAAGAGTAATGCTAGAATACCTACACCCCCTGAGAAAATTAATGTTGAACCTATTATTGCTATGGTTAAAGATCTCTTGGTCGATAATATTGATGGGCATGTTATTTACTTCTGTGATGAAGCTGCTAGAATTGCTAGACTCGATACTAAAAATAAACATAGACCTGTTGTAGGCATGCCTGTTGTTTCTATTAAAATAGGAGATTGTAGCTATCATGGCTTATGTGACATGGGTGCTAGTGTGAGTGCAATACCTCATTCCTTATACGAAGAAATTATGCATGATATTGCACCAGGTGAGATATTAGGTATTGA
The DNA here is from genome assembly GCF_003073215.2 of Triticum urartu. Classification (NCBI taxonomy): domain Eukaryota; kingdom Viridiplantae; phylum Streptophyta; class Magnoliopsida; order Poales; family Poaceae; genus Triticum; species Triticum urartu. The sequence continues at coordinate 111,556,800 of NC_053025.1, forward strand.
TGTTACAATTAAGCTTGCCAATAGAGATACTATTTCACCAATTGGGATTGTTAGAGATGTTGAAGTCTTGTGTGGGAAAGTTAAATATCCTACTGATTTTCTTGTTCTTGGTTCCCCACAAGATGACTTTTGTCCCATTATATTTGGTAGACCCTTCTTGAATACTGCTAATGCTAAGATAGACTGCAAAAAGGATATTGTTACTGTTGGTTTAGGGGATATGTCTCATGATTTTAATTTTGCTAAATTTTGTAGACAACCCCATGATAAAGAATTGCCTACTAAAGATTAAATTATTAGTCTTGCTTCTATTGTCGTGCCTCCTAATGATCCTTTAGAACAATATTTGCTAGACCATGAAAATGATATGTTTATGAATGAAAGAAGGGAAATAGATGAAGTATTCTTTAAACAGGGACCTATTTTGAAACACCACTTGCCTATTGAAATTCTAGGGGATCCTCCTCCACCCAAGGGTGATCCCGTATTTGAGCTTAAACCATTACCTGATACTCTTAAATATGCTTATCTTGGTGAAAATAAGATATATCCTGTTATTATTACTGCTAACCTTTCAGATCAGGAAGAAGAGAAATTATTGAAAACTCTAAAGAAGCACCATTCTGCTATAAGATATACTCTTGATGATCTTAAGGGCATTAGTCCCACTCTATGCCAACACAAAATTAAGTTGGAGAAAGATTCTAAACCGGTTGTTGATCACCAACGACGGTTAAATCCTAAGATGAAAGAAGTGGTAAGAAATGAAATACTAAAGCTTATGGAGGCAGGTATAATTTATCATGTTGCTGATAGTCAGTGGGTAAGTCATGTCCATTGTGTCCCTAAGAAGGCAGGTATTACTATTGTTCCTAATGATAAAAATGAATTGATCCCACAAAGAATTGTTATAGGTTACAGAATGGTGATTGATTTCCGCAAATTGAATAAAGATACTAGAAAGGATCATTACCCTTTACCTTTTATTGATCGAATGCTAGAAAGATTATCCAAACATACACATTTTTGCTTTCTAGACGATTATTCTGGTTTCTCCCAAATACCTATGTCGAAAGAGGATCAGGAAAAGACCACTTTTACTTGCCCTTATGGTACCTTTGCTTATAGATGTATGCCTTTTGGTTTATGTAATGCACCTGGTACCTTTCAAAGATGTATGACTGCTATATTCTCTGACTTTTGTGAAAAGATTGTTGAGATTTTCATGGATGATTTCTCTGTGTATGGAACTTCTTTTGATGATTGCTTAAGCAACCTTGATCGAGTTTTGCAGAGATGTGAAGAAACTAATCTTGTCTTGAATTCAGAGAAGTGCCACTTTATGGTTAATGAAGGTATTGTCTTGGGGCATAAAGTTTCTAAAAGAGTTATTGAAGTTGATAAAGCTAAAGTTGATGCTATTGAAAAGATGCCGTGTCCTAAGGACATTAAAGGTATAAGAAGTTTCCTTGGTCATGCCGGTTTTTATAGGAGGTTCATTAAAGACTTCTCAAAAATTTCTAGGCCTCTGACTAATCTCTTACAAAAGATGTTCCTTTTGTCTTTGATGATGATTGTGTAGAAACATTTGAAATACTTAACAAAGCCTTGATTTCTGCACCTATTGTTCAGCCACTTGATTGGAATTTACCCTTTGAAATTATGTGTGATGCTAGTGATTATGCTGTAGGTGTTGTTCTAGGACAAAGAATTGATAAGAAATTAAATGTTGTCCAATATGCTAGTAAAACTCTAGACAGTGCCCAGAGAAATTATGCTACTACTGAAAAAGAATTTTTTAGCAGTTGTATTTGCTTGTGATAAGTTCACACCTTATATTGTTGATTCTAAAGTAACTGTTCGCACTGATCATGTTGCTAATAAATATCTTATGGAAAAGAAAGATGCTAAACCTAGACTTATTAGATGGGTTCTCTTGCTACAAGAATTTGATTTGCATATTATTGATAGAAAGGGAGCTGAGAACCCCGTTGCAGACAACTTGTCTAGGTTAGAGAATGTTCTTGTTGACCCACTCCCTATAGATGATAGCTTTCCTGATGAACAATTAGCTGTCATAAATGCTTCTCATACTGCTCCATGGTATGCTGATTATGCTAATTACATTGTTGCTAAAAAAATTTCTATGATTTAAGAATTTACTTCTGGGATGACGCACACCTTTATAAAGAGGGATTAGATGGTTTTATTAGATGTTGTGTACCTAAGCATGAACAGGAACAGATCCTACGCAAGTGTCACTCCGAGGCTTATGGAGGACACCACGCTGGAGATAGAACTGCACATAAGGTATTGCAATCCGGTTTTTATTGTCCTACTCTTTTCAAAGATCCCTGTAAGTTTGTCTTGTGATGAATGTTAAAGAATTGGTAATATTAGTAGACATCAAGAAATGCATATGAACTATTCACTTGTAATTGAACCATTTGATGTTTGGGGCTTTGATTATATGGGACTGTTTCCTTCGTCTAATGGGTATACACATATTTTAGTTGATGTGATTACGTTACTAAGTGGGTAGAAGCTATTCCAACTAGTAGTGCTGATCATAACACATCTTTTAAAATGCTTAAAGAAGTTATTTTTCTGAGGTTTGGAGTCCCTAGATACTTAATGACTGATGGTGGTTCACATTTTATTCGTGGTGCTTTTCGAAAAATGCTTGCTAAGTATGATGTTAATCATAGAATTGCATCTCCATGCCACCCACAGTCTAGTGGTCAAGTAGAACTAAGTAATAGAGATATTAAATTAATTTTGCAAAAGACTATTAATAGATCTAGAAAGAATTGGTCCAAGAAACTTGATGATGCATTATGGGCCTATAGAACTGCATATAAAAATCCTATGGGTATGTCTCCGTATAAATGGTTTATGGAAAAGCATGTCACTTACCTCTCGAACTAGAACATAAGGCATATTTGGCCATTAAAGAGCTCAATTATGATTTCAAACTTGCCGGTGAGAAGAGACTATTTGACATTAGCTCACTTGATGAGTGGAGAACCCAGGCCTATGAGAATGCCAAACTGTTTAAAGAAAAGGTTAAAAGATGGCATGACAAAAGGATACAAAAGCATGAGTTTAATGTAGGTGATTATGTTTTGTTATACAACTATCGTTTAAGATTTTTTGCAGGAAAACTCCTCTCTAAATGGGAAGGTCCTTACGTTATCGAGGAGGTCTATCGTTCTGGTGCCATAAAAATCAACAACTTCAAAGGCACAAATCCGAAGGTGGTGAACGGTCAAAGAATCAAACATTATATCTCAGGCAATCCCATAAATGTTGAAACCAATGTTATTGACACCGTAACCCTGGAGGAGTACATAAGGGACACTTTCCAGAATGTTTTAGACTCCGAAAAGGAATAGGTATGTGGTACGGTAAGTAAACCGACTCCAAAACAGTCTAATAGCAATTTTTCTCCATTTTGGATTATTTAAGAAAATAGGAAAATAAGAAATAGCCCGGAAAGGACACGAGGCAGCCACAAGGGTGGAGGGCATGCCCTACCCCCCTGGGCGCGCCCCCCTGCCTCGTGGGTACCTCGTGTGCCCTCCGGACTCCGTTTTCTTGCACGATACTTCTTTTGGTCGGTAAAAATTCATTATATAATCTCCCGAAGGTTTTGACCACCGTACCATGCAAATATCTCCTGCTTTTGTTTCGAGCTATTTTTTCTGATAGATCTAGATCACCACGACGTCTTCAAGCGCCCCCAAGGACAAGTTTTTTGAGAAGGTCATCAACCCCTACCTCACGGAGGTGCTGCAACACCCTCAAACCATTGAGATGCGTGAGGGGTGCTGCACATCCGCGATGTTGAGGGACCAAGGAGGACCGGAACCGTGGAGACAAGACTCGAAGCAATGGAGCAACAAGTTTTCAAGTGCCAGGGGATGGTGGAACGCGGACTCGACGCCAACCACATGATGATCGTGGAGTTGACCAACAACCCCAAGCTGGATGCCAAGAACATTGGGGAGACAATCTTCAAGCTTCATGAGAAAATCAAGCACCTCCAAGGCCAGATCTATGACCTGCAAAACCAAAACTATGAGTATGAATATAGATTTAAGAGGATGAGTTTTGATGTAGATTTGAGGATCCCGGAGACTCGATCACCCTTGCCTATGCCTTGGAAGATGGACGACAAGCCAACATCATCAGCAACTCCATCATCACCACCTCCGAAGAAAGAGAGATAAATACATGGGTATGGGCACTACCCTTGGCAACTGCCAAGCTTGGGGGAGGTGCCCCGGTATCGTATCACCATCACACTTCTATCTGTATTGTTTTTCTTAGTTTGATCCTTTTGGTTATATCTCAATCTAGTAGAATAAAGTTTAGTATGATATAGCTTTGAGTTTTGTATTAATCCTTATCTATGTAATCGAGTCCGTGAGCTATATATAATAAAGATTAGTTTTGAGTCAAGGGCTTGGTTATCTTGCTATGATCTTGAAGGAATAAAAGAAAAAAATGGAAATAATAAAAAGAAATAAAGAGATCATATTGATCTTATGGAGAGTAATGACTTCACATATAAAGAGTCTGATGAATAAAAGTTGTTGAGAGCTGACAAACATAGTTTTGGTCATCGTTGCAATTAATAGGAAGTAATAAAGAAAGAGAGGTTTTCACATATAAATATACTATCTTGGACATGTTTTATGATTGTGAGCACTCATTAAAATATGACATGCTAAAAAGTTGATGTTGGACAAGGAAGACAACGTAATGGGTTATGTTTTCTTATATCCGAAATAAATTATATTGTCATGGATCATCCAACATGTTGAGCTTGCATTTCCCCCTCATGCTAGCCAAATTCTTTGCACCAAGTAGAGATACTACTTGTGCTTTCAAATATCCTTAAACCCAGTTTTGCCATGAGAGTCCACCATATCTACCTATAGATTGAATAAGATCCTTCAAGTAAGTTGTCATTGTTGTAAGCAATAAAAAATGCTATCTAAATATGTATGATCTATTAGTGTGGAGAAAATAAGCTTTACACGAGCTTGTGATGTGGAAGAAATAAAAGCGACAGTCTGCATAATAAAGGTCCCTATCACAAGTGGCAATATAAAGTGACGTTTTTTGCATTAAGATTTTGTGCACCCAACCATAAAAGCACATGACAACCTCTGCTTCCCTCTGCGAAGGGCCTATCTTTTATTTTTGCCTTATAACTTATACAAGAGTCATAGTGATCTTCACCTTTCCTTTTTACACTTTATCCTTTGGCAAGCACTATGTGGGTTATCATAAACTATTATTGTTGACATTACCCTTGAGGTAAAAGGTTGGGAGGCAAAACTATAAGCCCCTATCTTTCTCTGTGTCCGATTAAAAACTTCATACTCATAAGTATTGCGTGAGTGTTAGCAATTGTGAAAGACTAAATGATAGTTGAGTATGTGGACTTGCTGAAAAGCTCTTATATTGACTCTTTCCGATGTTATGATAAATTGCAATTGCTTCAATGACTGAGATCATAGTTTGTTAGTTTTCAATGAAGTTTCTGATTCATACTTGACATTGTGAATAGATTGTTACTTTAGCATAAGAAATCATATGACTATATATGTTGCTATTCTAAGAATGATCATGATGCCCTCGTGTCCGTATTTTATTTTATCGACACCTCTATCTCTAAACATGTGGACATATTTTTTGATATCGGCTTCCGCTTGAGGACAAGCGAGGTCTAAGCTTGGGGGAGTTGATACGTCCATTTTGCATCATGCTTTTATATCAATATTTATTGCATTATGGGATGTTATTACACATTATGTCACAATACTTATGCCTTCTCTCTCTCTTATTTTACAAGGTTTACATGAAGAGGGAGAATGCCGGCAGCTGGAAATCTGGGCTGGAAAAGGAGCAAATATTAGAGACCTATTCTGCACAACTCAAAAAGTTCTGAAACTCCACGAAAGTCAGTTTTGGAATATATAAGAAATATTGGGCGAAGGAAGCACCAGAGGGGGGCCACCCACCGTCCACGAGGGTGGAGGGCGCACCCTACCCCCTGGGCGCGCCCCCTTGCCTCGTGGGCCACCTGGAAGCCCCCCGATGCCCATCTTCGGGTATAAGGTGTCTTTTGCCCTGGAAAAAATGAGAAGAAAGTTTTTGGGACGAAGCGCCGCCGTCTCGAGGCGGAACCTTGGCGGAACCAATCTAGGGCTCCGGTGGAGCTGTTCTGCCGGGGAAACATCCCTCTGGGTGGGGGAAATCGTCACCATCATCATCACCATCGATCCTCTCATCGGGAGGGGGTCAATCTTCATCAAAATCTTCACCAGCACCATCTTATCTCAAACCGTAGTTCATCTCTTGTGTCTGATCTTTGTCTCAAAACCTCAGATTGGTACCTGTGGGTTGCTAGTAGTGTTGATTACTCCTTGTAGTTGATGCTAGTTGGTTTATCCGGTGGAAGATCATATGTTCAGATCCTTTATGCATATTAATACCCCTCTGATTATGAACATGAATATGATTTGTGAGTAGTTACGTTTGTTCCTCGGGACATGGGAGAAGTCTTGCTATAAGTAGTCATGTGAATTTGGTATTCGTTCGATATTTTGATGAGATGTATGTTGTCTTTCCTCTAGTGGTGTTATGTGAACGTCGGCTACATGACACTTCACCATTGTTTGGGCCTAGGGGAAGGTATTGGGAAGTAATAAGTAGATGATGGGTTGCTAGAGTGACAGAAGCTTAAACCCTAGTTTATGCGTTGCTTCGTAAGGGGCTGATTTAGATCCATATGTTTCATGCTATGATTAGGTTTATCTTAATTCTTCTTTCGTAGTTGCAGATGCTTGCGAGAGGGGTTAATCATAAATGGGATGCTTGTTCAAGGAAGGGCAGTACCCAAGCACCGGTCCACCCACATATCAAATTATCAAAGTAACGAACGCGAATCATATGAGCATGATGAAAACTAGCTTGACAATAATTCTCATGTGTCCTCGGGAGCGATTTCCTTTATATAAGAGTTTGTCTAGGCTTGTCCTTTGCTAGAAAAAGGATTGGGCCACCTTTCTTGTGACGTCCGGATAATTAAGCTACAGTAATCCCAAGTTAATAGTGCCACGTCACCACGCTTACTGTTGCTAATCCTCGGTTGATCCAAATCGCAATCCAAATTCAAGTTCAAACTAAAGTCCAAAATTCAAATTTCTCAAACATGCAAACTAAAATGTTCAAAGTGTGGAAAATAATCCCTGGATATTTTTCATGTTGGAACCAACCTCTTTTGGATTTCCAAAGTGCCCCTGGAATTTTATTTAGTGGTCTAGCAGCATTTAAATTTGACTTATTCAATTTCTGAAAATGTTTGAACAATTCCCTTGGCTTTAAAAATTTTATGCAACACCACAATGTTGTTCTTGAATTATGTGCAAGCTTTCAAATTTAACTAAATTCATTTACTATATTGTTTAAATAGGCAACAGTGGAGAAATGAACAAATTAATAAAAAAAGGCCCCTATGCACTGGGCCCACAAGTGCACAGTGCCTAAGGCCCAACTTCTCCTCCCTCCTCATCCTCCTGTTCACAGGAGGCGTGCTGGCCGCCCGAGCATCGTCCATGGCGGGGATTGGCCACACGCCGGCCATCCCACGGCCCTCCCTGATGGTTAAGAGCCCCCCCCCCCCCCCCCTTCGACCCCGGAACCCTAGCTGCTCCATTCCTCTCTCCCCATCGCCCGTGCTCTCTTCCCCTTAGATCCGCCCGCCCACGGGCGTGTCCGTGGCCGTGCCGCCGGAGTAACTGCGGCCGCCGCCGCCCCCGGGGCCCTCTGACGCGTCCCCGAGCACTGCCGTACCCTGCTACATATTCCCTGGCTCCGAACTCAAGCTCGCTGCCTCTACTGCGACCCCGAATGCCACCGTCTTCCTCCCCGGGCCGCCGCACGCCGTCGACGGCTCCGGCCACCTCGAGTCGTCCTCGGGCCGTCCCTGCAACGATAGTGAGCCCCTGTTCGGTTCCCCTCCTTCCCCTCTCAAATCCATTCCGTAGGCCGCCGTAAGCCAGTGTCGTCGATCTCGCGCTCACCAACCATCAGCCGCGCCTCGGGCTCCACTGTCGCATCCTCATCGTGCCCGAGCCCCTGCTCGCCCGAGGCCCCAACCACGCCGTCCGCGTCCACGCCCATGGCAGCGCGCGCCCCTGCCGCTTGCCTGCGAGCCCCTGTGGCCGTCGCCTGCTCGTCCAACCCCCCTCGCTCCCGCGCCTGCTGCTGCCTTGCGCCGCAGCCGCGTCCGCTGCTGCCGCGCCGCCTAGTGCCTCCCGCTTGCACCTGTGTCCGCACGCCTCCTCCCTCGTCGCTGCTAGCCGCGCACGCCCGCGGTCGCCGTTCCCCGCGCCCGCCTCCGGCTGCAGCTCCACCTGCTGATGTTCGCCGTCGCCACCACCTACGGCCCCACCATGCTCACCTATCGCCTCCACCGCTTCTTGCCGTCGCCGGTGCCCCACCCTGTCCTCGCGCGTGTGTCGCCTGCGTCCGACCACCACCGCCTCCGTCCCGTGGCGCCTGGCCGCGCTCGCCAGGGCCACCGCCGTTCGGGGCCGCCTCCTGCCACTACCGAGCGAGGCCGCCGGCGCCTTGTGCCCGTGCGAGCCCAGCTGGCCCCTCTGTTGACTTGGAGGGGATAACCCCGGTAATTTAGCACTAACCCCCCCCCCCCCCCCCCCTTTGAGTATGACTAGTGGGGCCTGTCCCCTGTTAGAATAAAAAAGGGAATTTCGAAGTAACTAGATATAATTAAAAATTAATTAACTTAATTAATATTGCTTAGTTAACTAATTAACTAACTAACTAGTTTAATTAGTCAATGACAGGGGCCCACCCCCTGTTGACCAGTCAAACTTTGACTGGTCAACTGGGTCCCCCTGGCCCACATGTCAACCTCTGTGTACATTCTATGTACACAGAGCTGGGTACCCATAGAATTTTAACATTATTTTTGAATTAAAATAAATTCCAAAAATGTTATAAAACTTTGAAAATTCATATAAAATAAACCGTAGCTCGGAAGGAAAAGTTTTCTACATGAAAGTTGCTCAAAACGACGAGACGAATCCGGATACGCAGCCCGTTCGTTCGCCACACATCCCTAGCATAGCGAACACGCTACTTTCCCCCTCCGGTTCATTTGTCCGAAAACACGAAACACCGGGAATACTTTCCCGGATGTTTCCCCCCTTCGCCGGTATCACCTAGTACTGTGTTAGGTCACATCTAGCACCGCGCATTGCCACATTACGTTTTGTGTTACTTTGATTGCTCTGTTATTTATTGTATTCCCCCTCCGTTACTTCTTTCCGGTAGACCCCGAGACTGTCGGCGACCCCCTAGTTCGACTATGGTGTTGACGACCCCTCTCTCTTGCCAGAGCCACCAGGCAAGCCCCCCCTTTGATCAACCCGATATCGCCTATTATTCTCTCTACTGCTTGCATTAGAGTAGTGTAGCATGTTACTGCTTCCCGTTAATCCTATTCTGATGTATAGCCTGTCCTTGCTACTACTGTTGCTACCTTTACCTGCAATCCTAAATGCTTAGTATAGGATGCTAGTATTCCATCAGTGGCCCTACATTCTTGTCTGTCTGCCATGCTATACTATCGGGCAGTGATCACTTGGGAGGTGATCACGGGTATATACTTATATACATAATATGTGATACATGTGGTGACTAAAGTCGGGTCGGCTCATAGAGTACCCGCAAGTGATTCCAATGTGGGGGCTGAAGGGGCAGGTGGTTCCATCCAGGTAGTGGTGGGCCTGGGTTCCCGACGGCCCCGACTGTTACTTTGTGGCGGAGCGACAGGGCAGGTGGAGACCACCTAGGTGAGAGGTGGGCTTGGCCCTGGTCGGCGTTCGCGGTTACTTCAAAATAACACGCTTAATGAGATCTGGGTATTTGATCTGAATCTGGCTACTAGCCTATACGCACTAACCAGCTACGAGGGAACAGTTATGGGCACTCGACGTCGTGTTATCAGCCGAAGCCTTCGTGACGTCAGCGACTGAGCGGCGCGCGCCGGGTTGGACTGGAACGACTACTCTTGTATAAGGGAGGCTAGGTCTGCTTGCCGGCCGCGTTCGCAACGTGCAGGTGTGCAATGGGCGATGGGCTCAGACCCCTGTGCCATAGGATTTAGACTGGCATGCTGACCTCTTTGTTGTGCCTAGGTAGGGCTGCGACATGTTGATCTTCTGAGGCCGGGCATGACCCAGGAAAGTGTGTCCGGACAAAGGGGATCGAGCGTGTTGGGAAATGTGGTGCACCCCTGCAGGGAAGTTAATCTATTCGAATAGCCGTGATCTTCGGTAACAGGATGACTTGGCGTTGTACCTTGACCTTATGACAACTAGAACCGGATACTTAATAAAACACACCCTTCCAAGTGCCAGATACAACCGGTGATCGCTCTCTCACAGGGCGACGAGGGGAGGATCATCGGTTAGGATTATGCTATACGATGATACTTGGAGAACTTACCATCTACTCTCTTCTTTTGCTGCAAGATGGAGGTTACCAAAAACGTAGTCTTCGATAGTACTAGCTATCCCCCTCTTATTCTGGCATTCTGCGGTTCAGTCCACATATGCTACCCCTTTTCCATTTGATACTAATGCATACATATGTAGTGTAGCTCCTTGCTTGCGAGTACTTTGGATGAGTACTCACGGTTGCTTTGCTCCCCCTTTTCCCCCTTTCTATACCCGATTGTTGCGACCAGACGATGGAGTCCAGGAGCCAGATGCCACCGTCGACGACGACTCCTACTACACTGGGGGTGCCTACTACTACGTGCAGGCCGCTGACGATGTCCAGGAGTAGTTTAGAAGGATCCCAGGCAGGAGGCCTGCGCCTCTTTCGATATGTATCCCAGTTTGTGCTAGCCTTCTTAAGTCAAACTTATTTAACTTATGTCTGTACTCAGATATTGTTGCTTCCGCTGACTCGTCTATGATCGAGCTCTTGTATTCGAGCCCTCTGTAAGGGCATATTTATCCCTAAGGTGTTTTGGTGATTGATGACAATGCTTTTGCGGACTAATCGTGTGCCTTGAGTTTCCCAGACGTTTCATCACTAGGCACAAGACGGTTTGGTGCCCCTCGAAGACTATTGAAGACGGCGTTTTTCTGCATTTCTTTTTGGTGGTTTTGAGTCGTAGGAAAGCCGTACTACTAAGAGGGGGTCCGCGTCGGAAAGGTTCGGGTGGAATCATCATGTACACATTTTCTTCCTTGTCTCCACCTTTTCCCTGCACTTTGGAGCATCCTCCGTTTTATCCTCTATGCAATTGTTCTGGCTGCTGATGTTGGGCTTGCGGTAGTACTGCTCCCCAGAGCGGTAGTACCGTAGGCACCTGCGGTAGTACCGTACTTCGGCGCGGTAGTACCGCAGGAGCCGACGGTAGTATACCGCTCCTCTGGAGCCGTAGTACCGTGGCCCCCAGGCCAAGTGCCGCTGATTTGCGGTAGTAGGGGCGGATGTAATTTTTACATCCGCGCCTCTGCGGTAGTACCGCGCGCGGCCTGGTTCAGCTGCCATGCGGTAGTACCGCTCCCCAGCGGTAGTTCCGTGTCGGATTTTTGCATCTTCTCGTTTCCAACGGAAGTAGGCACGGATGTATTTTTATTCATCCGCGCCCTTCCCAGGCTAGGACTTTCCTGCCTTGCAGTAGTACCGCAAGGGGGAGCGGTAGTACCGCGCTTGCGGAAGTACCGTTCTCAGTCAGGACTGTTCTAGTTCCTGCCGTTGCCGCGGTAGTACCGTGGTCCCTCACGGTAGTACCGCATGGCCTTGCGGTAGTACCGCTTTTTAGGAGTGGTAGTACTGCATGGCTTCGCGGTAATACCGCTTGTCAGGAGCGGTAGTACCGCAAGTCGCGGGCTGGTTAAGTGGATAACGGTTGGATTTTGTCCATAGCTATAAAAGGGGTGTCTTCTTCCTCTAGTTGACCACCTCTTCCAACCCTAAGCTTCATTGTTGCTCCAAGCTCCATTTTCGCCTGATCTCACTCCCTAGCCAATCAAACTTGTTGATTTTCTCAGGAGTGGATGAGAAGGCCCCGATCTACACTTCCACCAAGATAAATTTGATTCCCCCCACTAATCCCTTGCGGATCTTGTTACTCTTGGGTGTTTGAGCACCCTAGACGGTTGAGGTCACCGCGAAGCCATAGTCCATTGTGGTGAAGCTTTGTGGTGTCGTTGGGAGCCTCCAATTAAGTTGTGGAGATTGCCCCAACCTTGTTTGTAAAGGTTCGGTCGCCGCCTCCAAGGGCACCAATAGTGGAATCACGACATCTCGCATTGTGTGAGGGCGTGAGGAGAATACGGTGGCCCTAGTGGCTTCTTGGGGAGCATTGTGCCTCCACACCGCTCCGACGGAGACGTACTTCCCCTCAAAGGGAAGGAACTTCGGTAACACATCCTCGTCTCCACCGGCTCCACCCTTGGTTATCTCTTGCCTTTAATTGTACAAGCTTATTTGTGATATATCTCTTGCTTGCTTGTGTACCTATCATTGTTGCATCATATAGGTTGCTCACTTAGTTGCATTTCTAGACAACCTACTTTGATGCAAAGTTTAAATTGTTAAAGAAAAGCTAAAAATTGTTAGTTGCCTATTCACCCCCCCCCCTCTAGTCAACTATATCGATCCTTTCACCCTCGAGGCCCCTGGCTTGTAATATGATGCTTGTATGACTTATTTTATTTGTAGAGTTGTGTTGTGATATCTTCCCGTGAGTCCTTGATCTTGATTGTACACGCTTGCGTGTATGATTAGTGTACGGTCAAATTAGGGGCGTCACATTGCTGCACCTTGTTTACTTTTATTACTTGTTACCTGTTACGAATTACCTTATCACAAAACTATCTGTTACCGATAATTTCAATGCTTGCAAAGAATACCTTACTGAAAATTGCTTGTCATTTCCTTCTGCTCCTCGTTGGGTTCGACACTCTTACTTATCGAAAGGACTACGATAGATCCCCTATACTTGTGGGTCATCAGAGGCGGAGGAGGCCGTGGCCACGACGACCTTGGCGGCGACGATGGGGGCGCGCCGCTCGAAGTAGCCAGGCGGTGGCGGGGCTAGTGGGTTAGCCATACACTAGGATCAAAAGTCTGATACCATGTAGAATTGTATTGAATAATTGTTGATGCAATATTGTGCTGATACAAGAAGTATATATAAGAGCTAAGCCGCATCTAACCTTGCCTTATTACAAACCAAGTAGGAGTCATAATCCTAATACAAATTGTATTCTAACACGAACAGTAAAAGGTGTCTCTTTTCCATGAGAATAGAACTGGCTTGGCGGGTATGAGTATAACCAATTACTCAGTAGCACCGTAGTACATACATAACTCTTAAACAAGAAACGTGCAAAAATGACAAAAGTCATAACTCAGAGGTACCGAGCAAAGATTCGGCGAAAGTAGTGGACATATATTGTGAGCACATAGAGAAGCAAACTAAAGGAATCAGAAGTGTTGGGTAATTTTTTTTGCTTGGAGGTGTTAGAGCTAACGGAGATGGTTTCAAAGAAACTTGGCTTGGTAGTACCAGAACAAAAAGGTTTGGTACTTCCGACGTTGTGGAAAGTTGGGTTGTTCTCTAGGGCTGTTCATTTCTTGAAGGACTTGGTAGTACAGAAAGAAAAAAACTAAGGTATCGAATCTCTTTAGTGGATTGTTTGAGAACTTAGGTTTAGGTTCTTTTCTTGGATTCGGATAAAAGTACCTTTTATTATCCTCCTCGTGATAGTACGAATGCCCCACGCTCAATGCGAATCTTTGATTTACCAAAAATCTAGAAACTGCATTCTAAGAATGAGGTGGACAACAACATCAAAATTATTTGTAGGTAGGGGTCACCATTGATGTTTCACTCAAAGCAATAGGACTAAAACCTGAAATAAACTAAAGAAATATTAGTCTTCCCAATTTGTTTGTCATAAATCACCAAAATACAATAGGGGTATATAAGAGATGCACTTTTAGGGGGCAGTTTCAAAATCTGAATAACATATGCCAGTACTGACCTCCACGTGTGCGAATGTAAGTGCCGAACTCCCTCCCCCTCCCCCTGAGCAATCGTCCATGTATTATCTTAATACTCGCACTAGTGTGCCCTGTCTCTATGGTTAGTGTTTTTCTTCTGGTACGCGAGATTAAGCATGCTTGAATACCTTTTACCACTTTTGGTAGCATTTATCATCCTTTCTTCCTCCCCATAGTGGGTTGTGGCAACCTATTTTAAGCAAGGTGGTTGCCACAACAAAGGAGTAATCGAGTATATACACACAAAGTCTGAAATCTTATTGTTATCTTGAAAATATAACTTGCCCGGAGTACTAGAAGAAGAATCTTTAGAGCTTGCGAACACATTCAAATATTCAACGACCAAAGCATGTTGGGACCCAGACAAAAAACATAGTACTTAGAAGTACCATGATAAAAGAAAGCAATGGTTCTGAACAACAAAATGTAGCTCTTTTCTACCAGAATAGGTAAAACCAATTTCCTGGTAGTACTGAGTCGCTTGAGTGGATTGTTTAGGAACTTTAGTTTAGATTATTTTTATGGGCTTTCAAACAATGGTACCTTTATCTATCCCCCTCATGATAGTACGAATATCCTACACTCAACATGAATCTTTGATTTACCCAAAACCAAGAAATTGCATTATAGGGGCATCTCTAGCCGACCCCCCTAAATCCGGCCAGAGAAGTAAAAACTCTCGGTTTACTCCTCTAGACCGAACTTAGATGACCTCCTTAAACCAATAGAGGAGTAAAAAATTTACTCTGAGCAGCCGCCGAGGAGTAAAAGTACTCGGTACCTCGGCCTTAGAGTAAAAAACTTAGCCTCCGGGGTGGAGGCTGCTGGCGAGGCTTACATGTCCGAGCTCCACCGGCGCTTCCCAGAGCGCGTCGAGGCCGAATGATGGATGTACACGGAGTTCGCAGCAGGGAGGACCTAGGTCTATGCGGTGATGAAGACAGCGACGACGATGGCAACGACCATGGCGCTGGACCCAATGATCGGTTGTATGTCTAGAAGGGAGTGGAAGGAACTCGAGGAAGAATCCGTTTAGAATTGGATTAGGTTTAATTTCTACCTAATATGTTGAATCTTTTTTAAGTTTATGTAAAATATTAAGAATCTGCACCCGAATGTCATTTATGTACTAGAATTTGCACCGAATGTCGTCTAATTTGCGCCAAACTTTTTTACTCCTCTAAATTTATGGGATCGACCAGAAATGACTAAAACTTAGAGAGTGAAATTTCTCCTCTAACATTTACTCGGCCTCTGACTCCTCTAAAAATTAGGACTTCGCCTACAGATGCCCTATGAATGAGGTGGACAAGAACTTGAAAATTATTTGTAGGTAGTTGTCACCATTGACGTTTCACTCAAAACGATAGAAACTAAACCTGAAATGAGCTCTGTATAAATTTTAGTCCACCCAATTTGTTTGTATAAATCACCAAAAAACAGCAGGGGTACATAAGAGATGCACTTTCAGGGAGCGATTTTGAAATTTGAACATATGCCAGTAGTATTTATAGACGACTCGCAGATGGAACTCTGTAGGGTTTGACAAAACAAAATTTTACATTCAACACAATTGTTTCGTTCCATCATAACGAAAGGCTATTTTGTCGTTGATCATAACATAGCTGTAACGCCCTCGATGCGGCTATATCTCCCACGTGTCGAAGCACGACTTAGAGGCATAACCGCATTGAAAGCAATGTTGCAAGTGAGGTAATCTTCACACAACCCATGTAATACATAAGCGAAAGAGATACATAGTTGGCTTACAATCACCACTTCACACAATTACATGAATAAAGCATTACATCAACCAGATACAATCAAGGTCCGACTACGGAACCCAAAATAAAAGAAGACTACCCCAAATGCTACACAGATCCCCGATCGTCTCAACTGGGCTCCACTACTGATCAACTGGAAACGGAACAACATAACAAACACGATCTTCATCGAGCTCCTCCTTGAGCTTGGTTGCATCACCTGCACGATATCATCGGCACCTGCAAGCTGGTTTTGGAAGTAACTGTGAGTCACGGGGACTCAGCAATCTCACACTCTCGCGATCAAGACTATTTAAGCTTATAGGAAGGGTAAAAGGTATGAGGTGGAGTTGCAGCAAGTGACTACCATATTTGGTGGCTAACATACGCAAATGAGAGCGAGAAGAGAAGGCAAAAGCACGGTCGAGAATCTATGATCAAGAAGTGATCCTAGAACAACCTACGTCAAGCATAACTCCAACACCGTGTTCACTTCCCGGACTCCGCCGAGAAGGGACCATCACGGCAACACACGCGGTTGATGCATTTTGATTAAGATAAGTTTCAGGTTATCTACAACCGGACATTAACAAATTCCCATCTGCCCATAACCGCGGGCACGGCTTTTGAAAGTTCAAAACCCTGCAGGGGTGTCCCAACTTAGCCCATCACAAGCTCTCACGGTCAACGAAGGAGATTCCTTCTAGCGGGAAGACCCGATCAGCCTCGGAATCCCAGTTACAAGACATTTCGACAATGGTAAAACAAGACCAGCAAGACCACCCGCTGTGCCGACAAATCCCGATAGGAGCTGCACATATCTCGTTCTCAGGGCACACTGGATAAGCTAAGCGTACAGGAGCCGACGTAACCCAAGTTGCCAAGGGATGGCCCTGCACGGTGCTCTAGTTTGGACCAACACTCAGAAGAGCACTGGCTCGGGGGTTTAAATAAATATGACCCTTGAGTCTGCAGAACCCAAGGGAAAAAGGCTTAGGTGGCAAATGGTAAAACCAAGGTCGGGCCTTGCTGGAGGAGTTTTATTCAAGGCGAACTGTCAAGGGGTTCCCATTATAACCCAACCGCGTAAGGAATGCAAAATCAAGGAACATAACATCGGTATGACGGAAACTAGGGCGGCAAGAGTGGAACAAAACACCAGGCATAAGGTCGAGCCTTCCATCCTTTACCAAGTATATATGTGCATTAATTAAATAAGAGATATTGTGATATCCAAACAATAAACATGTTCCAACAAGGAACATACTCCATCTTCACCTGCAACTAACAACGCTATAAGAGGGGCTGAGCAAAGCAGTAACATAGCCAAACAACGGTTTGCTAGGACAAGGTGGGTTAGAGGCTTGACATGGCAATACGGGAGGCATGATAAAGCATGTGGTAGGTATCGTAGCATAGGCATAGCAAAGGAGCGAGCATCTAGCAAGCAAAGATAGAAGTGATTTCAAGGGTATGGTCATCTTGCCTGAGATCCCGCAAGGAAGAAGAACGAGTCCATGAAGAAGACAAACGGACGTAGTCGAACGGATCTTCACAACTCCGGAACGAAACCGAAGCTAACGCGAGAAGCAACTCGGAAAGAAGCAAACAACATAATAAACAACCAACACATAAACATGGCATGATGCATAAACAAGTATGATGCATGTCCGGTTTAAATATGCATGGCATGGCAAAATGCACAAACAATACTACAAATTAAGTGGAGCTCAATATGCAACGAGTTGCATATTGACGAAACACCACGTCAATTATTTAGTTCTCTCCCGTTTAGGTACCCAACAATATTAAATGTTGTTAAGCATGGCAAGAGGTGAAACATGAGTAAAATACACAGTTAGGCATTTTAAATGAGGCCGGAAACAACAACAACAATTCCGGTAAAACCTCATGTGCATTAGCAATTTAAAGCAAACAACAATTTTAAACATCTTAAAGTTGTTAACATGATGCGGATGACATGTTCAAGTTTATGCATTTTTTATTAAAAGTTGACAAGAGCATTAAGAAGCATTTGTCACCGTGGTAGAAAGAAAGGGGTGCCACGGCGACGATAACGAAACTCATTGAGACGTCGGTGCAAAAGAAAGTGTGGCGGGAGCGTGCAAAAGATGGTGGGGTGATCCCGGTTACCGGGTTCCCACGAGTCAACGACGGCATGGCAACGAGGAGGAACCACTAACGTTCACGGGTGAAAACAACAACTAAACATCCATCTCATACAACACATGCTTTCGTCCACGGGTCATCGTCTCGGCGGTTATACCTTCCAGGTGCATTCTCGGAGCGGTTCGGGTTCGTAGAGGAAGTAGAGGAAGTAGTCGTCCACGGCGACGGTAGTTGTACACGGGCCTTCGGCCACGGAAGTAGTCGTACAACGTTTACGTAGAGGGACTTGACGAATCCGAGTAACTTGGGTTCGACGGTGGTCGTTCACATCCATAGTCGCACAAGGTTCCGTAAATGTTTGGGGTCTCGGCGAGGGACTCGGCGTTTTGGTGCGATGTAGGGGTACAAGTCGAAGGTCGTCGTGGTACTTGTTGTAACATAGGTCTCTGGGGTCGTCGGGTACACGTTCACATTGTAGCCGTACACGTCGAGGGTCTTATCGGAACCTCGTCAACGTTCGAGATCCACCTTGACGATCCAAAGAGGTACTTGGCGTCATGGTACTTGGGTCTTCGGACTTGCCGTTCTCGGTTCTTGCGACGGTAGTCGTACTAGTCTGCGGTAATGGAACTTGGTGCATCCAAGGTCTCCGTCGTAGTGGTACACGCACGTAGATGAACTTGACAGGTCGTTGTCATCCTGGTACTTGGCGTTCTTGACGATTCAAAGGGTCTTGGCGGAGGCCACGGTACTCCAAGGCACCAAGATGGTCTAGCAGCGGCAAGGGCGTCGGGGAGGACGTCCTCAGGTCAACGTGACCACGAAACAAAAAGGAGGAAGGGGATCGAGGCTGATGCGCCTACTCCGCCTGCTCGAAGTAGAGGCTAGGCCACGGTGCCACTGGATCTGGCAAGAGGAGGTCGGGAAAGGCTTGTTCTGGCCGGAGACGAGGCAGCTTCTCCCCGTCCGGCAAGACGACAGGAGCGCGGGGACGACGGGTCTCGGCGACGAGAGGGTGCAGCAGCTGCTGCTGTCGGTGGCGACGAACTTGGAGGCGGGGCGGCGTGCAGAGCTTGGGGCGCGAGGGTGCAGGGCGGCGTGCAGGAGAGGCGGGGCGACGGTAGTTGTCGGGGACGCAGGCTTGCGATGGCGGCGGCGGGCCGGCCTGGCACTGCGGGGGCTGGCGGCCATGGGAGCTGCTGCTCCTGCCAAAAACGACGAGGCGGACTTGCAAGACGAGGCGGCCGCGAGAGGAAGGCAGCGGCCATGGATCGGGCGAGCGCTCAGGCTCCTGGACCTGCGTGCGCCCGAGCGAGAGGAGAGAGAGCGTGGGCCTGGAGATCGGGAAGGGGAGTGGCGGCGCTGGAGCGAGATGAGATCGAGGGAGAGATGCGCTCGCGCGAGGGAGAGGGAATCGAGCTCCTGGCGACGCTGGAGGTCGAGCAGGGGAGCGAGAGGGGTTTTTGATCGGGCTAGGGTTAGAATAGGAGTGGGGGTGCCGGCTGGGCTTTGGTGCCAAAGGGCCTGCAAGGCTGGTTGGGCTGCGGGGGAAGGATGGCCTCGACTCTCTCCTCCCTCTCTCTTTAAACACTTAAACCTTTAACAGAAAAGAAATTAGAGAGGAAAAGAAAGAAAGGGTTAGGGAAGGATTTTGAGCATGGTGATAACTTTCCCGAACTCATAAAAATATGCTCGTTCCGAGAAAAATAGAAAAAGCCAGATCAAACAAAAGATTTCAAACTCATTTGAATTTAATTCAAATGGGTTTGAACTGGGAAGAGGTTTTTGGAGTGACCAAAAATGATGAAATTCTAGGTGAAGCTCCGGAAAATGACGAAAGGATATAAGGCAAGGTTAGAGAGTCAACACTTAAAGAAGAAAAGGCCAAAGGAATTAATATGCAAGTGTGTTTATGGGTGATTCCGAAAATGGAATATTTAATATAGCTCCATAAATATTAGGAGGGTAAAGTTATAAAGAGAAGTCACTCTTCCCTCGATTAAAATGGAACGAAGATCCACACAAATTATTTAGTTGAGATGCAAAAGATTTATGACATGATGCAATGCACATGCAATGATGAAAGCAAAAAAAAAAAAACAACTCACATGACGAAAACCCGGAAACCCTGAAAGGCATCTGAAACTCCGGTCTTGGGGCGTCACAATAGCACCCTCGGTATGGTTTGGTTTGCCTCCGGAGTATATTATTAAGTTCTTAACTAACGATGCAAGTGTTTTTTTAATAAAGCCAGTCATGAAGGTCTTTCCGCAAAAATAAAACAAAATAGGTTTGTCGTACAAGACAGTGACATATGGGCCCCGCCAAAGTAGCATACTAGCAAGACTAGCAGTCGACGGTTTTCATTCTAGACGATTCTTCTATGTTTCATTCCCTCCTTGGTTTTGTTCAGTTTTTGGTTTTCTTTTCTTTTGGTTTTCCTTTTTATTTTTTTCCTTTTTTCCTCCTTTTCTTTTTCCTTCCGGCCTCTTCCGGTTTTCTTTGTTTTTCTTCCTTTTCTCTGTAGTTGCTTTTTGTCATTTTTTACCATTTCAAAAATCTATGATCATTTTTTAACATTCAATTTTTTAAAAAATTCCAAGAATATTTATTAAATACATGGATATTTTTGACATATGAGAATAGAAGTAAACATACGATTGTTTTGTCAATGAAGATCTTTACAACAGTTGAGAACATCTTTTAAAATCAGGGAGATTTTAAAAGGTTTTATTTTTCAAAAAATGTGAATATTTCTTGAATTTTATATTTATGAAGAATTTTAAACTTTTGTGAAGTTTTTAATCACACAAATAATTATTGTTGTAATTTCTCAATATATTGGGAACCTCATAGTATTGAACGAAAAAACATTTTTTTCAAGAAATGATAATATTTCCTAAAATTTAGTGAACGTTCTATATTTTCTGATTTTTTTTCTAGCTTTTGTGTAGATTTTTAATTTCACAAAAACATTTAAACGTATTGAGAAAATGCACGAACACACCTTATAAGTATTGAACAAAAAAACCATACAAATAAGTTTAAATGGTATTATTTTCTAAAAATTAGTGACCGTTTTATATTTTTCTTATTTTTTCTAAATTTAGTGACGATACTTAATTTCATAAAAAAAATTTAAAAAAATTCTAAACATAATGAGAAAATGCACGAAAACACCTTATAAGTTTTGAACAAAAAAATCATGCAGTACGCAGCTCTCTAGCTTGGAATTTCCTATATGATGCTCTCTACGTCGAATGCAGAGCACGGCGAGCGATCTAAAATAGGAGGGCCCATTTTCTAGGTAGCTCGCTGGTTTTGTAAATCTTCTAAAGGTACATGAACCGGTTTTTGTTGGTTTTTTGACATTATAGTTTTTTCTTCCTGTTCCCTTTTATTTTTTTCCCTTTTTTTTGTATTTCCAACAATGTCCATAAATTTCACAAAAAGTTCTTACTTCCAAAATTTGTTCATAAACCCACAATGTTTGTGTTTTATAAAATGTTAAAAATTTCAAGTTTGGTTTGGAATTTCAAAAAATGTTTGTGTTTTCAAAAAGTATTTTGAATTTTCAAAAAGCTGGTGATTTCTGGAAAATGATTATTCTAAAAAAATGCTGACGTTTTCAATTTTTTATTCACAAAATCAGTTATTTTGGGAATTTTAAAAAATGTTTGGGTTTTTAAAATTGTTCTGAATTTCAAATGCTCTCACTTTGAAATTTTGTCCACAACTTCATAAACTGTTCACATTTCCGATTTTTGTCCAAAAATTTGGAAAAAGTGTTCCTGCTTTTTAAAAAATCCACAAATTCAAAAAATGTTTTTCCTTTCCTAAAATTTATTCGCAAATTCAAACATTGTTCATATTTTCCAAAAAGATTAGTTGCATTCCTGAAAAAATGTTCCAAATGAAAATGAGTTATTTGGCATTTGCAAGAAATGTTTCAAGTTTTGTTAGATAATATTCTTATCTGACGCTGTTGTTAATTCTTAAACGTTCACGCGGCGTGTTGTCAATTCTTAAACGTTCGCGCGGCGTGTTATTCGCAAACACTCAGAAACTCCTCTAACTAGCTTATCTACACACCTTCGCGAGCGGGTGGTCGCGAGTTCAATTCCTGTGCAACGCACCTCTATTTTTAGGATTTTCCACCGCTCCCTGCGTGGGTGCTACTTTGTGGTTCAGTCGATGCATCAGGCGATTGACTCTCGCTGCGCGAAACACGGACTATTTGCCGCAATAAGCGGCACACAGGAGACCAGCTAGCCAACGGTTACCACTCCGGGGCTCCCACAAAAGTCACCTTTTGTGCCTAGGAGCTCCCTAGTGGTTAGTCCAGCCGCCGCCGTGTGCCGTGTGCTCAGCATTTTTTTTCTGTACATGTTTTCGGTATTTTTTCTGATTTTTTGGCGTTTCAGTGTTCGCCCGATTTCTAGAGATAAAATGTTTTAAATGAACAAATATATGGAAAAAAAACTCGTAGCTGCGACAAGTTTCAAAGGTGGATAATGACATTTGCAAGAGGTGACCTTAGGGAGGTCCTAACATGTTTTGACTTTTGATCAACCCATGCGGTGGCAAATTCGGTTTGATAGACCCGTTAAGCAACTGGACGACATATCATTTTGCGCATGTTTCAATCTCGTTGTCTTGTTCCCCTAATCTGCCTTGCCTAAAAATAGTTCTTTCCCTAATTCGGCGTCGCGCGGCTGTGTTCCTCTAATAGTTTTTTCATACACATTGTATATTTTTTATACATGAATACATGTTTTCTATACAGATATAATATTTTACAAATTCTTTATTAAAATTTTAAATACTTGATTAATATTTGTTAAACATATGATCATTTTTTCATACACATTGTATATTTTATACATGGCAAACAGTTTTTACATAGACATTTTACATTTTTTAAATGCTTGATTAACATTTTTTAAATGTTTTATGTAAAGTTTTTTTTTAATATATATATTTAGGAAAAAGCTTGTGTTCAACCGACTGATCGGTGTGTTCCGTCCGTCGCCTTCTACGCTAGCCACGTGTCCTCTGGGCCCAAGCCTTATCTCCTTGTCTTTAAAAAAGTCCACAACATCACACCCTTATCTTCTCCCTATACTTGTTCTTCTCGACGGCCGGATCCCGAGCGCCCGCCATGCTCCTGCCGCCGCCACAACCGGTGAGAAGCTACGCGCCCGTCTCCTCTTCTTCTACATCTCCTCCTCTTCCTCTCTCCTTCCTCTCCCTCTTCTCTAACCTCACAACCTCTATATCCCTTTCCAGGTCGCATGGTGCAGGATTACTATGCCCGAGCTCGTACAGGGAATGCGCTCGTTGCCGCCTCTCGTCGACTGGCGAGCAATTCTTTCCGCCCCCTATCCTCGCTCCCAAACTTCTCGCTTGTCGGGCCCGAGGCCTGGCGTCGCAGCAGCTGCTCCCGCAGCACGAAGGCATTTCCAGGCACCCGTTTCCGCAACAATGGGGTTGTTGCAAATCTTGGCACGATTTGACTACTATGCGAGTGTTATTTTGTAAAAATAATCCTACAATAGGATCAATGTTGCAAAAGAAATCTGCAACAAAACGCTTGTTGCAATTTCTTTTTTGAAGCAAGGCCTCTGTTGCCGGAAAAAACTGTGACAGAACTTCTGTTGCAAAAATAATTATTTTATAACAAGACCTCTGTTGCAAAAAAAAATCTACAACTTGACCTATGTTGCAAAAATTTCCATAACATGACATGTGTTATAAATTTTTTCCACAACACGACATGTGTTGCAATAATAGAGGATGACGCTCGGTCACTAAATCTGCCTGCGAGCGGTGGGATCTTTTAAAAAGATCCGCCGGCCGACGCGTAGCGTTGCCCAACTAATAAAGCAGAAAACAAAAACTATATTATAAAGAACATAAAAAAAACAGGATGTGGCCTTCCGCACGCTGGGCCGGCCAGTCTCGCGCGCCCGCAGGCTGCATATCGGCCCTGATCAACCCGCGCGGTGCGCCCTGGGGCGAATTCTGTTTGCTAGGCCCGTGAAGCAAAGCAACTGGACGACATATCGTTCTCGCTGCCCTGTTCCCCTAATCCGCCGCCGTCGTGCCGCTGCGCTCCTCCTCCTCCAGTGATCTGCTTCCTCCCTCCTCGTCTACCTTGATCGAAAGGAAGGTAAGTACGCAACCCCTATTTCTTTTCTGTATGCAATTGTATCTTTTGTGTAGAAGAAAGATCGTCGAAGAAACGGGGAGCAGAACCTGTACATGCGTCGATCGCTCGGTTCCTTCCTCTCTCGATATAATCTTATTTGCTGGCGTTTGTATGAGCGTTTCTTGTGTTGAATCTATTCAGGGTATCTGCTGGTCTGGAGTTGTCACCCAACCACGAGCCTCCGGCGGCACGTGCATCTGCTGTTGGAGAACCACAAAAAACGCGCCTATTCGCTTCACCTCCTCAAGCGCGACCATTTGTTCTACCCAGCAGCAGAAGAAGCAGCAGCAAAGGCGCGAGCTCTGCCCAGGCTAAGAAAAGTGCCGCCATTCTCACCTTTCGGGACCGTCCCAAGAAGGAAGAAGAACCAGGCGGCTCTCTCAGATCGGCTGGAGAGTGTTAGGCTGTCGCCGGCGGTCTTCACCGTGCGGCCATCGCCTTGCCCGAACAACGGCAATGCTCGATTGGAATTCTTCCCTCTCTCTGGAAGCAAGATCTTCTTCACCGACAGCGGGTCACGCACCGCCTTTTTCGACACGGAGGACCGTTCCATGATAACCGCGCCCAGCCTCCATTGGCCCAAGCACTGCCACCCCGTCGTCGTCTCTGTCCCCAACCCTGGATCCGAAGGCGAGCAGGACGGCGGCGACCACAGTCTCTACATCATGGACACGCTGCTCGATCCATGCAACGCCTCTCCCTTCGAGGCCCTAATCTACCGCAAGCTCCTCCCATACAGCGCCGTTCAGACATGGCACTGAGACACACTCCCGCTGCCTCCATTCCTCAGTGATCGCGTACATCGCCGCCGTGTCTCGATATCATCTTATTCCGTGGTGGGGGACGTCATCTGCGTCTCCGCGGATGGCTCCGGCACCCACTGCTTCGACACGGTGAGCCGGACGTTGAGCCTGGCTGGTGACTGGCAGTTGCCCTTCTACGGCAAGGCCGAGTACGTCCCTGAGCTCAAGCTCTGGCTCGGCCTCTCTGCTGCTAATCCCGAGCTCCCGTGTGCGGCTGATCTCTCCCCTCTCCTGAGAGGGGATGAGCCGAAGCGGCGCTACCTTTGGGGGGGATCCACACCTGCCGAAGCAATGGCTCCCGGCGTCCTATGGTTCCAGCAAAATTATCAGGTTCGGTTCTGGTAGATTTTGCATCACCAACTTCTATGAAGACATGAACAACATTGTGACGGATGGACAAGGCGGTCCGGTTGGCGAGACCATTGTTGTTTTCACTGGTCTGGAAGTGTTGTCTGGCAAAGAAAGTGGCAGTGATATGGGCAAGGACAAGAGCGATGGCAAGGGCAACGGGCTCCGTGTGATTAAGCACAAGTCTTGTACAATTGCTCAGACAGACTTCATCCAGTCGATACTCTGACTGATTACGCGTCTTTGCTCAAAGCTCCATTATAAGTAGAAACAAAGCATGGCGCCATACATTGCATTTCCGACTGTTGGTCCATCCCGGAAGCATAAGTAGTAGTACTACGATTCAGTCTTTTTGAATAAGCAGTAGTACAATTTAGTCTGCCATCCAGGGTTAGTGGAGGCGAATCATCACTATAGCGTGCAATCACTTGCATTCCAAACCAACATTAACTTTTAAACAACAACTTTACATTGCCGACACAGTAGCTTTGGACAAAATTTACATGCTCTTCTGCACAGTTTATTCAGTCTGTGGATTCAGTTTCGAACTGTCTTATTTCTCATGTGATTTATGGTGATGAATTTGTATATTAACAGTAGTAGCACTGTATGGTCCTTGTTAGATGTGTATAGCTCTTTTCGGTTTATCCCCATTGTATAAAGGGTCTCTTGGACTTTACCCTACACATGTATATGTATTGACTTTTGCTGTGAAAGCAGTTGCTTACTTATCCAACATGGTATCAGTTGCCAGGTTCCTCTTCCTCTCCCGCACCCTACAGCTCTGTGCCTAGCTTCCTCGTCGCCAGCCACCTTCTCCGCGCCCGGCAGCCCTCCTACTGCTGCTCTGCCCGAGCCCGCGTGCTCAGCCCTCACCGCGCCCCAGCCGCGGCCAGGCCGTGCCCTTCCCGCCAAGCCGCGCCCCGGCCACGCCTCTGGCTGCCGCGGCTCCTTCCGAACGCCCAGGCCGTGCCCCAGCCGCGACCAGGCCACGCCCTCCCTGCTCAACCGCGCCCCGACCACGCCTCTAGCTGCCGCGGCTCCTTCCGCGCGCGCCCAGGCCGCGCCCTCTCCGCCCGAGCGCAGCGCGCCCCGGTTGCCCCCTCGTCTTGCTCCGCGTCGGCTGGCCACCGCTGCTCCATCTCTCTGTTTTAAGGTCACATGAATATCAAGTTGGCAATCGGATGGGAAATTTGATTGTGGTAAATTGCAGTTCTACACTAGTTATGGTCCCTTTTTGCTTTAGGGAACCCGATTACTTATTTATTCAAGGAGTGGCGAGTCACTTAGTAAAAGAAATATACATGTCATACATGGTAGTAGATGTTTTGCAATTTACTTAAGTCTTCCAAACTGCAACTACTGAACGGCCTCTTCAGTTTTCTCTTAGCCTTTGAGTCTGAAGTACGCATCCCTGATTCCATGCAGCCTGGCAGACACCTCCTGCATTTTGATGCGTTCACTTGGAGACGACTTGGTGCAGCAAAGCCCAACATGCAGCACTGAGATCAAACACTGTGATCCAATGTCCTCGGCCATTGGAGCTTCTTGGCAGAGGTCCAGGTCTTGTACCAGCTCTGGATCAATAATCTGCAACATCTTGTCAGGTAAGTTAATCTCCACGAACTTCATGATGCTCAGTCCATCCTTGAACATGTCATCGGTTGGCCTCCTTCGGGTGAATATTTCAAGGAGAACAACCCCGAAGCTGTAAACGTCGTCGGCGGCTGAAACTTGACCACCCCCCGCACATTCTGTATATACCACATGTAGCAAGAGCTTAGCTCAAATTCACATGTTCAAGCAATCAGGCTAAGGAAGAAAAAAAACAGAATCTAAAACTAGACAATATATACCTGGAGCAACATATCCTATTGTTCCCTTTATCGCAACCGAAGAAGTTGAAGCTGAGTCGCCAAATGATGAGGATGCAGGATGGACATGCAACCGTGCAAGTCCAAAATCTCCCACATGAGCTACCATATCATTATCCAGAAGAATGTTGCTAGGTTTCAGATCACAATGAACAATGCTTCCTCGGTGGTTGTGGTGCAGGTACGCCACTGCATCTGATACATCCACCACAATGCTTAGTCGTTGAGCCAGTGAAATATAGTTCAAACCTGGAGTGCCTTCTTCACCCCGAGCTGAGTGTAGCAATTTATGCAAGTCCCCTCGTGGCATGAACTCATACACTAGTGCTTTAAAATCATTTCCTCTAGAATCAGTGCTGGAGCATGCAGTTAGGATAGGGACTAGATTGCGATGTCGCACATTCCTTAAAGCATTGCATTCAGCAGTGAAGCTCTTCCCTGCACCTCTTGTCTCTAGGCTGAAGACTTTAACAGCAACAACACTTCTATCTGGAAATAGTGTTCCTTGATATACAGAGCTATAGCTGCCTCTACCAATCAAATTTGATGGTGAGAACCCTTCAGTTGCTTTCAGAAGATCACTAAGAAAACGGAAAGTTGTAGCCTAGGCCGAGCTACACGGTGCCCTTTATCCAGGCCGTCCACTCACATTGTGATCTGTGCATCATGCTAACTACGCCAGAGCGTGTCTACCGTGTAGCTACTGTTCTGTCAGTGATTAACAGATATTTTGCCCACATGCATGTGAGAAGCTGCATGCATGTGAGGTGCCCTGACGTGTGTGAGAGGGGAAAGTAAGAGAGAGAGTTGATGTGACGTGAGAGAAGAGGGGAGCTGCATGCATGTGAAAGAGCTTATATTTTTCTATAGCCGCATACATGTGAGGTGCTGCTGTGTGTGAGAGAGAAAAGGAAGAGTGAGAGGTGATGTGACAGAACCGCGGAGAAGAAGGGAGAGAGTGAGAGAGGTGTTGTGTGACAATGTGAGAGAGAAAATGAGAGGGAGAGGCTTTGTGAGAGAGAACGGAGAGAGATGTTCTGCATGTGACAGAAAAAAGAGAGTTGCTGAGAGAGAGAAAAGGAAGAGAGAGAGGTGTTGAGAAAGAGAGAGAAAAGGAAGAGAGAGAGGTGCTGCATGTAGGAGAGGGAAGAGAGTGGCGTGGAGTTCGAGGGGGTGAGGAATCTCTTGTAGTATTAGCAATATTAATTCTTTTCAGACCGTGAATCAAGTCAGAGTGGGCACATATCTCTATGAATATAGAATTACCAATGTATGGCTGAGATAGAGGGTACCATGTAGCTCAGTCTACAAAAAACCACTCTCGATAAGAAATTCTAGGAAAGTTTGGACCAAATGACTGGACAGGGATACATTTTTTTTTCCGTCTTCCACTGCAGAACAATAGAGCATAAATGGCCGCAACAATTAACAAGACTGCTGCTGGAATCACTAGCTTCAGCACAATAGATTGCTTCTTCTTATCTGAATCTAGAGGCACAGAAGGACATGTGCGTAGGTGTAACTCCGGTGCCCCACCACAAAGCCCCTGGTTTTCATGGACCCACACAGCAGTCGCATTCCTAAAGATTCCTTTTGCTGGGGCCTCACCCTCAAGATGGTTAAATGACAAATCTATTTGTTGAAGAAGCTGAAGATCCCCAAAAGATGCTGGTATTGATCCAGTTAAGCCATTGTATGACAAGTTCAGTACTTTTAGGGACTGCAGGTCACTGAATGAAGTGGGGATGTTTTCACTAAAACTGTTCATGTCCAGCTCAACTCGTTCCAAACTTCTACAGTTACCCAATATGTGTGGAATATCTCCGGATAGTTTATTGGATGAAACGTGCAAATATGTAAGTTGTTTGGCATTGTCAATGTTGCTAGGAAGTTCTTCATCAAGGTTGTTGAAAGATAAGTCAATTTCAAATACTGTTGGTATTCTGAAGATCTCCATTGGTACTTTGCCAATAAAACTGTTTCTATGAATGCTTAATACATGAAGCATTGGGAGGTTTGCTAAGCTTGGGGGTATGTGACCACCAAGCTTATTAGAATGTAGGTTTAGAATCCCTAGTCGAGACAAATTTGACAGTGACACTGGAATAAATCCCGTAAATATGTTGTCACCTAACCATATTTCCTGCAAATTCCTGAGACTCCCGAGCCATTTCGGAACTTCCCCAGTAAATTGGTTGCTGTCCAATTCCAAGAGAATCAGCTTGGGGAAGTTTTCTATGCCACAAGGAAAACTCCCTGATAATTTATTTCCTCTCAAGTGGAGTACTTCGAGGTGAACAGAAAGGTTGCCTAATGAAGCTGGTACATGGCTTTCTAACCTGTTTCCATGCATCGAGAAACTTCGTAGCTCAGTGCAATTTGCTAGGCCATACATAAACTCCCAGTCTTTATTGGCATGTGCTTCGAGTTTATTGAGCTCTAGATTCAGAGCAGATAGTATGGTTAGTTTGCCGATAGAGCCTGGCACAACTCCGGTCAAATTATTGGCTGATATATCGACACGGTGTAGCTTGGAAGCATTTGTCAATGAAACAGGGATATTCCCTTGAAAGAGGTTACCACCTAAATATAGTTCCTGGAGATTTGGTAGACTGTTACCAAGATTGGACGGCAGCTCTCCTCTGAAACTGTTAGAAACAAGGCTGAGACCAACGAGAGTAGAAAGATTCAAGATGGCCTGTGGAAATCGACCTGCCAACCGATAGCCTGTGACGAACAAGCCCTGCAGACCATCTAACTTTGCAAACTCATCCGGTATGTCACCCTCGATCTTGTTGTAAAGGGTCCTGAAATCTTTAAGCATTGTGAGATTGGCAAGAGAAGCAGGGATGGTTCCAGCAAGATTATTAGCCGAAAGGCTCATGTACTGAAGGTTAGGAGGCCAATCCACAGGAATTTTCCCAGCTAGACTATTGCCGTTGAGCAGTATATCATCAAGACTGGAACAATTCGCAAAACTCGGTATACCTCCTTGCAGTGTGTTATTACTGAGGTAGAGATACCGGAGGCGAGGAAGATGCCCAAGGGAAGGAGGAATCTCTGCAGTGAAGCGGTTGTCCGACAGGTCAAGATATTTCAGGAATGTTAGGTTCCCGAGCGACGGAGAGATTTGCCCGACCAAACCGTGAGACGGAAGGTCAAGAGAAGTGACTCGACGTGGATTCTTCATCCTGCAGCGAACACCTCCCCAGTCACAGAAGTCGGTGCTGTCGTTCCACAACGCAAAGGCTTGATTTGGATCTTGACTGATTGAGTTCTTGAACTCAAGCAGTGACAGCATGTCTGTCTCGCTTCCATACAAGGAGCTGCAGGTGGTAACACGTGCGCAGCCAAAGGTGAGCATCATGACCAGCAACTGGCTCACTACAGTAACCATCATTGCTTGCCTTGCCTGCTTCCACCATTATGTGCAGATTAAAAGAAGGAGAAAATTGATTAGAACGAAGAGAACTAGTACTAAGATAGTAGAAGTTAAGAAAGGTAAGTTTGGATGGGAAGTGGCGATTCGGTGCCCGAGCGCAGCTGCTCCCAAAATCAGTGGCGTCCATTTCTAGCTTGGGATTCGAACAAAGCCCACTGGCGTGGCGTGTCAGACGCGAGCTGCAGAAAATCGGGCGTTCGCAGCAATACGGTACTCCCTCCGGTCCTTTTTACTCTGCACATTGGATTTGCCGAAAGTCAAACTTTGCTAAGTTTGACCAAATTTATATTAGAAATTATTAGCATCTATAATATGTAATAAATATAATATGAAAATATATTCTAAGATGAATCTAATGATATTGGTGTTGTTATGTGAATGTCTATAATTTTTTGTATAAACTTGGTCAAAGTTGAATGAGATTGACTTCGGTCAAACCTAATATGCAGAGTAAAAAGGACCGGAGGGAGTACGCAACAGTGGCTCTTTTGTGGGACCAAGGCGAAGGAAAGGGACGGAGGAAGCGAGTTGGCATACTGGGCCGTGGACCAGGACGTTCGATTGTCCACATCTGAGCCGTCTACCGGTCGTGGGGACAGGCGGTGTCCCTCCCTTTGGATTTGGTCATTCTGGAAACCCTGGCCGCCACCCCTCTTCGGGCAGAAGCCCTTCTCTTCTAGTGCTGCGGCAGCTGCTTGCGGCGGCGCTCATCCTGTCTCGGCGCCGATGGCCGAAATGGAGGATGATAGTATGGAGTTCCTGCTTGACGCCATTGACAGGTTAATCCACACAGATCTGTAAAATGGTTTTGAGATTTCTTCAGCAAGCTAGCGCGTGCAGAAGTAACCTGATGAATGAGGCTTGTTGCCGGTGAATGCCGTCGGTTTTTTAGATTCCCACTGCGAGAGGAGTTCGCTGACAAGCTTGGTCACCCAGATCCCTTGCTGTTCCTGCTGACTCTAATGCTGGGTCTGGTTGCGCCGAAAAGGTCGGGGACGGTGACGCGGGTACAGCGCGTGAAGGAGTGCGCCGTCGCCGGGATGCATCTCCGACGAGATCGGCGCAGTCGACTGACAGAGTCAATCCAGAAGCACCTGGCTGGACAAAAAGGTGTGAAACAACATCTTCCTCGCTGTTGGACTGTATTTCTTGATCTATGTACGCAAGTTTGTATGCAGTGAACACTTTTTTATCAGAAACATTAGTTTGCTTTGTTAGTCCGTACCAAAATGTCAGTAGCGATTGTGAAGGCGATCATTTTGGGCCAAACTTAATGATTTTCCATTACTCAATTACCTTGCCTATCCGCAGACATTAGACTGTTAGTACTGGTATGATAATAGTTCTGAATCTCAGCATATACTCCCTCCGTAAAGAAATATAAGAGCATTTGATCTCTTATATTTCTTTACGGAGGGAGTACGTTTCAAAAATTACTGGTTGTGTCTAGGCAGTGCACCACCAGACAGAGCACCCTGGCCCTTCTCGGATAAGCACTCTAGAGCAGTCGATTCGCAAGTATGCAGAGGAACCTGATAAAAGTGTAGTGTGACCTTTTGGTTTGTGTGTTACACTCACTGTCGTGGACTGAACTATATTATGACAGGGTGGAGCAGTGAGGAGAACGAATTTGGCGATAGAGCGGCATGCAAGCAAAATCTACAATAGGAGTATGTTTGAGGAGTTTGGTCGGCTCCTCATCGAAGGGACGACATACAATGTAACTGACGTCGAGAGGTTGAGGAAGTACATCACAACTCACAACAATGCAGCTAAAGAGAAAAATGGAGCAGGGTTGAATATTAGGTGACCATAAACGAAGACCACACAGAGTTTACTTGTGAGTGTGGCCAGTTTGAGCACGCTAGGATGCTATGCAGCCATGTCTTGAGGGTAACTTCACAAAGACCTTGTTTCTTCTGGGTTAACAAGTTGAATTTCTGAACCAGCAATGTTGACAATTTCTTGTGGCGTAGGTGATGGAAATACTACACCTGGAGGAGATTCGTAAGAAGCATGCAATCAAGCGGTGGACAAAGGACGCAAGGGGCATACTCCCAAAGCACCTGGTTCAGTACCGAAAGGGCAATTCAGTTAGCTTGTTATTCACGTGCAGGAACTCGACTCTATACCTATCACATGTTTGTTTGTCTCGAAGCTCTGCTTGTGAGTGGCGCACCTTTGGCAGAGAAGAGGGATGGTTTGGGTTTTGAGGACCATATGGCAGGTCTGGCGACCGGGAGAATGGACGGCAGTGGCGAAGTCGCATTTGTTGGGGACGACGATGCTGACCAGTGCCATAGTGGTGGGCATTCATTCAGTGTGAATGCCCTTCAGGGTCTTGCAACTCTAGATAAACATAGAGGGGTCGGCAGACCGACAAACAGCAGGGGAAAGGCCCCATACGAAGGTCTGAGTATGCGAGCCAGGAAAATGCAAGAATTGCGGGATGGAAAGACACCGATGGAACACTTGCACAAGGCCACTAGGAGTTCCTGAAGAATGAGTTATGAATTTTTGATTTGTAGTATGTGTTGGAAATTCGAATTGCTGGAAAGATTAAATGCGAGTGTCGCTATGGCATCACGCAAGGGCAGTATAAAGAGTGCACGACAGCCAGCTGCTACCTTGCCTTCCACCATTGTTGTCTAATTCAAGAATAAAAATTGAAGCTAGCTTCTCCAACCGATGGGGCAGGTGTTTGCTGAATCCGGCTTCAGTGGCACAGCCAAGAGCTGTGAAGGAGGCGATTCAGTCGGCAGAATCAAGGTTCAGGTACAATATCTTACGTGTTTTCTGTATTATTAAGAGGGACACATGATTTGTGACTCTGCCGCCATTTGCAGTCATCCGCCTCTTCGATGATGGACTCAGTGGCGACCGCTTGGAGTACAACATAGTTACTGCGCAAGACGACGGCGTGATTGAGGAGGTAAAGTGGAATCGTCTCTGTGTGACAGAGTGTACCTTTTTTGTACTGAGAGGAGACATACATGGATTTTCAGGGGGAGGTGATCCAACGGGATTGCTGTCGACTTAGTGTGTTCAACCAAAAGCTAGACGAGGAGGGAGGACAAAATTCAGTCGAAGAAGGCTTCAACGGGACAGTGTTGGTCTTTGTGTGAGTGTCATAGCGTGATGTGTGTACCATTCTGACGCCGAGAGAATTTTGTGAGCAAACTATATTGACATGTTCTGAAGATGCACATCTTTGTATTTTTATGTGGTCAGACAGCGGAGAGCTGTAGATTAAGCTATATTGTGCATACACTGATTATGTCATGTGGTACGTATGGTGTAATGAGCTTGGAGCATGTGTGGGTTGTTTGCCGTGGGATTCAAATTTTGCTGCTGTCTGAGTAAATGCGTTTTCGGAAAAAACTGGATGGAGGCTGTGTAAATCGTCTATGTAAGGCGGACGGCTCAGGCTGGCGCAGGAAAATTACTGAGCCGTGAGCCCGAAGCCTGTTCCTGCTGTGTGGTGACGCTCCCTGGCAATGAATGCGCCCCAAGGCCCACACATTGTTTATATCTGATACAACCGGAATACAGACGAGAATACAAGCCAGGGCGCGAATCCACACGTGAACATACGGATGAGATTTCAAGAGCAGCTGAGCCTGGGCTCCGAATCGAATTTTCGAGTTTGGATGGTCAATATATTCTTAATGTTAGCTAAGATCGATGTATGTTCTGCGAAGCAGCTGGGACGGATGTATAGTTCTGATCACCCTTGTGTAGAATGCACGTTTATAATCGTAGTAAAGCTACATAACTTTACTTGCATAGAATGAAATCAGCGAAAGTTCAGCAGAAGTTAAACAGATGTTGGTAGGTACTGCAAATATTGATATGTCGTATGCTGAAGTACGTACCTGATTTGGCTCTCTGCTACTTGAGTTTCTCCTTGCTGAAATTTTTTGTTTTCCCTGATCGTACATCGATCAACTGGTACACAAACTGCTTGAGAAACATGCCCGTCCCTTGATTTATAGATAGACGTCTTCAGCTCTAATAGGCTGCTTTCCATGGCATTCAACTGTCGGGGGAACCTTTTCAAACTAGTTACTAGTAAAACAGGACCGCTTTAAGCGAGAGCGAATTTTTTGCAGCTGGACGCGGGTGGCTTCAAAAAGGTTAGCAAAAGGCATATGTACTAGATTACTAGTTCACGCGTTCTACAACGAGAACCTGCGTGTAAAACGTTTTCAAGAGAAACCATTTGAAAGTATGAAACAAAAGCTATGGGAGTCACGCAGTTTTCTTGTTTTGCAAACGGATACATGTGTTTGCACTTTGCAACGATGCACAAGCATCCCACTAGTTCAGTACAACCAACGATAATGCGCCTGAACGACTTCTTTTAGAACCCTCGTCATTTTATAAGCTTCCACTGTCAATGCTACTCCCACCGTTGGTTGAGACCAACGAAAGCCAGAGTCATTTTATAATTAACCACTCATTCCTATGCTAATGCGCCTCGCCAAGCATTGCAACTATTCGTTAACACGTTTAACTTTGTACTGAACCACCAATGTTAGGTAGACGGTCGATGCGGATTATTTTAGCAAGGGCAAAGGATTGAAGGGGTATCTGCTCTTTCAGGGTCCAGGTTCAAGCCAAGAAGAGTAAATTGAAGGTGCACTAGGTAGCACCACTTCAGGGAGTACTTCATTATGCCTTTGAAACTATCAATCCACCAACTTGCAATCGGTTCAAAGTGATCTCCCAGATAAACATACAGAAATTGACAGATCGTAGCCCAAATCAAAGCCACATAGTCTGATAGGAAAACACATGCATTTTCAGCATAGAGAAGGCAAGAAAGATCATCTAGGCACTGACCCTTAATGAAGCTATCCCTAATCAGGATCTTATCATGAGTGACTAAACAAGGAAAAACTTGACCGATAGGGCTGCACAGATGATTTCAGTAAGGACTGCCCAAGTGAGATGCACCCGGTTTTGCATGAAGGATTGGATGGAGTAAATCCCTCAAGAAGTAAAATGCCAAAGGAGAGGAACCCTTGTCATCATAAAAGGCTATAGATTCAGCCATGCAATGTTAATATATTTATTATTTAATTCACAAAAATAAGAAATGGCGATTCTTCGTACAGCCAACTTAATATCAACAAAAAACAAGAAAACATATGCAACATAAACACCTATGAAACTGGTTACTCTAGAAAGAGACATCCCATTCGAGTCAAATTTGGAAGGGGCAAACGGAACAAAATGTCTATAAAATGGTAAATCTAAGGAACTTTTTTTAATATCTCACATAATGTGAGGGAAAAAAACACTCATGTGAGTAGTGGCGTCACCTTTTTTTTCCACTTCATTTGCAGCCGTGTTTCAGAGTACGTAGTTGCAATTAAGATTTATTTTACTTCAGTGTTTTTAGTTCTTTTTTCAAAAATTACAAATTCATTGTTTCCCATGGGTCAGATTACCGTGACTACATGTACATTACCTTATGCATGGAGCAGAGATAGCGCTCCCACTAAGTCTTCCTCCTGTCTTTTTCAGCTTCAAGAAAAACCAATCAATCCCAATACAGCACAACAGTTACTTCCTTGTCACGCAGCAGCACTGTTCACCATCCGGCACATCACTTGCTCTCTTTCATATGAGCCTCCCTCATTAGACAAATATGACAAATGAATAACTGAAGTAGTGCCAAAAAAGGAATAACTGAAGTAAACAGCACAACAGCAAGATCATGATAATAATACCACGCTAACTCAAAATAAGAACAACATGTCCGGAATATCTTAAACGCCACAAGGCGGCAAACATCTGAAACCTGTCACAGTAGGCAATATAGTTCAGCAAAATAACCAACCAATGACACAAGCTGTTTGACAAAGCATAAGCTAACAACAGGCATCGAAGAGCTCCCGTTCATCAAAAGATCTGTCAAGATCAAGTAGATGCCAAAGTGTCAGGAAGCAGGCTCCTCCTAGCAGGTGTTCATCTTTGGGGAATACCAGATGCCTCAGCAACTACCTTTGCGCCGATATCCTTAGCTAACTTTTTCCTCATAAAAGCAAAGAACTTTTTGAAGCGCTCATAGAGAGCACCGCTAGCATACTTCTTTAGTGCCATGTACCCTGGAAGTTGATGATGTCCCATCACAGACTGAGTAAACGCAAAGGTTATCGGTGCAAAATCTTCAGCACAGGTCATAGCAGCAGCGACCTCAAGTTGTTCTTCTTCACTTAAAGGCTTCAGGTTATAAGGCTTTGGCATTGCGTGATACTTCCAAGGGTTTGCTTGAATCTTCCCTGCCATTGCACTAACTATTGTATCATTCAATTTACGCATATCCTGTATGGATTTCCAGCAGTCCAAAGTCTTCAGCTCCTTTACAACAGCATGAGTGGTAGTGATCAGGGCTTTACCAGCAGGAGCTGCTTTGCATTGGAGAGCGAAAACTTCAGGTATCGCATCACGACCAACTTTTCTCTGAAGGACCTTCATAGGCATCTCCACACCAATCCATTGCAGAGCAGGACCATAAAGGTCTTTACCTGTCAGGTAAGATAGAGCAGGAGCAACTGATGAAGAATCAGCAAACTTCCTTGCTCTGCCTTCATATTTAGTTGCATTGTCGGAATTCCATGACCATGTGCTACCAATCGTTCGGAACGCCAACTCGTGGAGAAATGGCAGGAAGCAGACAAGCTTCCAAGCATCAGAAAGGTATTTCTCAATGGCTCCCAGGTCGTTGGCATAAATCTCAGCTGAGTTCTCCGGAGGCGAACAAAGCCTTGAATATTTCTGTCCATGGTACCAGCCAGCAGAAAATGCCTGAGCTCGTAGAACCGCCCACTTGATTTGCCTGTCCCCTGCAATGCCAAGCTGCAGCGCCTGCGCTTTGGCCAGGGCGTACACCTGAGAGACTAGCTTTTGATCAGGTTTCCAAAATGCAGGCCCTCGGCAAATGCTATCAACTGTACATGGTTCATACTGTATGCTATCTGGCATTAGGAAATACTCTGATCTCTTCAATGAACCGAGAGCTAGGCCTTCAGCGTCATAACATGGATTCTCATATGTTTCGTACATCATCTCCATTGTCTTGAGAAATTCTTGGTACTCCTCAGGGGTAGCTGAAACTCCGCCAGCTTAAGTTCATCTTCAGTTAGAAATCCTGGATGAGTAGCAGACGGAACGGATTTCCCTTTCACGTCCACTTCAGG
The DNA here is from genome assembly GCF_003073215.2 of Triticum urartu. Classification (NCBI taxonomy): domain Eukaryota; kingdom Viridiplantae; phylum Streptophyta; class Magnoliopsida; order Poales; family Poaceae; genus Triticum; species Triticum urartu. Next base: position 111,594,712 of record NC_053025.1, read on the forward strand.
GTGACCTGTCCTATGAATTTCTTCCAGACAGAACTTGGGCCTTTTAGAAATCGTTTGCTGGAGTACACTCGAAACACCAGAAGTACACACTTGATTTTGGTGAGTAGGACTCTCTGTCAAGTCTCTACGTTTCTTTCTTTCTGCACCATTGTCATCAGAAGTATGGCTTTGATCATCGCCTTCGTGTGCTGGTGCACTGCTCGGTACATACGGATCAGCCGCCTTCAACTGCTCTTGTGCCTCATCTGTGAAATATGCCTTGTGATATTGCTTCATGTATTCAAGCGCCGGTGGTGGTATAGGGTACCCATGAGCATTAGCACTAAGCAGCCTTCTGACAGAAACTTTTCTTGTCTTGGTAAGATACTCAAGTCCTGCATTGTTCTCAAGAATTGTAGATAGCTCGGGCGCATTGATGTACACAGGAACAATAATGTTGGACATCCTGACAAATAAATAATCTGAGTTGTCACTGATTATTAAAATGGCAGCCAGGTAACACTCATGTACAATATTTTTTTATATAAGCATGAAAGCTGTTATTTGTTCATTGAAGAAAGGACCAAAGTCGACCACCAAAAAATGTATTCATGGGCCAAAATTAATTGAGAAAATACAATAAAGGCTTTCATTCTATTTGTTGGTTACCCAACACCCAATCTCACTTGTTGGAACGTAGGTACAAACTTTGCGCCTGCCAATTTCCAGAGCTAAATAAAACTCATTACTTTATCTGGTTTTCTGTTTGGTGAGAAATGCTAGTGAAGATAGAAGATCATTGCCCTTTACCAGTATACTATATTAGGTTGATTGAGGATTTTTGGCTTCCAGGCACAACTAAGTCCAGAACCAATTTTTTTGAAAAAACAAATTCTGAAACTTTCAGAAAAAAAAAATATGTGGGTGATCACCCGAATGGTACTTGCATCGAAGTTCCACAAACAACAAATTTTGTGCCAAAATGTTTGCTGCTTTAACTACTGAAACTTTTTTCACATGAAAAGAGAATCAGACATTCCAGCAATTATTCAAGCACAACTGTTGTGTGCCAATGAATGGAATGCATATAGACTATTCATTAATCCGGTGTTTTTTATTGCTCATTCCTGAAAGATTATACTTTAAACAAGGAAACTGACCCCAATGATCTGATTCTCTAGTTGGACAGTGTGCAAGTCATGTACCTGTGTGCTTTTTTTTCTCAAACTTTTATTTCTCAAACATGCGCCCAAATGTGTCATTTTGTGTTAGCAGAAAATGTCAACATGATGCAAACCGTACAGTATCTGGGGAATTCTTTCTGCCATTGTTGCTTAATCAATAACGTGCAGATGTTCTCTAAGAAAACACGGTGCACGTACCTACCAAGTTTGCAGATCTATGTTATTTCTAAGAAAAACACTGTTCAGTTGTCCCTAAAAAAGTTCGCAGATCTATGTTTTTTCTAAGAAAAACTATTTTCTTATAGAAAAAAAGATCCACAGAGTGAATTTTTGAAATGGACTGTGGACGGGTTTAATTTCGCTTCGCCCTCCCTTTTCGTTGCGCCAAACTCGAATCAAAATTGGGCGGCGGCAGCAACCTTCTCGAGATGAACGCTCGACTATGTGGTTTAATTGGGAACTCGGGGAGAAGAACCAATTTCACAAACAAAATAAGCACAGAACTGAAACCAAACTGCCAAAGCAACGACGCCATGCTAGTCAAAGTCGAGGGATCGATAGAGGAAACGAACGTATAGACTCTAGTTAGGGTTCTGGCGGAAGATTTGAAACCAAGTAAAATTAAATGAAGAAAAAAAGATAGATGAGCGTACGCCATCGATCCTCCTCACCTTTCCGACGGCGGCGCGGATGGATCGATGTCGGAATTTCCTGCTCCTCCGATCCGTGACCACCAATGCAGAACACCGCTGGCCTCCTGCGCCCTCTACTGGCACCGGAGAAGGAGAGTCAGGACTGGGAGGAGGAGTGTGTGAAAGGTGGGTTGAGACTTGAGATGGAAGTAGTAGTATTGTAGAAGCCGAAGGGACATGCGACTACAATTGAAGTGAACCGTCAGGAGACTCGTCACCTCCCTCTAGACGGACACGTCATCACGGATGCGTGTCGCCCTCTCACCCCACAGCCTCACCCGTAAACCCTCGCGCCTGCGGGGCAGATGTCGGGCCGTTACCTGTTTTGAGTCGATCGGCGAGGCGCTTGATCGTCCAAAAACCGTCACAGTCACGCTTCACACTTGTATTCCCTCCGTTCGAAATTATTTGTCGCAGAAATGAATGTATCTAAATGTATTTTAGATACATCCATTTCTGCGACAAGTAATTCCGAACAGAGAGGGTATAAAGTTATAAACCCTCCCCGGACTCCGGCGGCGGTGGCGACCAACGCGCGACACGACCAAAAGCATCACTGCCATGGTCACTCCCAAAGACCACGCCACCACCGGCGTGACCTCCTCCCGGCTCTTTCCTCGGCGAAACCAAAGAGGAATACAACGAAAGAGAGCGTGGGAGTATTCCGGGTGGCTCGAGTGGGACATAGGCCCTAGGACCGAGCGGATATATTCCTTGACGGTATAAAATGGCAAAAGAAAAGAAGGAACATGAGTACGAACAATGGCACGAATGGTTTACTAGCCAGAAACAGAAACGGTGCGCCGGAAGACGGGGAGCAGCGCAGAACGGGCCTCCAGAGCAGGAGCTGCAAATCGAAACAAGACAAAGGCCCATGCGCGCGACATACGGCTTGTAGCATAAAACGAATTTAGGTATGTACAATGGTGCTATCTTAGGAGTGCCACGTAGGATAAATGATGAGATAGAGAAGAAAGAACTCATAAGAAAAGGCTTGTCTTCTTTTATTTAAGAGAAGACAAGAGATGATCTCTTAGCACAATATATCTCATCATGTTTTTAGAAATTATTAGTTATTAAAAACAAGGCTAAGAGATAACCAATTGTAGACTTTCTTTTTTGTCATCTCTACATTACATGCAAAATTTAAAATAAGACTATCTTATCACTTATTATATATGTCCTTGTATATTAGCAAAAAGAAATCAACTTAAGAAAAGACTGAAACTCCCTTAGAGGACCCCCAAGCCAAGTACCATTCGGGCCATCACCTCACCGGGCAGATTAACGGACCGGCTCTGTTGCTCGGGCTAGCTGCCACAAGCAAGGCAGCCCGGCGGCAGCGGAACGCGAGCGCTGGCCGGCTGGCCCTCGTAATAACGGGCATGCGTGTTTTGGAGCATAATTAGTTTGCTACCGATATTTGACTTGCCAAATGTTGGCATTGTCAAGACTTGCCAACTATTGGCGACTTTCTGTGAGATAGGCAAAATACTTCGTAGTCATTCAAATAGTTGTCAATATTTGGCACAATGCCAAACATTGGCATGTCAATTTTTGGCAGCAAATCAATTATGTTCTTAGTCCACACATGACAAGATCAGCCATGCAACACGCCGAGCCAAGCAGTCGCGCGTCGCTGGCTCGTGTGAACGCCGAGGTTGTGCCTGGCTGGAGCAAGCGGGGTAAGAGCAACTCCAAAATGGCGATCCAATTCGTCCACGCATGTCTATTTGGGTTGAAATGGGCAAAAGTGCCGGCCCAACGTCTGGATCCAAACCCAACCCGTGTCTGCTCAGTGTCCGTTTGGACGCATTACATGCCCAAATTTGAGCCTGGTTTACGTCCATGCGAACACGAAACAGACACGGCGCGCGCCCACTCGGTGTCCGCCTCGGCCCTACCTGTCGGCCGCGATCATATTGAACGTGACCTCCTACCTCGGGCCTGCCTAGCAGTGGATGAAGCATCGCGCGATTGTCCTTTTTAATACAGGCGTACGGGGGGGGGGGGGGGGGGGCTCATCCACTTCCATCCCCCGTCCACATCTAGCCACACCAGAAACCCTAGCCAGCCATGGGCTTCTTCAGCAGAACGGGGAAGGGGAAGTTCAGCGCCGACGATAACTCTTCCCGTGCTCCTCCTCTGCCGCCGGCTTGACGTGGCGCACCGCTGCGGGAGCGGGAATGGCTATATATCCCAGTCCAGTAGGCGCACATTTGGGTCTGCCACCCGTTGGGCACACCGGTCGACCCAAACAAAAAAGCGGGCGCGCTCGTCCGACCCAAACGGGCAAAAAGCGGATAAAACACGCACCGTTTCGGTCGGCGCATTGGAGTTGCTCTAGCCCTCCCGGACCATAAGGACGTCCATAGGTGGGTCTTGGATCCACGGCGTGCGTGGGACACCACACGAGACGTGTGTGGGCTCATTCCCTTCTCTCTTATGCTTGCATTAGAATCTGCTGCTATTACTGTTATCCTATTTCTGCTGCATAGCCTGTTTATTGTAACCTGCTATTGTTACCTACCTTCTTATCCTAAACTGTTTAGTATAGGCCGGGTAGAGACCCATCAAAGACGCCCCCCCACTTTGTCTCGACTGCCCCGCTGGTTTATCAGAAGACCCGATTAACGGGATCGAAGACCAGGCCCCAACACCGCACATCACTTTCCCCTTAGTTGCTCGACACTACTGGGTTACTATCGAGTGCCGAGGGTGATACCTCATCAGCACTTCTGATGTTAACCTTGTAGGTTAGTTCATCGGTTATGGTCATCGAGGGTGATTCCTCCTTCTCCACTCCCGATAATGACATTGTCGTGTAACTCCTCAAGAGTGGACCTCGAGGGTGATTCCTCCTTCGTTCACCTTGACGATAACATCAGGTGGAATTCCATTAAGGGTGATTCCTCAGGGTTCACCTTGGTGTTAGACACACAGTTACTATGGTTACTATGACTTTACACTGAACCATGTTACTAAAGACGGGTCGGCCCCGGGAGGTACCCGCGCGAGCTTAATTGCGAGTGATGTGGAGTCGGGTTGACCTGGAAGGTGTCCGCGAGATAATTACGAGGGGTGGTCGGGCATTCTTAGCCCTTGCCGCAAGTCCTCGAGATGGGGCGATGGGGTCACATCGATCGTGGGTCTCTGCTTGTTACCGCGCGTTCCTAATCCAATACGATTTGGATATTTGATTCGAGGGGCCTCTGGCCTGATAGCACTAACCATCACATGGGCATAGTATGGGCGTTCTGCGTCGTATGCATCAGCCGAAGCTTAATAGACGTCATGCGACTGAGCGGCGCGCGCTGGGATGGACTGGAACGCCTCGCCTTGTATAAGGGAGGCTAGGTCTGCTCACCGGCCGCCCACACAACGTGCAGGAGTTCCCGAGGCGATGGCCCAAGACCCCTGGGGGCATAGGTCGGGTTGCGGCGTATCGTTTGGCCGAGGTCGGGCATAACCCAGTAAAGTGTGTCCGGACGGAGTTAATCGAGCGTGGTGGGTAAGTTGGTGCACCCCTACAGGGAAGAAAACATCTATCGGTAGCATGTCCTACGGTAACGGACACTCGGAGTTGTTTCCCGATCGATACAACTAGAACTTTATGCCGAGGCATGTAATGGAAGTGATGGTTCCAGGATTGTTTTCTCATAGGAAGTCGAGGAAGTGATCTCTAGGCGATGTTACAACATACTTACTAATATTATAATATGCCACTCTTATCTCTTCTGATACTGCAAGATGCTTGGAGCTGCTTGAAGATGCTATTCTTCGATAGGCTAGGCTTTCCCCTTCTCTTCTGGCTTTCTGCAGTTTAGTCCACGGATATAGCCCATTCCTTCGATACAGATTCATACTTCGTTTAGATCTGATGTAAGTCTTGCGAGTACCTTGGATGAGTACTCACGGTTGCTTTGCCACCTCCTTTTCCCCATACCCGATTGTTGCGATGAGATGACGGATTCTAGGAGCCAGACGAGACCATTGACGACTACTACTACCCCGAGGGTGCCTACTACTATGTGACAGCCGCTGACGACCTGGAGTAGTTAGGAGGCTCCTAGGCAGGAGGCCTTGCCTTTTCGACCGTTGCTGCTTTTGTGCTAGCCTTCTTAAGGCAAACTTGTTCAACTTATGTCTATTCTCAGATATTGTTGCTTCCGCTGACTCTTGTGTATTCGAGCTTATGTATTCGAGCCCTCGAGCCCCCTAGCTTGTAATATAAAGCTTGTATTATTTTTAGTTGTGTCTAGAGTGGTGTTGTGATATCTTCCCCTGAGTCCTTGGTATTGATCGTACACATTTGCGTGTATGATTAATGTAAGATTGAATCGAGGGCGTTACAAGTTGGTATCAGAGCCGACTGCCTGTAGGTAGCCTCCTTCCAACTCCTTGGCCGAAGTTGAGTCTAGTCATTGAAAAGTTTTTACTAACATGGTTGTGTGGCTTACGGGCCCACGTCACCATTGGGTGGTATTGTATCTTTTATTCCTCATCTTTACTCTGGGATTCTGATCTCTCTTCTATTCGGGTTAAAGATTTTACTAAATCCAACTCTAGGTTCTCGTAACTGCTTCCTCCTGGAGAGCCACTCAATCCAGATGATCGCCTGCTTCACCAGAAGATTCCGAAGATACTTTTCGATGTCTTTCGGAGACCCTTGTGCCCATCTCTTTTGCAACTCCCTTCCATCGATAAACCCCTATGCATAACTACATACACTTGCCGTTCATACAGTCATTCCCAGTTGCTCTTGTTATTACAAGATACATCGAATTATTCTTCGACTTCTTAAGAATCCTTTGAGCTACTACCTTGCAGCTCTTTTCCACATGAATACACCTATGAGTAATTCCTCACACTTATCAAGGATTCGACCATCCCTAGTTGTTCTTGTGTTTCCCAAAATTCTTCTCTCCCGAAATCCTCAGTAGCTTATTGCTCTTGTTCTTCACTACCTGCTTGCGTTATGGTTAATTCCCTATGTCTAGCAATGTCCATTGAAATCCGTTGTGGTTGACTTTCTGATCCTATTGATTCAGAATGTGTGTTGATAACCCACAAGTATAGGGGATCACAACAGTTTTTGAGGGTAGAGTATTCAACCCAAATTTATTGATTCAACAAGGCGAGCCAAAGAATATTCTCAAGTATTAACAGTTGAGTTGTCAATTCAACGACACCTGAAAGACTTAATATTTGCAGCAAAGTATTTAGTAGCAAAGTAATATGGAAGTAACGGTAACGGTGGCAAAAGTAACAGTAGTAGTTTTTGTAGCAATCGTAACAGTGGCAACGGAAAAGTAACTAAGCAAAGATCAATATGGGAAAAGCTCGTACGCAATGGATCAGTGATGGATAATTATGTTGGATGTGATTCCTCATGCAACATTTATAACATAGGGTGACACAGAACTAGCTCCAGTTCATCAATGTAATGTAGGCATGTATTCCGAATATAGTCATACGTGCTTATGGAAAAGAACTTGCATGCCATCTTTTGAACTACCCTCCCGTGGCAGCGGGGTCCTATTGGAAACTAAGGGATATTAAGGCCTCCTTTTAATAGAGTACCAGAACAAAGCATTAACACTTGGTGAATACATGAACTCCTCAAACTATAGTCATCACCGGGAGTGGTTCCGATTATTGTCACTTCGGGGTTACCAGATCATAACACATAGTAGGTGACTATTGACTTGCAAAATAGGATCAAGAACTCACATATATTCATGAAAACATAACAGGTTCAGATCTGAAATCATGGCACCCGGTCCCTAGTGACAAGCATTAAGCATAGCAAAGTCATAGCAACATCAATCTCAGAGCATAATGGATACTAGGGATCAAACCCTAACAAAACTAACTCGATTAGATGATAAATCTCATACAACACATCACCATCCAGCAAGCCTACGATGGAATTACTCACGCACGACGGTGAGCATCATGAAATTGGTGATGGAGAAAGGTTGATGATGATGATGATGATGGCGACGGATTCCCCTCCCCGGAGCCCTGAACAGACTCCAGATCAGCCCTCCCGAGAGATATTAGGGTTTGGCGGCGGCCCCGTATCGTAAAATGCGATGAATCCTTCTCTCTGATTTTTTCTCCCCGAACGTAAATATATAGAGTTGGAGTTGACGTCGGTGGAGCCTCATGGGGCCCACGAGGCAAAGGGCGCCCCCCCCGGGGGGGGGGGGCGCCCTGCACCCTTGTGGACAGGGTGTGGACCCCCTGGTGTTGATTCTTTCGCCAGTATTTTTATTATTCCAAAACGCGTCTCCGTTGATTTTCAGGTCATTCTGATAAATTTTATTTCTGCACAAAAATAACACCATGACAATTCTGCTGAAAACAGCGCCAGTCCGGTTTAGTTCCATTCAAATCATGCAAGTTAGAGTCCAAAACAAGGTCAAAAGTGTTTGTAAAAGTAGATACAATGGAGACGTATGAACTCCCCAAGCCTAAACCTTTGCTTGTCCTCAAGCAATTCAGTTGACAAACTAAAAATGATAAAGAAAAACTTTTACAAACTCTGTTTTATCTTGTTGTTGTAAATATGTAAAGCCAGCATTCAAGTTTTCAGCAAAGATTATGAATCAACCATATTCACAATAACATTTAGGTCTCATGTTTACTCATATCAATGGCATAATCAACTAGCGAGCAATAATAACAAATCTCAGATGAAAACACTTTCTCAAAACAATCATAATATGATATAACAAGATGGTATCTCGCTAGCCCTTTCTGAGACCGCAAAACATAAATGCAGAGCACCTTTGAAGCTCAAGGGCTGACTAAACATTGTAATTCATGGTAAAAGAGATCCAGTCACAGTCATACTCAATGTAAATTAATAGTAATGCATGCACATGACAGTGGTGCTCTCCAACTGGTGCTTTTTAATAAGAGGATGATGACTCAACATAAAAGTAAATAGATAGGCCCTTCACAGAGGGAAGAGGAGATTTGTAGAGGTGATAGAGCTCGAGTTTTGAAATAGAGATGAATAATATTTTGAGTGGTATACTTTCATTGTCAACATAACAACCAAGAGATCGCGATATCTTCCATGCTACACACATTATAGGCAGTTCCCAAACAGAATGGTAAAGTTTATACTCCCCCACCACCAACAAACATCAATCCATGGCTTGTCCGAAACAACGGGTGCCTCTAAGTAACAACAATCCTGGGGGAGTTTTGTTTGCAATTATTTTAATTTAAGCATGGGACTGGGCATCCCAGTTACCAGCCATTTTCTCGTGAATGATGAGCGGCGTCCACTCATCGTGAGAATAAGCCACCTAGCATGGAAGATATAGACAGCCCTAGTTGATACATGAGCTATTCGAGCATACAAAACAGAATTTCATTTGAAGGTTTAGAGTTTGACACATACAAATTTACTTGGAACAGCAGGTAGATACCGCTTATAGGAAGGTATGGTGGACTCATATGGAATAACTTTGGGGTTTATGGAAGTTGATGCACAGGCAGTATACCCGCTTAGTACAAGTGAAGGCTAGAAAGAGACTGGGAAGCGACCAACTAGAGAGCGACAACAGTCATGAACATGCATTAAAATTAATCAACATTGAGTGCAAGCATGAGTAGGATATAATTCACCATGAACATAAATATCGTGGAGGCTATGTTGATTTTTTTTCAACTACATGCGTGAACATGTGCCAAGTCAAGCCACTCGAATCGTTCAAAGGAGGATACCACCCTATCATACCACATCACAACCATTTTAATAGCATGTTGGCATGCAAGGTAAACCATTATAAACTCCTAGCTAATTAAGCATGGCATGAGCAACTGTAATCTCTAATTTTCATTGCGAACATGTTTCATTCATAATAGGCTGAATCAGGAACGATGAACTAATCATATTTACAAAAACAAGATAGGTCGAGTTCATACCAGCTTTTCTCATCTCAATGAGTCCATCATATATCGTCGTTATTGCCTTTCACTTGCACGACCAAACGGTGTGGATAATAATAATAGTGCACGTGCATTGGACTAAGCCAGAATCTACAAGCATTTAATACAAGGGAGAAGACAAGGTAATATGGGCTCTTGGTTAGATCAACAATAATGCATATGAGAGCCACTCAACATTTTCATCATGGTCTTCTCCTCTCGACCCCCAAAGAAAAGAAAAGAAACTATTTACACGGGAAGGCTCCCAACAAGCAAAAGAAGAACGAGAAATATTTTTGGGTTTTCTTTTAATTACTACTACTACAAGCATGGAAAGTAAACTAGCTAAAAGCTACAACTATTTTTTTGGTTTTTAATAAGGTTTTGCAAACACACAACAAGAAGGCTCAGGAACGAAAATAAACTAGCATGGATAGTACAATGAAAAATATGAGCACCGACAACTTAGAATGAGTGTGTGAACATGAATGTAATGTCAGTGAGAAATACTTACTCCCCCAAGCTTAGGCTTTTGGCCTAAGTTGGTATATGGCCACGGATCGAAGCTACTCTCTCCGGTGTACTGAGGAGGGTCCTCAGGGTGCCACTGGTTGGCGATCTCCTCCGGATCCCACTGATAGACAGAATGATGATAGGGATCAAGTGGTGGCTCCGGCTCAGGCTCTGGGGCTTGTATCAACCTCCAGTACGCATAAATGGCTTCGGGTAAGATGCGGTACGTACCCGAAAGTATGTTAAACAGAGAGGGTTCACGCAAGGTAATAATCTCACAGTAAGTTTTATCAAATATCAATTTATACTTAAGCATCCTCTTCTTATCTTTAACAATAAAATCATGTGCATCAACTTTTCTTCTTTCTCATAATGTCTAATAGGTATCCCAAAGTGTTCAGCAAGACGTGAAGCAAAGATGCCCCCGAAGATGGGACCCTTTGTTCGGTTCAGATTTAATCGTTTAGCAACAATAGTGCCTAAGTTGAAAGTGGCATCACAAAACAAAGCATGGCGCAAAATAACAATATCAGGAGCACTGAGATTTCCACTGTTCCCACGACCAATTAAGCATCTACTAGCAAATATCGCAAAGTAACAAAGAACAGGAAAATGTATACTGGTAATTCTTGCATCTGAAACTTTCCTAGTTTCTCCTACAGCAATTCTATCAATAAACCCATCCACATCACTACGATGTGGTTCCTCGATGCTGCCCTCAAAGGGGATCTTGCAGACCCGACAAAAATCAAGAAGTGACATCTCCTTAACCTCATCATATAAGTGAAACTCCACCGAAGGTGGTGATTTCTTAGCATGGAAATAAAAAATTTGCATGAAAATATTAGTGAGTAGAAGATACTGTTCGCGCTGGTCGCGGAGGAAGTCGGTGAGGCCTGCATTCTTAGCCAAATAATAGAAGTCATCATGAATCCCGGCTGCTCTCAAGAACTCATCACATGGCCATTCACGCGGCCGAACCTCTGCTGTGCGAGGAAGATTGTATTTGGGCTTTTTATTCTCCTCATTCTGCTTATCTTTCAATCTTCGGCTCGAGGAGCCTCTCAATAATCTCTTCAACATTTTCTTCCTCTGAAAATTTCTGAAATTTTTAGTGACTCAAAATAAAAGTGAACCAAACTCAACAAGATTGATAGCAACTACTCCTACAAGTGCCTAGAGGCCATATCATGCATTAAAACTACTTTGGACCATAAAAATTTGACATGCAAGCTCAAGAACAGGGTCACCTAAGCAGCAAAAAATTGCAATAAATAAAGCACTAGAACAAAAACTAATTGGACCATTGGAGGAGTCACATACCGAAGAACAATCCCCAAATCAGTTTTGTGAATGGAGCTTTGAGCCAGGAGATCGAAAATGGCAGCAAGATGAGCTAGAACTTGGGTTTGAGCTGTGGGCGATTTTTTCTGGAGGAAAACAAAGTGTGTGGGTGCTGAAATAAGTGGAGGGGGCCCACGTGGGGTCCACGAGGCAGGAGGCACGCCCCAGGGGGGTGGGCGCACCCTGGACCCTCGTGGCCAGGTGGTGTGGCCCCCTGGCGTGTTCTCGGTGCCAATAATTCTTAAATATTCTACAAAAAATCATATTTAATTTTCAGGACATTTGAAGAACTTTTATTTTCGGGGTATTTTTATTGCAAGGATAATTCAAAAAACAGACAGAAAATATTATTTTTGCTTTATTTAATCTAAATAACAGAAAGTAAAAGAAGGGTACAGAGAGTTGTGCTTTCTAACTTCATCCATCTCATGCTCATCAAAAGGAATCCACTAACAAGGTTGATCAGGTCTTGTTAACAAACTCTTTCCGATAACATGAAACCGGAGAATTTTCTAATGACACTAAGTTACCTCAACGGGGATATGCATGCCCCCAACAATAAGAATATCATATTTCTTCTTGACAGTAGGAAGAGGGAATTCAAAACCTCCAATAGTGATCGTTGAAAATTTTCCAATAGAATTGATACTGCTGACTTGAGGCTGTTTCCTCGGGAAGTGTACTGTATGCTCATTACCATTAACATGAAAAGTGACATGGCCCTTGTTGCAATCAATAACAGCCCCTGCAGTATTCAAAAAGGGTCTACCAAGGATAATCGACATACTATCGTCCTCGAGAATATCAAGAATAACAAAGTCCGTTAAAATAGTAACGTTTGCAACCACAACAGGCACATCCTCACAAATACCGACAAGTATAGCAGTTGATTTATCAGCCATTTGCAAAGATATTTTAGTAGGTGACTTATTCAAATAAAGTCTACGATATAAAGAGAGAGGCATAACACTAACACCGGCTCCAAGATCACATAAAGCAGTTTTAACATAGTTTCTTTTAATGGAGCATGGTATAGTTGGTACTCCTTGATCTCCTAGTTACTTTGGTATTCCACCTTTAAAAGTATAATTGGCAAGCATGGTGGAACTTTCAGCTTCCGGTATCTTTCTTTTATTTGTAACAATATCTTTCATATACTTAGCATAAGGATTCATTTTAAGCATATCAGTCAAACACATACGCAAAAAGATAGGTCTAATCATTTCAGCAAAGTGCTCAAAATCTTCATCATCCTTTTTCTTGGATGGTTTAGGAGGAAAAGGCATGGGTTTCTGAACCCATGGTTCTCTTTCTTTACCGTTCTTCCTAATAACGAAGTCTCTCTTATCATAACGTTGATTCTTTGATTGTGGGCTATCAAGGTCAATAGCAGGTTCAATCTCTACATCATTGTTATTGCTAGGTTGAGCATCAACATGAACATCATCATTAATATTATCACTAGGTTCATGTTCATTACCAGATTGTGTTTCAGCATCAGAAATAGAAATATCATTGGGGTTCTCAGGTGTGTCAACAACAGGTTCACTAGCAGCATGCAAAGTCCTATCATTTTTATTTTTCTTCTTCTTAGAAGGACTAGGTGCATCAACATTAGTTCTCTGAGAATCTTGCTCAACTCTCTTAGGGTGGACCTCAGGATACAAAGGTTCCTGAGTCATTTTAACCCCTCTAGTCACAACTCTAGCAGCATCATAATTTTTCTTATTATTTAATTCATTGAGCAAATCATCTCGTGCTTTAAACACTTGTTCTACTTGAGTGGTAACCATAGAAGCATGTTTACTAATAAGTTTAAGTTCACCTTTAACTCTAGACATATAATCACTCAAGTGTTCAATCATATAAGCATTATTTTTCAATTGTTTACCAACATAAGCATTGAAGTCTTCTTGTTTAACAATAAAATTATCAAACTCATCCAAGCATTGGCTAGCAAACTTAGTAGATGGGATTTCAACCTTATTAAATGTATAGAGAGAATTTACCTTTACTACCTGTGTCGGGTTATCAATACCATGTATCTCTTCAATAGGTGGTAAATTCTTAACATCTTCAGCTTTAATACCCTTTCTTGTTGGGGAACATAGTAATTTCAAAATTTTCCTACGCACACGCAAGATCATGGTGATGCATAGCAACGAGAGGGGAGAGTGTGTCCACGTACCCTCGTAGACCAAAAGCGGAAGCGTTAGCACAACGCGATTGATGTAGTCGTACGTCTTCACAATCCGACCGATCAAGTACCGAACGCACGATACCTCCGAGTTCTGCACACGTTCAACTCGATGACGTCCCTCGAACTCTGATCCAGCCGAGCTTTGAGGGAGAGTTCCGTCAACACGACGGCGTGGTGACGATGTTGATGTTCTACTGTCGCAGGGCTTCGCCTAAGCACCGCTATGATATTATCGAGGTGGATTATGGTGGAGAGGGGCACCACACACGGCTAAAAGATCCAAGGGATAAATTGTTGTGTATGTGGGGTGCCCCTCTCCTCCGTATATAAAGGAGGGGAGGAGAGGGCCGGCCAAGAGGAGGAGGCGCACCCAAGGGGGGAGTCCTACTCCGGGAGTAGGACTCCTCCTTTTCCTATTTGGAGAGGGAGAGGGAAGGAAGAAGATTTTACAGAAATCTCTTGAACCTCTTAAGAGTGTTAGCTTAAATCTTCACCACATGAATATGTTGATTACTCTTTGCAATAAGTGGTTGGATTGTTTAGATCTCAAGATCTCTGAATATGAAGGGAAACGTAAGGAACCTCCCGGATTCGAGCATAACATCGCTAAAAGAATTAAGAATCAAGATTGCAATACTTAGATCTCTCCTTGCTTGTTATGCCTAGCTAGGGGCGTTAAACGATAGCGCTTGTTGGGAGGCAACCAATTTTATTTTTATTCCTTACTTTTTGCTCCTGTTTAGTAATAAATAAATTATTTATCCTCTGTTTTGGTTGTGTTTTTTGTGTTTAATTAGTGTTTGTGCCAAGTAGAACCGTTGGGAAGACTTGGGGAAAGTCTTGTTGAACTTGCTGTAAAAAAACAGAAACTTTAGCGCTCACGAGAACTGCTGTCATTTTTATTTGAAGAGTGCTATTTAGTTAATTCTTTTTTGCAGATTATTAATAGATAAATTCCTCACGTCCAGAAATTTATTTTAGAATTTTTGGGGTTCCAGATCTTGCGCTAGCTACAGATTACTACAGACTGTTCTGTTTTTGACAGATTCTGTTTTTCGTGTGTTGTTTGCTTATTTTGATGAATCTATGGCTAGTAAAATAGTTTATAATCCATATAGAAGTTGGAATACAGTAGGTTTAACACCAATATAAATAAATAATGAGTTCATTACAGTACCTTGAAGTGGTCTTTTGTTTTCTTTCGCTAACGGAGCTCACGAGTTTTCTATTTTGAGTTTTGTGTTGTGAAGTTTTCAAGTTTTGGGTGAATTCTTTTGATGGATCATGGAACAAGGAGTGGAAAGAGCCTAAGCTTGGGGATGCCCATGGAACCCCAAGATAATCCAAGACACCAAAAAGTCAAAGCTTGGGGATGCCCCCGGAAGGCATCCCCTCTTTCGTCCACTTCCATCGGTAATTTACTTGGAGCTATATTTTTATTTACCAACATGATATGTGTTTTGCTTGGAGCGTCTTGTGTTATTTGTGTCTTTGTTTGTTAGTATGCCACAATCATCCTTATTGTACACACCTTTTGAGAGAGCCATACATGAATTAAAATTTGATAGAATACTCTATGTGCTTCACTTATATCTTTTGAGCTAGATAATTTTACTCTATGAGCTTCACTTATATCTTTTGAGCTAGATAATTTTACTCTATGAGCTTCACTTATATCTTTTGAGCTAGATAATTTTGCTCTATGTGCTTCACTTATATCTTTTGAGTTAGATAATTTTTCTCTATGTGCTTCACTTAGATCTTTTAGAGCACGGTGGTGGATTCATTTTAAAGAAACTATTGATCTCTCATGCTTCGCTTAAATTAATTTGAGAGTCTATTAATAGCATGGTAATTTGCCTAATAATAATATGCTTGGTATTCAAGATTTGTGAAACTTTCTTTTGAGTGTGTTGAATACTAAGAAAATATTGAAGCATGATAATTGTTTTGAGATATGGAGGTAATAATATTAAAGTCATGCTAGTTGAGTAATTGTGAATTTAAAGAATACTTGTGTTGAAGTTTGTGATTCCCGTAGCATGCACGTATGGTGAACCGTTATGTGATGAAGTCGGACATGATTTATTTATTGATTGTGTTCCTTATGAGTGGCGGTCGGGGACGAGCGATGGTCTTTTCCTACCAATCTATCCCCCTAGGAGCATGCACGTAATACTTTGCTTTGATAACTTCTAAATTTTTGCAATAAGTATATGGGTTCTTTATGACTAATGTTGAGTCCATGGATTATATGCACTCCCACCCTTCCACCCTTGCTAGCCTCTCTAATACCACGCAACTTTCGCCGGTATCATACACCTACCATATACCTTCCTCAAAACAACCACCATACCTACCTATTATGACATTTCCATAGCCATTCCGAGATATATTGCCATGCAACCTTCCACCATCTAGTTCATCATGACACATCCATCATTGTCATATTGCTTAGCATGATCATGTAGTTGACATAGTATTTGTGGCAAAGCCACCGTTCATAATTCTTTCATACTTGTCACTCGTGATTCATTGCATATCCCGGTACACCGCCGGAGGCATTCATATAGAGTCATACCTTGTTTTAGTATCGAGTTGTAATCATTGAGTTGTAAATAAATAGAAGTGTGATGATCATCATTCAATAGAGCATTGTCCCAAAAAAAGGGAAAGGCCAAATAAAAAAAAGAAGGCCCAAAAAAAGGGGGCAATGCTACTATCCTTTTTTCCACACTTGTGCTTCAAAGTAGCACCATGATATAGGAAGTCTCATATATTGTGCTTCAAAGTAGCACCATGTTCTTCATATAGAGAGTCTCATATGTTGTCACTTTCATATACTAGTGGGAATTTTACGTTATAGAACTTGGCTTGTATATTCCGATGATGGGCTTCCTCAAATTGCCCTAGGTCTTCGTGAGCAAGCAAGTTGGATGCACACCCACTAGTTTCTTTTGTTGAGCTTTCATACATTTATAGCTCTAGTGCATCCGTTGCATGGCAATCCCTACTCACTCACATTGATATCTATTGATTGGCATCTCCATAGCCCGTTGATAAGCCTAGTTGATGTGAGACTATCTTCTCCTTTTTGTCTTCTCCACAACCACCATTCTATTCCGCCTATAGTGCTATATCCATGGCTCACGCTCATGTATTGCGTGAAGATTGAAAAAGTTAGAGTATGAAACAATTGCTTGGCTTGTCATCGGGGTTGTGCATGATTTAAATACTTTGTGTGGGGAAGATGGAGCATAGCCAGACTATATGATTTTGTAGGGATAACTTTCTTTGGCCATGTTATTTTGAGAAGACATAATTGCTTTGTTAGTATGCTTGAAGTATTATTATTTTCTATGTCATTATAAACTTTTGTCTTGAATCTTTCTAATCTGAATATTCATACCACAATTAAGAAGATTTGCATTGAAATTATGCCAAGTAGCACTCCACATCAAAAAATCTCTTTTTATCATTTACCTACTCGAGGACGAGCAGGAATTAAGCTTGGGGATGCCTGATACGTCTCCAACATATCTATAATTTTTAATTGCTCCATGCTATATTATCTACTGTTTTGGACTATATTGGGCTTTACTTTCCACTTTTATATTAATTTTGGGACTAACCTATTAACCGGAAGCCCAACCCAGAATTGCCGTTTTTGCCTATTTCAGTGTTTCGGATAAACAGAATATCAAACGGAGTCCAAACGGAATAAAATCTTCGGAAACGTGATTTTCTCATCGAACGTGATCCAGGAGACTTGGACCCTACTGCAAGGGATCAAAGAGGTGGTCACGAGGGTGGGGGCGCCCCCCTAGGGCGCGCCCCTGCCTCGTGGGCCCCTCGGTGCTCCACCGACGTACTCCTTCCTCCTATATACACACGTACCCCAAACGATCAGAACAGGAGCCAAAAACCTAATTCCATCGCCGCAACTTTCTGTATCCACGAGATCCCATCTTGGGGCCTGTTCCGGAGCTCCGCCAGAAAAGGGCCGTCATCATGGAGGGCTTCTACATCATCATAGCCCCTCCGATGAAGTGCGAGTAGTTTACCTCAGACCTTCGGGTCCATAGTTAGTAGCTAGATGGCTTCTTCTCTCTCTTTGAATCTCAATACGAAGTTCTCCCCCTCTCTTGTGGAGATCTATTTGATGTAATCTTCTTTTTGTGGTGTGTTTGTTGAGACCGATGAATTGCGGGTTTATGATCAAGTCTATCTATGAATAATATTTGAATCTTCTCTGAATTCTTTTATGCATGATTGGTTATCTTTGCAAGTCTCTTCGAATTATCCGTTTGGTTTGGCCAACTAGATTGGTAGTTCTTGCCATGGGAGAAGTGCTTAGCTTTGGGTTCGATCTTGCGGTGTCCTTACCCAGTGACAGAAGGGGCAGCAAGGCACGTATTGTATCGTTGCCATCGAGGATAACAAGATGGGGTTTATTTCATATTGCATTAATTTATCTCTCTACATCATGTCATCTTGCTTAAGGCGTTACTCTGTTTTTAACTTAATACTCTAGATGCATGCTGGATAGCGGTCGATGAGTGGAGTAATAGTAGTAGATGCAGAATCGTTTCGGTCTACTTGTGACGGACGTGATGCCTATATACATGATCATGCCTAGATATTCTCATAATTATGCACAATTCTATCAATTGCTCAACAGTAATTTGTTCACCCACCGTAGAATACTTATGCTCTTGAGAGAAGCCACTAGTGAAACCTATGGCCCCTGGGTCTATTCTCATCATATCAATCTCCATCACTTTTATATTGTTTTGCTTTTTTACTTTGCTTTTACTTTTTACTTTGCATCTTTATATCAAATATACCAAAAATATTCTATCTATCAGATCTCACTCTCGTAAGTGACCGTGAAGGGCTTGACAACCCCTAATCGCATTGGTTGCGAGTAGCTATCGCTTTGTGCAGGTACGAGGGACTTGAGTGTGGCCTCCTACTGGATTGATACCTTGGTTCTCAAAAACTGAGGGAAATACTTACGCTACTCTGCTGCATCATCCCTTTCTCTTTGGGGAAAACCAACGCAAACTCGCCGTCGTCCAGACCACCGCCCTGGTGCTCTTGGCGCGACATGGTCAATGTGGTCAACGACCGACTTCCATCGGAAGAGTACTGTACATGGAGAGGCTGACAGCTGGGTCCAGGCGGCCGCAAGGAAGTGCCTCCTTATTACGTGCAAAATAATTATTCCTCCACCTTACAGCAGGGACCCACCGGACGGGCTACCTTATTTCGCGAAAAAATGTTTCCCCCCTGACTGCTTGGACCCACCGGACGGGCCAGCGTATTTTGTGAAAAAAATGTTCCCCCCGCTGTCAGCTCGGACCCACCGAAAGTGCCTCCTTATTACGCACAAAAAAATGAATACTCCCCCTGCTAGCTGGGACCCACCATGGTGGGAGGCTGACTTGTGGGCCTACTAAGTTGACTGGGATGGGGGCCTTTGTCAACTTTAGTCAATATGAATGATTCTAGCTCCAGTGATCGTACGATGTCCATCCAACGGCCGTAGTGCTTCTTCAACCTCTGGTCTTCTTGCTCCAGCCGCCCAAAGCAGCGCCGGTCGTGCCGCATGCTCCTGCCTCCCGTGGCCGGCTGTGCTGCCGTAGAGGCCTCACCGCCCCCTACTATTCCTGCTACGTCTTGAGCTTGTGTTGGTTTTCCCCGAAGAGGAAGGGATTATGCAGCAGAGTAGCGTAAGTATTTCCCTCAGTTTTTGAGAACCAAGGTATCAATCCAGTAGGAGGCCACGCTCAAGTCCCTCGTACCTGCACAAAATGATAGCTACTCGCAACCAACATGATTAGGGGTTGTCAATCCCTTCATGGTCACTTACGAGAGTGAGATCTGAAAGATATAATATTTTTTGGTATTTTGGTATAAAGATGCAAAGTAAAAAGTAAAGGCAAAGTAAAAAAGCAAAGCAAGATTAAAGTGATGGAGATTGATATGATGAGAATAGACCCGGGGGCCATAGGTTTCACTAGTGGCTTCTATCAAGAGCATAAGTATTCTACGGTGGGTGAACAAATTATTGTTGAGCAATTGACAGAATTGAGCATAGTTATGAGAATATCTAGGCATGATCATGTATATAGGCATCACGTCCGTCACAAGTAGACCGAAACGATTCTGCATCTACTACTATTACTCCACTCATCGACCGCTATCCAGCATGCATCTAGAGTATTAAGTTAAAAACAGAGTAACGCCTTAAGCAAGATGACATGATGTAGAGAGATAAATTCATGCAATATGAAATAAATCACATCTTGTTATCCTCGATGGCAATGATGTAATATGTGCCTTGCTGCCCCTTCTCTCACCGGGAAAGGACACCGCAAGATCGAACCCAAAGCTAAGCACTTCTCCCATGGCAAGAACTACCAATCTAGTTGGCCAAACCAAACGGATAATTCGAAGAGACTTGCAAAGATAACCAATCATAGATAAAAGAATTCAGAGAAGATTCAAATATTATTCATAGATAGACTTGATCATAAACCCACAATTCATCGGTCTCAACAAACACACCGCAAAAAGAAGATTACATTGAATAGATCTCCACAAGAGAGGGGGAGAACTTTGTATTGAGATCCAAAAAGAGAGAAGAAGCCATCTAGCTACTAACTATGGACCCGAAGGTCTGAGGTAAACTACTCACACTTCATCGGAGGGGCTATGATGATGTAGAAGCCCTCCGTGATGACGACCCTCTCCGGCGGAGCTCCAGAACAGGCCCCAAGATGGGATCTCGTGGATACAGAAAGTTGCGGCGGTGGAATTAGGTTTTTGGCTCCTCTTCTGATCGTTTGGGGGTACGTAGATATATATAGGAGGAAGGAGTACGTCGGTGGAGCGCCAAGGGGCCCACGAGGTAGGGGCGCGCCCTAGGGGGGGCCCACCCTCGTGACCTCCTCTTTGACTCCTTGGAGTAGGGTCCAAGTCTCCTGGATCACATTCGGTGAGAAAATCACATTCCCGAAGGTTTTATTCCGTTTGGACTCCGTTTGATATTCTGTTTCTCCCAAACACTGAAATAGGCAAAAAACAGCAATTCTGGGCTGGGCCTCCGGTTAATAGGTTAGTCCCAAAAATAATATAAAAGTGGAAAATAAAGCCCAATATAGTCCAAAACAGTAGATAATATAACATGGAGCAATCAAAAATTATAGATACGTTGGAGACGTATCAGGCATCCCCAAGCTTAATTCCTGCTCGTCCTCGAGTAGGTAAATGATAAAAAGAGAATTTTTGATGCGGAGTGCTACTTGGCATAATTTCAATGCAAATCTTCTTAATTGTGATATGAATATTCAGATTCGAAAGATTCAAGACAAAAGTTTATATTGACATAAAAATAATAATACTTCAAGCATACTAACAAAGCAATTATGTCTTCTCAAAATAACATGGCCAAAGAAAGTTATCCCTACAAAATCATATAGTCTGGCTATGCTCTATCTTCACCACAAAAAGTATTTGCACAACCCCGATGACAAGCCAAGCAATTGTTTCATACTCTAACTTTTTCAATCTTCACGCAATACATGAGCGTGAGCCATGGATATAGCACTATAGGCGGAATAGAATGGTGGTTGTGGAGAAGACAAAAAGGAGAAGATAGTCTCACATCAACTAGGCATATCAACGGGCTATGGAGATGCCCATCAATAGATATCAATGTGAGTGAGTAGGGATTGCCATGCAACGGATGCACTACAGCTATAAGTATATGAAAGCTCAAAAAGAAACTAAGTGGGTGTGCATCCAACTTGCTTGGTCATGAAGACCTAGGGCAATTTGAGGAAGCCCATCATTGGAATATACAAGCCAAGTTCTATAATGTAAAATTCCCACTAGTATATGAAAGTGATAACATGAGAGGCTCTCTACTATGAAGATCATGGTGCTACTTTGAAGCACAAGTGTGGTAAAAAGATAGTAACATTGTCCCTTTTTATTTATTTTCTTTGTTTTTTGGGCTTTTTTTCTTTGGCCTTTCTCTTTTTTTTGGGACAATGCTCTATTAAATTATGATCATCACACTTTTATTTATTTACAACTCAATGATTACAACTCGATTCTAAAACAAAGTATAACTCTATATGGATGCCTCCGGCGGTGTACCGGGATATGCAATGAATCAAGAGTGACAAGTATGAAAAAAATATGAACAGTGGCTTTGCCACAAATACTATGTCAACTACATGATCATGCTAAGCAATATGACAATGATGAATGTGTCATGATGAACTAGATGGTGGAAAGTTGCATGGCAATATATCTCGGAATGGCTATGGAAATGCCATAATAGGTAGGTATGGTGGCTGTTTTGAGGAAGGTATATGGTAGGTGTATGATACCGGCGAAAGGTGCGCGGTATTAGAGAGGATAGCAAAGGTGGAAGGGTAAGAGTGCGTATAATCCATGGACTCAACATTAGTCATAAAGTACTCATATACTTACTGCAAAAATCTAGAAGTTATCAAAGCAAAGTATTATGCGCATGCCCCTAGGGGGATAGATTGGTAGGAAAAGACCATCGCTCGTCCCCGACCGCCACTCATAAGGAAGACAATCAATAAATAAATCATGCCCCGATTTCATCACATAAAGGTTCACCATACGTGCATGCTACGGGAATCACAAACTTTAACACAAGTATTATTTAAATTCACAACTACTCAACTAGCATGACTTTAGTATTATCACCTCCATATCTCAAAACAATTATCATGCTTCAATATTTTCTTAGTATTCAACACACTCAAAAGAAAGTTTCACAAATCTTGAATACCAGGCATATTATTATTAATCAAATTACCATGCTATTAAGAGACTCTCAAAATAATTTAAGTGAAGCATGAGAGATCAATAGTTTCTTTAAAACAAATCCACCACCATGCTCTAAAAGATCTAAGTGAAGCACATAGAGAAACATCATAATGCTCAAAAGATATAAGTGAAGCACATAGAGCAAAACTACATAGCTCAAAAGATATAAGTGAAGCACATAGAGCAAAACTACTTAGCTCCAAAGATATAAGTGAAGACATAGAGTAAAACTACTTAGCTCAAAAGATATAAGTGAAGCACATCGAGTATTCTATCAAATTTTAATTCATCTATGGCTCCCTCAAAAGGTGTGTACAGCAAGGATGATTGTGGCATACTAAAGCACAAAGACACAAATAATACAAGACGCTCCAAGCAAAACACATATCATGTTGGTGAATAAAAATATAGCTCCAAGTAAATTACCGATGGAAGTGGACGAAAGAGGGGATGCCTTCCGGGGCATGCCCAAGCTTTGACTTCTTGGTGTCCTTGGATTATCTTGGGGGTGCCATGGGAATCCCAAAGCTTAGGATCTTTCCACTCCTTGTTCCAATCCATCAAAAGAATTCACCCAAAACTTGAAAACTTCACAACACAAAACTTAAAGTAGAAAACTCGTGAGCTCCATTAGCGAAAGAAAACAAAAGACCACTTCAAGGTACTGTAATGAACTCATTCTTTATTTATACTGGTGTTAAACCTACTTTATTCCAACTTCTCTATGGATTATAAACTATTTTACTAGCCATAGATTCATCAAAATAAGCAAACAACACACGAAAAACAGAATCTGTCAAAAACAGAACAGTCTGTAGTAATATGTAGATAGCGCAAGATATGGAACCCCAAAAATTATAAAATAAATTGCTGGACGTGAGGAATTTGTCTATTAATCATATTCAAAAAGAATTAACTAAATAGCACTTTCCAAATAAAAATGGCAGTAGTTCTCGTGAGCGCTAAAGTTTCTGTTTTTTACAGCAAGTTCAACAAGACTTTCCCCAAGTCTTCCCAACGGTTCTACTTGGGACTTACACTAATTAAACACAAAAACACAACCAAAACAGAGGCTCGATAAATTATTTATTAATAAACAGGATAAAAAACAAGGAATAAAAATAAAATTGGGTTTCCTCCCAACAAGCGCTATCGTTTAACGCCCCTAGCTAGGCATAACAAGCAAGAATAGATCTATGTATTGCCATCTTTGGTAGGCAATCCATAAGTGGCTCTCATAATAGATTCATAAGGTAATTTAATTTTATTTCTAGGAAAGTGTTCCATGCCTTTCCTTAATGGAAATTGGAATCTAATATTTCCTTCCTTCATATCAATAATTGCACCAATCGTTTTAAGGAAAGGTCTACCGAGAATAATAGGACATGAAAGATTGCAATCTATGTCAAGAACAATAAAATCTACGTGTACATAATTCCTATTTGCAATAATAAGAACATCATTAATTCTTCCCATAGGTTTCTTAATAGTGGAATCCGCAAGGTGCAAGTTTAGAGAGCAATCATCAAAATCACGGAAACCTAACAAATCGCACAAAGTCTTTGGAATCGTGGAAACACTAGCACCCAAATCACATAAAGCATCGCATTCGTGATCTTTAAGTTTAATTTTAATAGTTGGTTCCCACTCCTCATAAAGTTTTCTAGGGATAGAAACTTCCAATTCAAGTTTTTCTTCATAAGATTGCATCAAGGCATCAACGATATGTTTAGTAAACGCTTTATTTTGACTATAAGCATGAGGAGAATTTAGCACGGATTGCAACAAGGAAATACAATCAATCAAAGAGAAATTTTCATAGTTAAATTCCTTGAAATCCATAATAGTGGATTTACCAACATCTAGGGTTTTAATTTCTTCAATCCCACTTTTATCAAATTTAGCATCAAGATCAACAAATTCCGAATTCTTAGAACTCCTTCTAGGTAAAGGTGGATCATATTCAGTCCCATCATTATCAAGATTCATATTGCAAAACAAATATTTAATAGGGGACACATAAATAACTTTTAGATCTTCATATTGATTTTCTCTAGGGGGAGAATCTTCATCATCACTTTCATCAATATTATCTGTTTCAATAATTTCATTCTCTCTAACCTTAGCAAGTTGTTAATCAAGAAATTCACCTAGTGGCAAAGTATTATCAAGCATAGACTTAGTTTCATCATAAGCATCATGCATAGCAGAAGTGGCATCATCAATAACACGCGACATATCAGAATCAATAGCAGGTGTAGGTGTCACAAGTTTACTCAAAATAGAAGGCGAATCAAGTGCAGAACTAGATGGCAGTTCCTTACCTCACCTCGTAGTTGAGGGAAAAATCTTGGTTCTTTCATCTTTCAAGTTCCTCATAGTGATCAACAGATATAAATCCCAAGTGACTCAAAGAATAGAGCTATGCTCCCTGGCAACAGCGCCAGAAAATAGTCTTGATAACCCACAAGTATATGGGATCGCAACAGTTTTCAAGGGTAGAGTGTTCAACCCAAATTTATTGATTGGACACAAGGGGAGCCAAAGAATATTCTCAAGTATTAACAGTTGAGTTGTCAATTATACCGCACCTAAAAGACTTAATATCTGTAGCAAAGTATTTAGTAGCAAAGTGTCACACCCACGATGCAGCTATATCTCCCACGTGTCGGAGCACGACTTAGAGGCATAACCGCATTGTAGGCGTGTCGCAAGAGGGGTAATCTTTACACATCCCATGTACTGAATAAGAGAGGGATAAAGAGTTTGCTTACAATCGCCAGTTCACACAATATATAAATATAGCATTACATCATCCAGAATAAAATCAAGGTTCGACTACGGAACCAAAATAAAAGAAGACTACCCCTAATGCAAAAGATCCTCGATCGCCCCGACTGGGCTCCACTACTAATCAACTGGAAACGAAACAACACAACGAACATGATCTTCATCGAGCTCCTCCTTGAGCTCGGTTGCATCACCTGCACACTTATCATCGGCACCTGCAACTGTTTGAAGTAATCTGCGAGTCACGGGGACTCAGCAATCTCACACCCACGAGATCATGACTATTTAAGCTTATGGGTAGGAAAAGGTAATGAGGTGGAGCTACAGCACACACTAGCATATATGGTGGCTAACATACGCAAATGAGAGCGAGAAGAGAAGCAAAGAAACGGTCGTGAAATTAGAAGTGATCCTGAAACTACTTACGTTCAAACATAACCCTAGAACCGTGTTCACTTCCCGGACTCCGCCAGAAAGAGACCATCACGGCTACACACGCGGTTGATGCATTTTTAATTAAGTTAAGTGTCAAGTTCTCTACAACCGGACATTAACAAATTCCCATCTGCCCATAACCGCAGGCACGACTTTCGAAAGTTCAAAACCCTGCAGGGGTGTCCCAACTTAGCCCATCACAAGCTCTCACGGTCAATGAAGGATATTCCTTCTCCCAGGAAGACCCGATCAGACTCGAAATCCCGGTTACAAGACATTTCGACAATGGTAAAACAAGACCAGCAAAGCCGCCCGGATGTGCCGACAAATCCCGATAGGAGCTGCACATATCTCGTTCTCAGGGCACACTGGATGAACACTACGTACAACTAAAACCAACCCTCAAGTTTCCCCGAGTTGGCACTGCAAGTGGCTCTGTTTTGGACCAACACTCAGAGGAGCACTGGCCCGGGGGTTTAAAATAAAGATGACCCTCGGGCTCCGGAAACCTGAGGGAAAAAGGCTTAGGTGAGGCAAATGGTAAAACCAAGGTTGGGCCTTGCTTGAGGAGTTTTATTCAAGGCGAACTGTCAAGGGGTTCCCATAACACCCAACCGCGTAAGGGACACAAAATCAAGGAACATAACACCGGTATGACGGAAACTAGGGCGGCAAGAGTGGAACAAAACACCAGGCATAAGGCCGAGCCTTCCACCCTTTACCAAGTATATAGGTGCATTAAAGTAAATAAGAGATATTGTGATATCCCAACAATAACCATGTTCCAACAAGGAACAAACTCCATCTTCACCTGCAACTAGCGACGCTATAAGAGGGGCTGAGCAAAGCGATAACGTAGCCAAACAACGGTTTGCTAGGACAAGGTGGGTTAGAGGCTTGTCATGGCAATATGGGAGGCATGATGTAGCAAGTGGTAGGTATCGCAGCATAGAAAAAGAGCGAGCAACTAGCAAGAAAAGATAGAAGTGATTTCGAGTGTATGGTCATCTTGCGTGAGATCCCGCAAGGAAGAAGAACGAGTCCATGAAGAAGGCAAACAGACGTAGTCGAACGAATCCTCACAACGCGACATTATCGGAACTAACCCGAAGAAGCAACACCAGAAAGAAGCAAACAACATAGTAAACAATCACCACATAAACATGGCATGATGCACAACCAAGTATGATGCATGTACGGTTTAAAGAGGCATGGCATGGCAAAGTGCACAAACAATACTACAAATTAAGTCGAGCTCAATATGCAACGAGTTGCATATTGACGAAATACCACAACAAGTATTTAGTTCTCTCTCGTTTAGGTACTCAACAATATTAAATGTTGTTAAACATGGCAAGAGGAGAAGCATAAAGAAATTATCTATTTAGGCAAGTTTAAATGAGGCCGGAACGCTAAACAACAATTCCAGTAAAACCCCATATGCATTTAGCAATTTAAGGCAAACAACAATTTAAACCATTTTAATTGTTGTTATCATGATGCGGATGACATATTCAAGTGTTATGCAAAAATTATGAAAATGTTGATAAGAGCATTTTATGAAGCATTTGTCATTGTGGCGGAAACGAAAGGGGCACCACGGCAACAAATTCGAAAATGATGCCACGGCAACATATTGGTTCCGGTAGCTCATGGAGATACCGGTGCAAAAGGAAAAGTGACGGGAGCATGCAAAAGATAGTGCGGTGATCCCAGTTACCGGGTTTCCACATGTTGGTGACAAGGCAAAAGAGGGGCAACGTGCACCGACAATTCAAGCACGGTGCAAGCACGGGCATCTCATACATCACACATGCATTCGTTCATGGGCGATCGTCTCGGGGTTATACCTTCGAAGCGTGCGTTATCAGAGCGGTTCGAGTTCGATGCGGTGTAGGGGAAGTAGACGTTCTCGGGATGTTCATGGAAGTAGCGGTACTAACGGTCCTCGACGCTAGTGGTACACATTTTAAAGAGGAACTTGACGAATCTGAGTAACTTGGGGTCGATGGTAGTCGTTCATGTTCATAGTTGCATGAGTTTCCGTAGATGTTCGAGTCATCGGTAGCAGTACTTGGTGAATCCCAAAATGGTCTTGGCGTCTTCACGCGTAGGGGTACTCGGCGTCGTGGTACTTGGGTTTTCGGACTTGCCGATCTCGTCCTTGCAACGGTAGTCGAACTTGAAGTTTTTGGTTCATGGGTTTTCGGCAACGGTAGTCGTACACGTGTCGGAGAGGGACTTGGCGCATCCAAGTCCTTCGAGGTTCCTTGTTGTACTTGCGTCTCGGTGCGGTACTTAGCGATTCCAGGATGTATAGGTACAATTATCGTAGCCGTGTAGTCATTCACGTATCACCATGGTGTAGTCGTACTTGGCGTGGAGGTAGCCGACCGGGGGTACATGTTGATGGCCGTCGTGGTCTTGGCAGGTTCCAGTGCAGCAGCGGAATGCAGGGAGACGAGGCCAGCTGGTTGTGCACGCGAACGGAAAGGTCGGCCCCAGGCGAACCACGACCTCGACGAGGCACTCGTGATAGAGGCATGCAACAAGTGAGGCGCACGGAGGCGGACATAGCTGCTGGTCTTCGACGCCATGTACCGAGCAGAGATGGACGAGGCAAGAGGTGGCGACGGACTTGGCGAGGGCGCAGGCGCCTGGCGGCGCTCCGGCGAGCCGGGGCTTGGCGAGGCCAAGGTAGAGGAGGGACTGCGCGGAGCAGGCCCAGAATGGGACGGAGACATCGGGTTCAAGGCGAAGGTCGCCGGATCTGACGAAGAGCATGGCCGGAGCGGCGTCCTTGCTATGGTCAGGGACGACGTGGCTCGCCGTTGACGAGGAAGAAGCAGGGCGGCGGACTCGCAGCAGGGGCTGCCAGAGATTGGGGCTCAGCGGCGGCGGCCATCGCCGGAGGCGCTGGTGGAAGGAGGAGGCGGGGCGCGGGGCTCGCACGCCAAGGCGAGGTGGAGGAGGAGCTGAGGACGGGGAGGCCGACGTCATCGCGCGCACAGGGCGGCGACGGACCGGAGAGCGGGCGGTAGAGGCGGAGAGCTTCTCTTTCTCTCCCTCTGTTGTAGGTGCGACGTAGGAGGAGGACGGAGGGAGAGAGGAGATCGAGCGGAAGGAAACGAGGGGGATCGGGCTGCGTACGTGGTCTCTGGCGGCGCAGGAGGACGAGGGAACGATCGATGGGAGTGGGGTGCGCGCTAGGGTTAGGAAGGTTCGGTGGGCTTAGGAGGGGCATATGGGCCTGGGAGGCCGGCGCTGCTAGGAGGCCCAAGTGGCCAGAGGCCTGGCTGGGCTCCTCTCTCCTTCCCTCTTCTTTTTACCATTAAGGGAAAAGAAAAAAATAGATAGAAGAAGAAAATATAAAGAGAGGGTTAGTGAGCGAATTTAAGCAAGAGGTTAAGTTTCTTGGACTCACACAAAAATGTGTTGATCCAAGAAATTAGGAAAGACCAAGGTTCTTTGAATTTAATTCAAAAGTTCTGAACTAGGATAGGTTTTTCGAAGTGCCCAAAAATGTTGAGAATTTAGGTGGAGCTCCGGAAAATGATGAAAGAAAAATATGGCAAGTTGGAGACCAAGAATTGAGATAACAAAGGCATTGGGATAATTTGCAAGTGTTTTATGGTGAATTCCAAAAAATAGATTTTTTTTATTATAGCTCCCTAATAGTATTGAGAGGCTTTTATATGTTATAAAGAGAATTTCACCATGTGAACTCCCTCGATTTAAATGGACCGAAGATCCATGCAATTTATTTAGTTGAGTTAAAAAAATGACATGATGACATGATGCAATACAAAAATAAAAGGGCATGCACAAATGAAACACACGGCGAAACCCGGAACATATGGAAGGCATCTGAAGCTCCGGTCTTGGGGCGTCACACAAAGTAATATGGAAGTAATGGTAACGGTGGCAAAAGTAACAGTAGAAGTTTTTGTAGCAATCGTAACAGTGGCAACGGAGAAGTAACTAAGCAAAGATCAATATGTGAAAAGCTCGTAGGCAATGGATCAGTGATGGATAATTATGTCGGATGTGATTCCTCATGCAACAGTTATAACATAGGGTGACACAGAACTAGCTCGAGTTCATCAATGTAATATAGGCATGTATTACGAATATAGTCATACGTGCTTATAGAAAAGAACTTGCATGGCATCTTTTGTCCTACCCTGTTGTGGCAGCGGGGTCCTATTGGAAACTAAGGGATATTAAGGCCTCCTTTTAATAGAGTACCAGAACAAAGCATTAACACTTAGTGAATACATGAACTCCTCAAACTATAGTCATCACAAGGGAGTGGTTCCGATTATTGTCACTTCGGGGTTACCGGATCATAACACATAGTAGGTGACTATTGACTTGCAAAATAGGATCAAGAACTCACATATATTCATGGAAACATAATAGGTTCAGATCTGTAATCATGGCACTCGGGCCCTAGTGACAAGCATTAAGCGTAGCAAAGTCATAGCAACATCAATCTCAGAGCATAATGGATACTAGGGATTAAACCTTAACAAAACTAACTCGATTACATGATAAATCTCATCCAACCCATCACAGTGCAGCAAGCCTACGATGGAATTACTCACGCACGGCGGTGAGCATCATGAAATTGGTGATGGAGGAAGTTTGATGATGATGGCGACGGATTCCCCTCTCCAGAGCCCCAAACGGACTCCAGATCAGCCCTCCCGAGAGAGATTAGGGCTTGGCGGCGGCTCCGTATCATAAAACGCGATAAATCCTTCTATCTAATTTTTTCTCCCCAAATGTGAATATATAGAGTTGGAGTTGACGTCGGTGGAGCCCAGGGGGCCCACGAGGCAGGGGGAGCACCCCAGGCTGGGGGGGGCACGCCCTGCACCCTCATGGATAGGGTGTGGACCCCCTGGTGTTGATTCTTTCGCCAGTATTTTTTATTTATTCCAAAATGTGTCTCCGTTGATTTTCAGGTCATTCCGAGAACTTTTATTTCTGCACAAAAATAACACCATGGCAATTCTGCTGAAAACAGCGTCAGTCCGGGTTAGTTCCATTCAAATCATGCAAGTTAGAGTCCAAAACAAGGTCAAAAGTGTTTGGAAAAGTAGATACGATGGAGACGTATCATGTGTGAATGCACGCAATCATCAGTTGATCCTTATGAAATTCGTCCTTTTGGTTCATATGTCACTTCAAACATGAGCTGGTTCTCGGCAAATCAAACCGTGATTGATTGTCGATCTATGTCGATTCAACTCAATTATCTTTTGAGCAGAGCCTCTGCTTCTGATCCCCTGGTTTGGAAATCATAATTCCTTTGTATTTAAGCTTTGAAATTATCCAGATATTTCAATAATCCGATGCCTTTGCACTATTTCTTCTTCTGGTTGAGCATTGATACTCACATCCGATTCTTTGTGGTCCAGCATATCCTTTGGTGGATTATTATCTGACCGTTCCTGCCTATTCTCAAATCCTTGAGTTCTTCCCCTGATACATAATACCTTTGGTAAATTGTATCCCCTGCTTTTTGATAACCATGCTCTACCTCCAAGCTTGAGTTACTTACTCCTGAAGTTTGTGGAATAGGTTCCTAAGATGCCCCTATGGGTTGAACCTATGCCTTCCCTAATCCATTTGAACCCGAGAGTTTTAACAAGTCTTACTCTTCTAGTGTTTTGCCAGATAACATTTCAACACTACAACTTCATCGAAAGCAAGAAATAAATGAAGTGATATGCATTGGAGAAGTGGGAGTCGACCCTGAACCTTGTGTTCATGCCCATGGACATGATGTAGATCTTATC